>NC_034187.2:18694106-19006606 GCF_002021735.2 Oncorhynchus kisutch
ATGTAGTCTTCATCAGGGCTTTTACTATAACAACACGTTCTGTGTTAGTCTTGAATCAATGTTACTGTTAACAGGAATTGACACAGATCATTGCAGTACCACCAGCAGCATATGTAAACAGCATGACACTCAGTGACACGTGCTAGCTGGATGTCAATGTCTTTTAACACAAATCACTTTGGTATATCTACTGTAACTGCTGAGGGACATCACTACCAGACATTAAGCTGTGACCCAGATCTCCCAGTGAAGGCCATTGGTCCTGACTGTGAGGGCTTGGGGAGAGTAGAACTTCCCTGCATTTTGCCCTGTGTAGGTCAAACAAATGGATTACCTTTTGGAGTGCTGTCCATGTAATTCACTATGGACTATAAATATGAGAATTCATCCCCAAACTAGTTTTAGAAGTATAATATGTGAGTGAGCAAATAGATTATTATTTCTTTAGATTATTCTTTACCATGAGTCATGCTATCTGAGCTGAGGGGGAGCCTGTGGCTGAGGGGTAGGGGAGCCTGTGGCTGAGGGGTAGGGGAGCCTGTGGCTGAGGGGTAGGGGAGCCTGTGGCTGAGGGGTAGGGGAGCCTGTGGCTGAGGGGTAGGGGAGGCTGTGGCTGAGGGGGAGACCGTGGCTGAGGGGGAGGCCGTGGCTGAGGGGGAGTCCGTGGCTGAGGGGGAGGCCGTGGCTGAGGGGGAGGCTGTGGTTGAGACTGTGGCTGAGGGGTAGGGGAGGCCGTGGCTGAGGGGGAGGCCGTGGCTGAGGGGGAGGCTGTGGTTGAGTGGGAGACTGAGGCTGTGGTTGAGGTGGAGGCTGTGGCTGAGGCTGTGGTTGAGGTGGAGGCTGTGGTTGAGTGGGAGAATGAGGTTGAGGTAGAGGCTGTGGTTGAGACTGTGGTTGAGGGGGAGGCTGTGGTTGAGACTGTGGTTGAGCGGGAGGCTGTGGTTGAGACTGTGGTTGAGGGGGAGGCTGGTGCAAAGGTGGAGGCAAGCAGCTGAACTCTCCATGTAACTGTTGTTAATGAGTGAATATGAAACCTCCCTGGGAAGACATCCTCGGCTAGGGCAGGAAAATAAACCCCAGGGCTAGGGCTCTCTGCAGTCCTTTAATGGGCATTCCTCTACTGCGTTACAAATGAAGGTTGGATTACTAGATTATAGGAAAGGAAACGTATGACCAGGTGCCATTGTGAGTGTAGTACCAGCACCATTTTTTCCCATGATGTATCAAGCCATTTACTATGGGAATAGAGACTTCCTTACAGGATCTGGAGTCGTTTCTCCTTTTGTGTTTTGCCTTCCTGAAAACATTGAAGCTGTGGTAACAGAGTTTGGGCAGGGTGCAGGAATGGAGCTTCTTTATTCAATGTGTTTTTCATGTTGAATATTTAATCCAGTAAGATCATTTGTGAAAGATGTATGTAAACTCAGCAAAAAAATAAACGTCCTGTCACTGTCAACTGTGTTTATTTTCAGCAAACTTAACATGTGTAAATATTTGTATGAACATAACAAGATTCAACAACTGAGACATAAACTGAAGAAGTTCCACAGACATGTGACTAACAGAAATAGAATAATATGTCCCTGAACAAAGGGGGGAGGGGGGGAGGGGGGGGTCAAAAGTAACAGTCAGTATCTGGTGTGGCCACCAGCTGCATTAAGTACTGCAGGGCATCTCCTCCTCATGTACTGCACCAGATTGGCCAGTTCTTGCTGTGAGATGTTGCCCCACACTTCCGCCGAGGCACCTGCAAGTTCCCGGACATTTCTGGGGGGAATGGCCATAGCCCTCAGCCTCCGATCCAACAGGTCCCAGACGTGCTCAATGGGATTGAGATCCAGGCTCTTCACTGGCTATGGCAGAATACTGACATTCCTGTCTTGCAGGAAATCACGCACAGAATGAGTAGTATGGCTGGTGGCATTGTCATGCTGGAGGGCCATGTCAGGATGAGCCTGCAGGAAGGGTACCACATGAGGGAGGAAGATGTCTTTCCTGTAACACACAGCGTTGAGATTGCCTGCAATGACAACAAGCTCAGTCCGATGATGCTGTGACACATCGCCCCAGACCATGATGGACCCTCCACCTCCAAATCGATCCCGCTCCAGAGTACAGGCCTCGGTGTAACGATCATTCCTTTGACGATAAATGCGAATCTGACCATCACCCCTGGTGAGAAAAAATCGTGACTCGTCAGTGAATAGCACTTTTTGCCAGTCCTGTCTGGTCCAGCGACGGTGGGTTTGTGCCCATAGGCGACGTTGTTGCCGGTGATGTCTGGTGAGGACCTGCCTTACAACAGGCCTACAAGCCCTCAGTCCAGCCTCTCTCAGCCTATTGCGCACAGTCTGAGCACTGATGGAGGGATTGTGCGTTCCTGGTGTAACTCAGGCAGTTGTTGCCATCCTGTACCTGTCTCGCAGGTGTGATGTTCGGATGTACCGATCCTGTGCAGGTGTTACACTGCGAGGATGATCAGCTGTCCGTCCTGTCTCCCTGTAGCGCTGTCTTAGGCGTCTCACAGTATTGACATTGCAATTTATTGCCCTGGCCACATCTGCAGTCCTCATGGCTCCTTGCAGCATGTCTAAGGCCCGTACACGCAGATGAGCAGGGACCCTGGGAATCTTTTTTTTTGTGTTTTTCAGAGTCAGTAGAGCCAGTGTCTTAACGACTGTTCCACAGGTGCATGTTCCATAATTGTTTATGGTTCATTGAACAAGCTTGGGAAACAGTGTTTAAACCCTTTTCAATGAAGATCTGTGAAGTTATTTAGATTTTTAGGAATTATCTTTGAAAGACAGGGTCCTGAAAAAGGGACGTTTCTTTTTTTGCTGATTTTTTGTTGTTGTTGTCTGGTCACAAAACCTCTGTGTTGATCAAATGTCTGAACAAAACCACAAAACAAGTGTATTTCTATTCAAAGTTCATAGCCTTCATTTAGGAAAGGTCATATCAAATAGACAGGTGGGACTTTGGAGGAAGAAAATTATTCCTCAAAAAGAAAGGAGGACCAAGGCACTCTTCATATAATTAATTAAAATGCCTTTATTAGTTTGGCATGTTCAATAGAAACAACGTTTTTTTAAACCGACGCGTTTCGACTGCATGGCCTTCGTCAGGGAGCACAAAAAAAGGAATACAAGGTCCTCTTTAAACAACTTATCAATTAGCCCTGATTGGAAGAGGGAGTGGTTACACAATTGATTAGACACACCTAGTAAGCAATACTATACACATTAAAAAGTGAAATACTGTAGCTATGTTATCATAAAAATACAACTCCAAGCTAGAAGTATCAGAAGATTAAAGGTAGTTTTAACCTTAAATATGACTGGGAGAAGTGTCAAGAATAAGAAAGCAATATTTTCCATAGTACACTAGAACAACAAAACATGAACAACAACAGTCTAACCATAGCTGAGGGCAAATTAATGTTGTAACCACTCCCTCTTCCAATTAGGAATTTACAATGAATTACTTTTGAGTATTTAGGACACATCACAGCTGAGACAATGATGGAAATCCTGAGTCACAAGGAGAGTGGCAAAGAGCACCTTCTATCTACCAAAATGTACTATTGTGTACCTTAGTAGCGCTTCCCTTCCTCCTCTTTCTACTAGTGAAGAAAATTATTATTGAAAACATGTCAACTATATTTAGTCCAACTGTTTATTGAAAACAAATACATTTTCACAGTAAGCACGTGTTGTCTATCAAACACATTGTTACAGTTGTTGGTTATTTTGAATTTGAGTCGTATTAGCATAGGCGTGACATGAATCAAAACACCTTAAAACAAGACATAGAATCAAGAACAATATACAACTACCTGAAACAAGCGCCCTACGATTTTCTACATGCAGCTTCTTGCCATTGTTGCGAGCTATCTGACTGTTCAGAATCATAACACACGACCTTATGCCTCATCGATGCGTGCGCATCATTTCCGTGACGTCGTCAGGCAACCCGTCTATTACACAACAGTTTCAGTGAAGGGTAATGTCTATGTAAATTCTGATTGAAACATAATATTTGGACCTCTTTCTACAATACAGAATCAACCACTACCAGCCAAGGCTGCAGTCTCTCTACTTCAAAAAGAAATTTGCTGAAAGAATCGTCGAAGTCAAACCTAAAGTTGAAGGTAGGATTTTCCTACAATGTTCCATGCTCAAATTATCTACCTTTAAAAGAAGTAGTGCACTATATATAGAATAGTGTGCCATTTGGTGGTCCCTGGTCAAAGGTAATGCATTACATAGGAACTAGTGTGCCATTTGGTGGTCCCTGGTCAAAGGTAATGCATTACATAGGAACTAGTGTGCCATTTGGTGGTCCCTGGTCAAAGGTAATGCATTAAATAGGGACTAGGGTGCCATTTGGTGGTCCCTGGTCAAAGGTAATGCATTACATAGGAACTAGGGTGCCATTTGGTGGTCCCTGGTCAAAGGTAATGCATTACATAGGGACTAGGGTGCCATTTGGTGGTCCCCGTTCAAAGGTAATGCATTACATAGGAACTAGGGTGCCATTTGGTGGTCCCTGGTCAAAGGTAATGCATTACATAGGGACTAGGGTGCCATTTGGTTGTCCCCGCTCAAAGGTAATGCATTACATAGGGACTAGGGTGTCATTTAACCAATGTCTTATCCTCATAACAGTAGCGTCCTCTTCCTCTCCCCAGCACTGATCAGGGCATCTAAAGAGGTGCTGCAGAGTCGCAACCTCAAGCAGCTTCTGGAGGTGGTCCTGGCCTTTGGTAACTACATGAACAAGGGTCAGAGGGGGAACGCTTATGGCTTCAAAGTGTCCTCACTCAACAAGATTGCTGACACCAAGTCCAGCATTGACAAGTAAGAAATGTTCTGGCTTGAGCATTTATCCTTTATGTATACATGAAAAATACCATTGACATAAAACATTTTTTGTTCATAGGCCTGTCCAAATAGCACCGCACTAAGAGCATTGATGTGTGTCATGTGTGATGATGTGTGCGATATGAATTCTAAAGTGTGATATGAATTCCAATGTGTGATATGAATTCTAATGTGTGATATGAATTCTAATGTGTGATATGAATTCTAATGTGTGATATGAATTCTAATGTGTGATATGAATTCTAATGTGCGATATTAATTCTAATGTGCGATGTGAATTCTAATGTGTGATGTGAATTCTAATGTGTGGTGTGAATTCTAATGTGCGTTGTGAATTCTAATGTGCGTTATGAATTCTAATGTGCAATGTGAATTCTAATGTGTGATGTGACTTCTAATGTGTGATGTGAATTCTAATGTGTGATGTGAATTCTAATGTGTGTTGTGAATTCTAATGTGCGATGTGAATTCTAATGTGTGATGTGACTTCTAATGTGTGATGTGACTTCTAATGTGTGATGTGAATTCTAATGTGTGATGTGAATTCTAATGTGTGATGTGAATTCTAATATGCGATGTGAATTCTAATGTGTGATATGAATACTAATGTGTGGTATGTGTTTGTAGGAACATCACTCTGCTGCATTACCTGATCACCATCCTGGAGCATAAGTATCCCAAAGTGGCCGTGTTCCAGGAAGAGCTTCAGAGTGTTCCAGAGGCAGCCAAAGTCAAGTACGAGCTGCTGCTAAGGCTGACTGAATCAACACACACACACACACACACACACACACACACACACACACACACACACACACACACACACACACACACACACACACACACACAGAGATGCTGTTTCATAAACCTAAGTCCTAAGTTGCTCTCATTTATGTGTAACTGTGTGTAATTACCCTTGCAAAAACATTGTAATTCTTGATTTTTCCTCTCTAAGCCAAATTGATGGTGCCTGGCTTTAAGTAGAAAGACCGTATTGCTGTTTGTATTACCTTACATGCCGTGTTTACAGAGAGGGTCAAAGGTCATGTTTATATTGTCTGGATCTTTCAGAGGCACAGGTTGTCCTAATAGCCCATATTTCAGTGATCCTCTTGAAATGTGGAAAGTGTGAACTGTGAACCCTGCA
The DNA here is from genome assembly GCF_002021735.2 of Oncorhynchus kisutch. Taxonomy (NCBI): domain Eukaryota; kingdom Metazoa; phylum Chordata; class Actinopteri; order Salmoniformes; family Salmonidae; genus Oncorhynchus; species Oncorhynchus kisutch. The sequence continues at coordinate 18,700,137 of NC_034187.2, forward strand.
ATCCTCAAAATGTCAAGGTGTTTCCTATCGTACCACAACAAAGCAATAGTGTAACAGTCAGCATTAAAACAATTATAATAATTCAGGTCGCAAATAAAGATAATCTAAGTTAGAGTTTCTGTTAAACCTAGTGAACCCTGTATCCATGCCTTTCCTGACTGAGAAGGAAGGAAGTTGGGTTTTATCCTCACACATTTCCTGTCTCTAAGTTGTGGCTTGGTTGGAGCACAGATGGTTTGTAATTGTTTCACGTCAATAAACTCCTCTCTCCACTCCCTCCCTTCCCCTTTCCTCCTCTCCTCTCATCTTTCTTCACTCCCTTTCCTTCCCTTTCCTCTACCCTTATCCACAGTATGACAGAGCTGGAGAAAGACATCAACAACTTGCGTTCTGGACTGAAGAGTGTGGAAATGGTGAGTGGCCATTTCTATTGGTTTACCCTTAATGGAGCCACACATGGTATCAGAGGCAGTAGTTGGGCTTACACTCCTCTACCTCCTGTTCATGAGTCTCAATACGTTTCCACTGACAGAACTCCAAAGATTAGGGCCTGGAGTTTTGCCTTGTCATATCATATCGTACTCTTGTGTTGTGGGTTGTCTGATGACAGTCATATAATTATCCTGTAATGCTGTTCCCTACTGTATAGGAGCTGGAGTTTCAGAGAGGTCTTCCTCAGGTTTCGGGGGATAAGTTTGTGTCTGTGGTGAGCCAGTTTATCACCGTGGCCAGCTTCAGCTTCTCAGACGTGGAGGATTCTCTGACCGAGGCCAAGGAGCTGGTGAGAACCGGCGGGGGCCAGGGTCTGGGGACCGCATTGTCCGTCTGCCCCCTCCTCCTCATGCTTCTCTCCACTACTAGGAGCTCTGATGGAGCTACAAAACTCAAATATGGTCGCTTTAAAGACTTTATAAGGGCAGAGCAAATGGCAAATCCTGTAACTTTATACTTGGCCACAACCAAGTAGGTAGCACACATTAAGTGTTCTTACTGCAGCTTTGAAGTCACCTTTTCAAACAACCAATATACTTGGAAATAGTATGCCTTGTGTTTCACTGTATTTCAATGTGGAGGATGTAGTAACTCACGTCTGTTCAAGGGTTACAGTCTACCTGCATAGACATTGGAACCTCTGAATATAAGCAGTTAATTTTTAACTGAGATGGGTCAAGGCTATCAGTTTCAAAGCCATGGTTTTCCCCCTGGGTCTCCCCTTCATGAAGTGCCATGTGGAATGTATTTGATACATGCGCAGTGGATGAGGGTTATTTATGTGTCAAGTTCAACTTTACAATGGCAGGGAGGAGGAAACCACCTGTTGGGAGCTGACCTGGGTTCAAATAATATTTGAAATATTTTAATTACCGAATGTTTGCCCTACCCTGCCTGGAGTGCCAGGTGGGCAGAGTTTGCACTTTTATGACTATTCTGTTGGTTCCAATGTACCAGACAAGCACAATCAAGCCCAGATAAAGTATTAGTTATGATTTAAAATAGTATTTGAACCCAGATATGGTGGCATACCCACGTCTCACACATTCATCCCCAGTGTAACTGAAAGAAATCACCTGTGACTCATTGATTGCATTTTATTACATATAGAGGAAAAGCTGTTTGAACATCTTAAAGTATTTGGTGTCTAACGTTGTTTTCTCTCCAGTTTCTGAAGGCAGTGCAGCATTTTGGTGAGGATGCAACTCGTATGCAGCCTGACGAGTTCTTCGGAATCTTCGACCAATTCCTGCAGGCGTTCGCAGAGGCCAAGCAGGAGAATGAGAACATGCGCAGACGCAAGGAGGAAGAGGAGCGACGGGCCCGCATGGAAGCACAGGTTAGATTAAGATTGTCTATCACTGACCAAAACACTAGAGGTAGTCACCTATGGTCACCTTTTAACCACCTAGTCATTATGCAACATATATTACAAATGGGTATCAAACCAGAGTTTTTTAAACTCTTGACCAACACACACTCAAATGCATGTGCTGTACTGTTAATTTACTCAATACACCAAATACATCCGTCACACACTATATTCTACTGTAGGTGTGTGTCATTTGGTCAATCCTGTTTTGTCTCCTCAGCTGAAGGAGCAGAGGGAGAAGGAGCGCAAGTCCAGGAAGGCTAAGGAGAACTGTGAGGAGGACGGTGAGTTCGACGACCTTGTTTCAGCCCTGCGCTCTGGGGAGGTGTTCGATAAAGACCTGTCCAAGATGAAACGCAACCGCAAGCGCGTCAACTCATCAGCTGAGACCAGCAGGGAGCGGCCAGTCACCAAACTGAACCTCTAAAACAACTGATGACGGATCCTTTGTCCTACTAGAGCTAGGCTATGCTGCCCTCTGGTGGCTTGGAATGGGCCTAGCGCCCCTTCATTTTGGAGTGGACAGAACTCACTACTAAAACAGAACTGAAATGAGCATGAAAGGTGGTGGACAGACCTCTACTTACTCTTCTGCTACTCAAGCAACAATAACCCAGAGCTTGTGTCTGTCTGGAAACAGACATTACCTCCTAATGAAAACCATGAACTATGGATCAGGAGTGACTCTCTAAGCTATTTGTGTTAACCAACATTTTTTAAATGCTGTGGTCTGAATGACAGTTTTACTCATGTCGTGAATGGGGCACTTTAATAGCATAGGGCTGGTGCCCTAGAGTAGGACCCTCTTCTTGACCCTCCCTGTCTGCAAAGATAACCAGGAAGTGGAATGGAAAGCCTGGGATAACACACACACACACACGCAGTGACCCTGGCGGAGACACGTTTCCTGTTTTAATCGGGAGAATGTACTAGCCTTTGTGTAAAATCTTTCCTGCTATTGTGTTCAGTCAGACTCCCTTAAGGGTATAGTAAAAGATGTCAACCCCATGCATAGAAACAGTGTCTGTTGAAGCACAATCCAGTATGTATGAGTGATAATGTTTTTTAGCTGAGCACAAAAGCATAACAACAAGATACACATTTTGATACTGTTTTTTTTATCACAGTTTTACAAAGACCTGATTTAGATATATTAAAAACCAAATCACAGATGCAATATTGCCATTTTATTAGAGCCCTAACTTTCACCTTTAGAAAATAATCTATTGAAACAGCAACAAAAGATGGGTCGAAAAAATAATGTATATTTTACTGTATATACAGTATTGTAAAAGAGTATAGGACCTAGTTTGAAGTTTTGAAAGGATATTGTCTCCGATTTGATTTTAAGTGTTACCAAAAATGATTGCTCTACTTCTGGCCATCCTGACAAACAGTGTGGATATCAGTCTGGAAACTATGCATCCTATACATTTTTTTTTGTGTTCAATACTGTCATATATGTGTATATATTATGTATTGTGCCAATTCCCGTGTCACCTTCTCACTATGTTATGTACAGCAGAAACTTTTCAGTTATTTAGTCAGATCCAATTAGTAAAACCCTTCTAAAACCTTTGGTCACATTTCTACCAACACCCTCCTTAACTGTGTGATAGCATTTCTGATGGAGGTATGTGGGTTCTTTCAATACAGCTTTTTTATTATTTAAACAACTTTCTATTTCGAAACGGACTAAAGTAATAAACCTGGATGTCAATTATCTGTTGAATCTTTGTTATGTTTGCAAGCCAGTAAACCAGTAATTCCTCTCGGACTGTCTTCAATAAGTAGCTGTTGGTAATATCTTCCTAGGGCAATTGAATTGAAGTGCTGTCTTTTACCAAGTTTACCTTTGACCTTATTCATTGTCTGTCTGATTGCTTTGTACTCATTGTGGACTTGGAATAGTTTCAGGCCAATTTGTGTAAAAACCCTTGGTAACTGTTGGGTGTTTTAAGAGGGAGTGGCCTTACTTGTCTTCCCTGACTATTTAAGGAGTATTGCTTGGCCCCAGTCTTAGTGAGCCATCTATAGTTTAGAAGGACATCAGCTCCTACAAGAGCAGCAAGTATATTTTTTTATTCAATAAGTAGCTTTTGGTATTATCTTGCTAGAGCAATTGAAATTGAAGTGCTGTCTTTTTATCTAGTAGCCTACTTAATAATTTCTGTTTGAACTGTCTGATTTGCTCAGTACTTGTGACTGTTGTTGTGGACTTGGATTAGTTTCAGGCCTATTTGTCTAACAATTTTGCTAATATGTGGGTGTGTTTTATTGCAGGGGGTGTTTTTTTCCCCACCTCTGCCAGGCAATCACTGCTGTTGTCTTTCACCTCTGCTAGGCAATTAGTGCTAGTACTTCAGTCTCCTCTGTTTCTTCAGCAGCAGCTGTAAGAGGCAGTATTGTCACCAAACCAGACTGTCTGCTGAGTTGTTTGAGGAAGGCTCCACATCACTCTCACTTGAGTATCTTACCTAGTTATTTTCATATCTTATTTGGATCTTTTGTATTTTTGGCAAGTATGTGTGTCCCATTTTCAGTTCGCTCCTCTTCCGGTAGATTTTACATTCGCTGCCCACTCAGTGGCTGTAACACTTCTAAGTTAGTGTACCCTGTGAGCACAACCCATGTGGAATTCTTAGTCTCTGGCAGGGTTTGGTACTTCCGATCTACGGCCAATAAAGCTGAGTTCATCTCACCCTGATGGAGACATGGAATACCCTATAACACTGCTTCTGGTCGTGGTGATGGTAGCACAGGGCTAATCACTTCTAAGTGGAGTTTTTCTTTCCCCCTCTCACCTGTCTAAGGGGTGACTTTAACTTCCTGACGCCTGACTTAAATACATTTCTTTCCTCTTTGTTTCCACTCCTTTTCACCTCACCCTTTCCCAGTCACCTCACACGCACAAGGCAGGTAATCAGCTTGACCTCAACTTCACTAGAGGCTGTACGCCTACTGATCTCTGATCAATACTCTGTTTCCTTTTCTCCTCCAACCCTCAGACCCTACGCAGATGGTCATGCGCCTCCACAATCTTTGCTCCCGCTACTCTTGTATCCGCTCTTCCTTCTGCTAAATTCTCCTGACTCTGCCTCTTCGACCCTACTCTCTTCCCTTGCCGCCTCATTTTGACTCTGCTGTCCCCTTTCCTCCTGGCCAGCCCAACCTTCACCTCTTGCTTCGTGGATGAGTCACTCAATGCGCACTAACAAAACAGGGCTGTGGGCAGTTGAGTGGAAATGGAGGAAAATTAAACCTCCGAAGGACCTATCCTCCTCCTTCCACTCCCTTCTATCTACCATCTCCGTCTTTATCTGCTGCTAAAACTGCCTTCTATCACTCTAAATTTGTATCTTCTGCCTCCAACCCTGGGAAACTCTTTTCCACTTTCTCATCTCTCCTTTGACTATATCCGCTCCTCATTCACTCAGCCTATTGAGTCCACTAGTTCCACTCCCACAGAACTACCCTACGCCTTGACCTCTTTCTCCCCTCTTTCCAGATGAAATCCTGCGACAAGTGATGTCCGGCCGCCCAACAACCTGCCCACTTGACCCCATTCACTTCTTCAGACCATCTCTGGAGACCTTCTCACTTCCCTCATTAATTCATCCCTGATTACTAGCTGCATCCCCTCTGACTTCAAGATGCCCAGAGACGCTCCCCGCAAGAAACCAACACTCGACAGCCTCTGACGTCAAACTAGAGACCGGTATCCCTTTTCTTTCCAAAACACTTGAGCACGCTGTCTCTGACCAACTCTCTCGTTATCTCGCATAACAAGCTTCTTGACCCTAACCTTCAAGGCAGCTCACTCAACTGAGACCGCTCTCTGCTCTGCCAAAGCTGACTCTTTTCTCATCCTCCTAGATCTAACCATCAGATCCTCCTTTCCACCCTCTCAGGGTTGAGCGTCTCAGGCTCTGCACACTCTTGAATTGCATCCTACCTGGCAGGTCACACCGACCAGGTGGTGTGGAGAGGATCTGCATCTGCACCACATGCTCTCACTACTGGTGTCCCACAGGGCTTGGCTCTAGGTCCACTTTTCTCTTTACACCAAGTCACTCGGCTCTGTCACATGGTCTCTCCTATCGTTTCTTTGCGGGTGGCACTCAGCTACTCTTCCCCCTTCTGACACCCAGGTGGCGACATGCATTTCTCCATACCTTGCAGACATCTCAGCTTGTATGTCTACTCACCACCTCAAGCTCAACCACCTCAAGCTCAAATAACAGAGCTGCTATTCTTCCCAGGGAAGGCCTGCCCACTCCAAGACTTCTCCATCACGGTTGACAACTCCACGATGTCCCTTTCCCAGAGTGCAAAGAACATATGTGTGACCCTGGAAAACACCCTGTCATTCTCTGCAAACATCAAAGCAGTGATGGAGGTTCATGCTCTACATCATCCCTAGAGTACGACCTTCACTCACACAGAAAGCGGTGCAGGTCATAATCCAGGCACTTGTCATCTCTAATCTAGACCACTGCAACTCTGTTGGCTGTGCTCACCATTTGTGCCATCAAACCCCTGAAACTTATCCAGAAGGCTGCAACCCGCATGGTGTTCAACCATTCCTAGTTTTCTCATGTCACCCCGTTCCTCTGCACACGCCACTGGCTTCCATTTGAAGCTTGCATAACCTTCAAGACTCTGTTTTTTTGCCTTTGGAGCAGCAAGGGGAAATGCCCCACTTCAGGCTATGCTCAAACCCAACATTCCAACCCAAGCCCTCCGTTCCGCCACCTCTGGTCTCTTGGCCCTCCCACCCCTTAAGCTCTTTGTCCTGGCACCCCAATGGCGGAACAAGCTTCCCCCTAAAGTCAGGACAGCGGAGTCTCTGCCCATCTTTCGAAAACATCTGAAACACTACCTCTTTGAAAAGTATCTTAACATGCTCACAACCCCCCCCCCCTTTTCCCCCACTAGCACTGATAAATACTTTGCAGGGAAAATGTACTTGATATGATTGTCTCACCTAGCTATTTTAAGATGAATGCACTAACTGTATGTCACTCTGGATAAGAGTATCTGCTGAATGACTAAAAAGTAATTTAACCCTGTTTTCCAAACTGTGCAACAAAGACAGGTATTCATCTGAGTTATAGTAAGGAGTGGCCAATGCGCCCATGTCTCTATTCTACAGGTTCCATTTACTGTTGGTCTTGTCTGAAAATGAAGGATTTCTGAAATGTTTTAAAGACATTCTGAGGAAACATCTGCTTCTATGAATTGCAATACTTTGGATACTATTCAGAAAGCATTGTGAATAATGACTTTGTCACTAATAAAACCTCTGGTAACAATTCATCTAGCTGCTGTTTCACCACTCCACCTGTCCTAGGTCAGGATCTGTATTTGGCAGTGTCACATATAAGGAACAATACATAAATATATGATGCTTCAAAACATTTATTTTATACATTTTAAGTTAAAATATGATCTAACAAATTCTGAGAACTGGCAGCTTCTTATGGCAAGCAATACAATTATTACATTTTAAATGGACAAACTAATGAGTATGGTATTCAAAATACACCTTTTTTAATACAGGCACATTTAAATGTTGTTTTCATAGCATTGTTTCATGTTCTAGCAAATCGCTATGGCCAGCCATACATGACATCTTGAATATCAAATTATGTAAATTACTGAATTCTTCACAGTATTTCATATTAAACCTCTACCCTGAATACAGTATAAATGAGGACAAATGCACTATCCCAAATCAAAAAGGAAATCAGCCTGAATTAAACAGCTATCGCCATTATCCAGTTTTTCCTTTGGGTTAGTTCAATGGGATTTAGTGGTTTGGGGTGCCACTTTTGACAGTTTAATACTATAGCAATAAACTATGCCTCAAATCAAAGTGGAATCGAAAGACTGGCTCTTGTTGAATTCACATTACTTGACAACGCAACCAAATGTAAATCAAAACTAGACGTTGAACTGACGTCTGCGCCCAGTGGTAAAGGTTGCTCAATAAACATGTATCTGATAAGGCATAAAGTAATACATATAATCAAATGAGATGTTTAATCATTTTGAGTATTTTATAAATCACACTGCTTTATTGGCCTGAAAATAAATTGGGCTTTTAAATGTGCACTCGGTTCCATCATTGTGTAGAGCGCTTGGCACTGCATAAAGTGTTCAAACGCGGGTTGTCAATTCATAGGACTGACTTTTATATCCCTTATCACTAATTAACAGTTAGGTCTACTTTTCCTCTGATTTCTCCATTTGTTCAAAACTTTGGCATATTTAAATTACTTCAACATTTTGACATTCATCAAGTTTCTCGAAAATAAAAGGATGATCACAGACTTGTATCTGCAGTTTCAACTTTTGATACCGTGGGTTCGGACAGAGTATCGGGCTGAGCATCCCTACAGAAGAACACCGCGGGGTTTTTACAAGCCCACATCGCAACCTCTCCTCCGTTCGCTGGGCTGGAGGAAGACAGCCGGTTGTTTGCACCGTACCGGCCTCTGATTTGATCGGCCCTGGTTCTTACATCCCTGCTTTGGGTTTGTGTAGATAGGTAGGCAGAAATGTTTCTAGTCCTATATCCCTCTTCTCGGCTTCGGCCTAAAAGCATCGATATGTTTGGGTTTCTAATTGCGTAAATGAGCGGGTTTATGGCACCGTTTGCCCATGCCATCCACATTGCCACGGTGTCCATGACAGGGTTGAATGAGTAATCTCCCACAGCAGTGATGATACCCATCATACAGTAGGGGCCCCAGCAGAAGATGATAAACACTATCATAATCAGCACTGTCGTGGCCGTCCTCATCTCACTATAAAACCGGAGTAAATACGCGTAAGTGGTCACCGGCCGCACCCTTATTTCTGATAACCTAACGGTCTTACATATGTTATAATGACAGAAACACATGAGCGCAAACGGAAGGAGATAACACACCACTATTAAAGCTATACTGTAAGAGGTACCCACCCTAGAAGTACCAGTGTGAAAGACATACATACAGTGGTAGAAGCCCCTTTTATGGACGACTAGATCCTTGGATGTTCGCATCACCAGGTACCATGGAATGGAGAAAAACACTGCTGTTAACCACACTGCCACCAACAGTGTTATGGCCTTCCTCCTGCCTATTTTCTCCTGAGGTTGCCTCACGATGGCATAATACCGGTCAAAGGAAATTAGAGTCATTGTCAGTGTGGAAATAATACCAAAGCATGCGTTGAAGAACCCGTTGGCGACGCAGAAACGGTCTCCAAACATCCACACACCATCTTTGCTGAAGAGCATCATGAACGAGAACGGTAAACAAAGAACGGCCGTCAAGAAATCAGACAGTGAAAGGGACATGATGAAAGCATTGGTAACGGTTCTCAGCTGTCGATGTTTTATTATGACAATCACCACCGCAGAATTCCCTAAACTAGAGAGGAGGAAGATAACCAGGAGCAACAAGGCTTGAGCTGCCACCGTGATGCCCTGGAGGACCGAGTTTCCCTCCGCGCTCTGCACGGGTATGTGTTGTTGGTTTTTGTCGCCTCCGCCCGTAAGGTTTCCATGACTGGCCTTCGTAAAAAAGCTGTGTAACACCGGTGCTATGGTGACTATTTCCAGCGTTAAACCCGTGCCAGAGGTGTTGTCTGGAGCGGTGGAGTTGCTGGTGCCAAGCAATGCAATGTTCACGGGGAAATCCATCGGACACAAATGGGGGGCCTCCACAGAATGGAAGGAGATTCATCCCTCTACGAATATGTTGTCTCTGTGTTGATGCAGCAGCTTAGATATGTCGTATTAAAGACATGTAGATCCCCTTTGCAACCCCCTTTCTATGGGTTCCTCAACATGTTCCTCATTATTCAAACTGGGGTCCATGCCACTGTTTGCAGTTCTCGCCTGGTCGCCTCAATCCCCGTATTCCCGAACCTCATATTGCCGAGTACCCGCCTTCCTTGCGTACAATTTGTGTCTTTGCACCCCATCGTGACGTTTAGAGCCGTTGCCATGGTATCAGTGATGGTTTTCTTCAGTGCAATTACGCACTTTCTGGATGATTAGTTATTTGGTCAGGTACCTATAGGCCTCCCAATGTAGGCTTAAAAACAGAAAGACTGACACCTGCAATTTTACAAGTAGGTTTAATTTTCACATTGGGTATATGCATTATAATTACATATAATTACAATTAATTGTAGGATAGGCATTTGGATAGCTATTTGAATAGCTATCAAACTATTAAAGCAGCAATCAGTGATTGAAACAATAAGAATTCCTTCCCTGCCACTGTTTCGCCAAAAAGCTGAGGGATGGGACTAGATAAATTAAACCACTCTCAAATTCATAGACAGAGCTACGGACTGACCATCCATGATATCACAATTATAGTTTTAACAATTTGTGAGGCTATACAGTGCTTGTTTACAAACATTGGAGTAAAACAAGCTTATGATGGTGTACGACAATTTGACTAAGCCCATGAGGCATTTATAAGTTATATTACTCAAGAATCAGTGGGTACATATAATTAATTTATAATCAGTCTTGTACTGGAGGTAGAACTGAGCTATTTCCCCTTAGATAGCCCTGCTGCAAAGTAAAAATTGTCTATATGGTAAAAATTCATGAATAGAAAAATTACCCTTTTGGTCTTAATTTAATAGGGTTAGGCATGAGGATAAGATGTGTGGTTAAGGTTTAAGGTGAGGGTTAGGGTTTAAAAACAGCCTAACCACCAGAAATGACATTGTGGCTGTGCCAGCTAGTGACCACACTGAAGAGGTGCCTCCAGAACAAGATTCATGATGGAAAAACACTAACCTGCAATTTACAAGTAAAACATTTAAAAATCAAATGAAATTGTATTAGTCACATGCGCTGAATAAAACAGGTGTAGACATTAGAGTGAAATGCATACTTACAAGCCCCTAACCAATAATAATGTTTGAAAAATGCAACTAAGAATAATAAATAAAAGGAACAAGTAATTAAAGAGCAGGAGTAAAATAACAATAGCTAGACTATATACAGGGGGTACCGGTACAGAGTCAATGTGGAGACTATATACAGGGGGTACCAGTACAGAGTCCATGTGGAGGCTATATACAGGGTGTACCGGTACAGAGTCAATGTGGAGGCTATATACAGGGGGTACCGGTACAGAGTCCATGTGGAGGCTATATACAGGGGGTACCAGTACAGAGTCAATGTGGAGGCTATATACAGGGGGTACCGGTACAGAGTCAATGTGGAGGCTATATACAGGGGGTACCGGTACAGAGTCCATGTGGAGGCTATATACAGGGGGTACCAGTACAGAGTCAATGTGGAGGCTATATACAGGGGGTACCGGTACAGAGTCAATGTGGAGGCTATATACAGGGGGTACCAGTACAGAGTCAATGTGGAGGCTATATACAGGGGGTACCGGTACAGAGTCTATGTGGAGGCTATATACAGGGGGTACCGGTACAGAGTCAATGTGGAGACTATATACAGGGATACCGGTACAGAGTCAATGTGGAGGCTATATACAGGGGGTACCAGTACAGAGTCAATGTGGAGGCTATATACAGGGGGTACCGGTACAGAGTCAATGTGGAGGCTATATACAGGGGGTACCGGTACAGAGTCAATGTGGAGGCTATATACAGGGGGTACCAGTACAGAGTCAATGTGGAGGCTATATACAGGGGGTACCAGTACAGAGTCAATGTGGAGGCTATATACAGGGGGTACCGGTACAGAGTCAATGTGGAGGCTATATACAGGGGGTACCGGTACAGAGTCAATGTGGAGGCTATATACAGGGGGTACCGGTACAGAGTCAATGTGGAGACTATATACAGGGGGTACCGGTACAGAGTCAATGTGGAGGCTATATACAGGGGGTACCGGTACAGAGTCAATGTGGAGACTATATACAGGGGGTACCGGTACAGAGTCCATGTGGAGACTATATACAGGGGCTACCGGTACAGAGTCAATGTGGAGGCTATATACAGGGGGTACCGGTACAGAGTCCATGTGGAGGCTATATACAGGGGGTACCGGTACAGAGTCCATGTGGAGGCTATATACAGGGGGTACCGGTATAGAGTCCATGTGGAGGCTATATACCAGGGTTACCGGTACAAGAGTCCCATGTGGAGGCTATATACAGTGGGGTAAACCGTGACAGAGTCCATGTGGAGACTATATACAAGGGGGTACCGGTACAGCGTCCATGTGGAGGCTATATAGCAGGGTACCGTGTACAGAGTCAATGGTGGGAGGCTATAGTACATGGGGGCGGGGGGGTACCGTACAGAGTCCATGTGGAGGCTATATACACGGTGGTACCCGGTAACAGTAGTCAAAATGTGGAGCCTAGATACAGGGGGGTACCGGGTACAGAGTCCATGTGGAGGCTATTACAGGCGGCTACCGGTAGCAGAGTCAATGTGGAGGGCTATATACAGGGGGTACCGTTACAGAGTCCATGTGGAGGCTTATATACAGGGGGTACCCGTACAGAGTGCCATGTGGAGGGCTATAGTACAGGGGTACGCGGTTATAAGAGTCCATGTGGAGGCTATATACAGGGGGTAGCCGGTACAGAGTCCATGTGGAGGCTATATACAGGGGGTACCGGTACAGAGTCCATGTGGAGGCTATATACAGGGGGTACCGGTACAGAGTCCATGTGGAGACTATATACAGGGGGTACCGGTACAGAGTCCATGTGGAGGCTATATACAGGGGGTACCGGTACAGAGTCAATGTGGAGGCTATATACAGGGGGTACCGGTACAGAGTCCATGTGGAGGCTATATACAGGGGGTACCGGTACAGAGTCAATGTGGAGGCTATATACAGGGGTACCGGTACAGAGTCCATGTGGAGGCTATATACAGGGGTACCGGTACAGAGTCCATGTGGAGGCTATATACAGGTGATACCAGTACAGAGTCCATGTGGAGGCTATATACAGGGGGTACCGGTACAGAGTCCATGTGGAGGCTATATACAGGGGATACCAGTACAGAGTCCATGTGGAGGCTATATACAGGGGATACCGGTACAGAGTCCATGTGGAGGCTATATACAGGGGGTACCAGTACAGAGTCCATGTGGAGGCTATATACAGGGGGTACCGGTACAGAGTCCATGTGGAGGCTATATACAGGGGGTACCGGTACAGAGTCCATGTGGAGGCTATATACAGGGGATACCGGTACAGAGTCCATGTGGAGGCTATATACAGGGGGTACCGGTACAGAGTCCATGTGGAGGCTATATACAGGGGGTACCGGTACAGAGTCCATGTGGAGGCTATATACAGGGGGTACCGGTATAGAGTCCATGTGGAGGCTATATACAGGGGGTACCGGTACAGAGTCCATGTGGAGGCTATATACAGGGGGTACCGGTACAGAGTCCATGTGGAGACTATATACAGGGGGTACCGGTACAGAGTCCATGTGGAGGCTATATACAGGGGGTACCGGTACAGAGTCAATGTGGAGGCTATATACAGGGGGTACCGGTACAGAGTCCATGTGGAGGCTATATACAGGGGGTACCGGTACAGAGTCAATGTGGAGGCTATATACAGGGGGTACCGGTACAGAGTTCATGTGGAGGCTATATACAGGGGTACCGGTACAGAGTCCATGTGGAGGCTATATACAGGTGATACCAGTACAGAGTCCATGTGGAGGCTATATACAGGGGGTACCGGTACAGAGTCCATGTGGAGGCTATATACAGGGGATACCAGTACAGAGTCCATGTGGAGGCTATATACAGGGGATACCGGTACAGAGTCCATGTGGAGGCTATATACAGGGGGTACCAGTACAGAGTCCATGTGGAGGCTATATACAGGGGGTACCGGTACAGAGTCCATGTGGAGGCTATATACAGGGGGTACCGGTACAGAGTCCATGTGGAGGCTATATACAGGGGATACCGGTACAGAGTCCATGTGGAGGCTATATACAGGGGGTACCGGTACAGAGTCCATGTGGAGGCTATATACAGGGGGTACCGGTACAGAGTCCATGTGGAGACTATATACAGGGGGTACCGGTACAGAGTCCATGTGGAGGCTATATACAGGGGGTACCGGTACAGAGTCCATGTGGAGGCTATATACAGGGGGTACCGGTACAGAGTCCATGTGGAGACTATATACAGGGGGTACCGGTACAGAGTCCATGTGGAGACTATATACAGGGGGTACCGGTACAGAGTCCATGTGGAGACTATATACAGGGGGTACTGGTACAGAGTCAATGTGGAGACTATATACAGGGGGTACCGGTACAGAGTCAATGTGGAGACTATATACAGGGGGTACCGGTACAGAGTCAATGTGGAGACTATATACAGGGGGTACCGGTACAGACTCAATGTGGAGACTATATACAGGGGGTACCGGTACAGAGTCAATGTGGAGACTATATACAGGGGGTACCGGTACAGAGTCAATGTGGAGACTATATACAGGGGGTACCGGTACAGAGTCAATGTGGAGACTATATACAGGGGGTACCGGTACAGAGTCAATGTGGAGACTATATACAGGGGGTACCGGTACAGAGTCAATGTGTGGGGGTACCGGTTAGTCGAGGTAATATGTGCATGTAGGTGGAGTTAAAGTGGATATGCATAGATAATAACAGAGAGTAGCAGCGGTGTAAAAGGTGGGTGGGGGGGGGGGGGGGGCAATGCAACTAGCCTTGGTAGCCATTTGATTAGATGTTCAGGAGTCTTATGGCTTGGGGGTAGAAGCTGTTTAGAAGCCTCTTGGACCAGACTTGGCGCACCGGTACCGCTTGCCGTGCGGCAGCAAAGAGAACAGTCTATGACTTGGATGGCTGGAGTCTATGACAATTTTTAGGGCCTTCCTCTGACACCGCCTGGTATAGAAGTCCTGGATGGCAGGAAGCTTGGCCTCAGTGATGAGGGCCGTAGGCACTACCCTCTGTAGTGCCTTGCGGTCAGAGGCAGAGCAGTTGCCATGCCAGGCAGTGATGCAACCGGTCAGGATGCTCTCAATGGTGCAGCTGTAGAACCTTTTGAGGATCTGAGGACCCATGCCAAATATTTCCAGTCTCCTAAGGGGAATAGGTTTTGTTATGCCCTCACATCAAATCAAATCAAAGTTTATTTTCTTAATTTTGTGGGTCAGTCACAGTGGTCAGGTGTTCTGCCACTGTGTACTCTGTTTAGGGCCAGATAGCATATTTGATTGGGTCTAATTGTGCTGCTGTGCTGGGGTCTGTTTGTGTTTGTGAACAGAGCCCCAGAACCAGCTGACTGAGTGGATTCTTCTTTAGGTCCATCGCTCTGTAGCACAGGGCTTTGTATTTCTTTCTTTCTTTCTTTCTTTCTTTCTTTCTTTCTTTCTTTCTTTCTTTCTTTCTTTCTTTCTTTCTTTCTTTCTTTCTTTCTTTCTTTCTTTCTTTCTTTCTTTCTTTCTTTCTTTCTTTCTTTCTGAACGTGTGTTGTGTGCTTATTATTTTACCACGTACTGCTGGAATGTCTACCAATGGCATGTCCATCTTTTTGTGAAAAATTACACTGGTCACACTCAAAACATTTATAAAATGTTTATAAAGTATAAATAGCACTCACTTTAGATTAAGGACTGCACAAAGACTTAACTAATGATTCATAAATGGTTTATAAATTCGGGACTAATGATAAAGAAATGGTGAACACACAATTTATAAATAGTTTATCAGGTACCTTTAAAATAAAGTCATACATTTTTTTGTGTGATTATGTGCATTGTCTGAAAGTGTTCAAAATATACTGAAAACATCAAAAATACTATATATACAGCTAAAAATACAACAATGTGAAGATCAAACCAAGTTGACATTGAGGTTAAAGAAAAGCCCTACTTACATCTGGTGCTAACGTGTATTCTCTGTTCTGATCTTGTCCACATTCTGATTGGGCCAACATTTTTCGACAGGTGTAGACGATTAAGACACATTGTGATCAGATCTTCCTGACCACCTCTGGAGGTAGTCAGGGAGCCATCTGGAAATCAATCAAGTGCAGATTTTATTGGTCACATACATGTGTTTAGCAGATGTTATTGCAGATGTAGCGAAATGCTTGTAAAAAGAATCTATACTTTTTTTTATTGACAGCTAGTACCATTGACTTATGGCATCAATAATTGTCTTAAAATAAATACATTCACATTATATTGAAAATAATCTTCAAATATTTTGCATACAGGGAGGCACCAGGAAATCTGATCACAATGTGGACACGGTGGACGGATAAGAGAGACATTTTAACATCATGTGTAGACGCGACAAACTTTGATAAGATAGTAATTCGATAATATTGATCAGATGATCACAAAACTCACATGTTAGCGCAAGGCGTAAACGAGGCTAAAGTGTGTACATGATCAATTTTGCTTATTTAGTTGATCTTACTTTGGACAAAATCAAGACATCAATATTCTTGTGATGCTTTTTATATAAAAATAAATAAATTACAGCTGAATTTGAGCAGTATTTGTCATAATTTGATCAGTATTTGTCCACTGTGCTCAATTTGGGGTTGGCATTTTTTCGGAACCCAAGGTAGCGCAGTTGCGCGTATCTTTAGTCAGCTTGACGCATAGAAACCAAAAAGGGCGAAGAAGTCAATTGAAGACCAATTGGGTTTCCACTAGATACCACAGCAACAAAGTCAAAATTGGGTATATCGTAACAATTCATGAAATAAAAATGTACTTTATGGTTAGACATGAGGTTAGCAGTGGGGTTAAGGTTTGCTTTAAAATATAATTTTAAGAAGCTCAAATGCAGAAATAGGCGGGGTTTATGACTTTGTGCTTGTAGTAACTAGTGACGACCGAACCACTGTAGCAGGAGCTTCCGGTTTGTCGGTTGATGTAGCAGAAATGAAATCGTTTTTGGAAACATCATGTACCAAGTATTCATCTAAATCGTATGGATATTGAACAATAATATGGGTATGTAGCTACATTATACTTGGAAAGTGTCTGCTTAATGATGTGATGACTTTAATATTACGCCCTGTCGCCTAAACCGGGAAAGCTAGATAGCTAGTTAGCTATTTTAGCTAGCTAACCAACATACTTGCTAGTTTTTAGGTGATAAGTAACGTTACACTATATATACAAAAGTATGTGGATTCGGCTATTTCAGCCACACCTTTTGCTGACAGATGTATAAAATCGAGCACACAGCCATGCAATCTCCATAGACAAACATCGACAGTCAAGTCAGTTTGTCCAGTTTTTGCCCTGCTAGAGCTGGCCCGGTCAACTGTAAGTGCTGATATTGTGAAGTGTTAATGTCTAGGAGCAACAACAGCTCAGCCGTGAAGTGGTAGGCCACACAAGCTCACAGACCTGAACCACGGAGTGCTGAAATGCTTAGCGTATAAAAATAGTCTGTCCTCGGTTGCATCACTCACTACCGAGTTCCAAGCTGCCTCCAAGCAAAGTCAGCTTCATGAAATGGGTTTCCATGACTGAGCAGCTGCATACAAGCCTAAGATCACCATACGCATTGCCAAGCGAGTGGTGTAAAGCTCGCTGCCATTGGACTCTTCAGCAGTGGAAATGCTTTCTCTGGAGTGATGAATCACACTTCACCATCTAGGAGTCCGATGAACGAATTTGGGTTTGGTGGATGCCAGGAGAACGCGACCTGCCCCAATGCATAGTGCCAACTGTAAAGTTTGGTGGAGGAGGAATAATGGTCTGGGGTTCTTTTTCATCGTTAGGACTAGGCCCCTTAGTTCCAGTGAAGGGGGAATCTTAACGCTTCACCATACAATGACATTCTAGATGATTCTGTGCTTCCAACTTTGTGGCAACAGTTTGGGGAAGGCCTTGTACTGTTTCAACATCACAATGCCACTGTGCACAAAGCGAGGACCATACAGAAAGGGTTTGTTGAAATCGGCGTGGAAGAACTTAACTGGCCTGCACAGAGCTCTGACCTCAACCCCATCAAACACCTTTGGGATGAATTGGAACGCCAATTATGAGCCAGGCCAACATAATTTACCGGCTTCAGTAATGCGCTTGTGGCTGAATGGAAGCAAGTCCCTGCAGCAATGTTCAAACATTTAGTGGAAAGCCTTCCCAGAAGAGAGGAGGCTATTATAGCAGCAAAGGGAAGACCAACTCCATATTAATGCCAATGATTTTGCATTGAGATGTTCGACAAGCAGGTGTCCACATACTTTTGTTCATATAATGTAGCTACATTGTTAGATGTCCGCAGTATTGTCAATAACTGACTTGTTGTATTACTGTTTCATTACAGCCGTAGCCATGAGTTCAACCTGTCCGGGACATTATTGTGGCAAGATGTTGATAAATGGCTCAGTTGATGGAGAATGTGGGGTGAGTATAGTTCCAGCTGAATTTTAACAAATCAACTGAGCTGTTGGAAGGCCATTCTAGCTACTAATGTAGCACTAAATTATGTAACCGAGTATTAGGCTAAACCCATACCCTAAAATGTAGTTGAATTATCAGGTATGTCCCAGAGGAGAGAAGACAAACATGCAGAAGATCTGTGAGAAGTGTACAGAATCCCCTGAACTTTATGACTGGCTGTACCTGGGCTTCATGGCAATGCTGCCACTGGTTCTACACTGGTTCTTCATCGAGTGGTACTCTGGGAAGAAAAGGTAATGTCTCATTTTCAGCCCAAATTACTGCAGTCATAACCAATTGTGGCATGTAGGTTAAATCACTGGAGAAGCTAATCCAGAAAAAAAACATTACAACCAATCTGTTGTGATAATTGCGTTGTTTGCTCAATAACTTGTTAGTTCATAAGCCTTGGCACTGTGATATAGGGCTAAAGGGCGAGATAATAAAAAGACAGTGGCAGAATAATCACGGAAGGTGTGTTGTATGGCATTGAAGGTCATTTGGAGGTTTGTTAACACCGTGTCCAAGGAAGGGCCAGATGTATACAGAATGGTGTCGTCTGTATAGAGGTGGATCAAAGAATCACCAGCAGCAAGAGCGACATCATTGATATATACAGAGAAAAGAGTCGGCCGGAGAATTGAACCCTGTGGCACCCCCATAGGGACTACCAGAGGTCTGGACAATAGGCCCTCCGATTTGACACCCTGAACTCTATCTGAGAAGTAGCTAGTGAACCAGGCGAGGCAGTCATTAGAGAAACCAAGGCTGTTGAGTCTGCCGATAAAAATACGGAGATTGGCAGAGTCGAAAGCCTTGGCCAGGTCGATGAATACGGCTGCACAGTAGTGTCTTTATCGATGGCGGTTATGATATCGTTTAGTACCTTGAGCGTGGCT
Organism: Oncorhynchus kisutch; assembly: GCF_002021735.2. Taxonomy (NCBI): domain Eukaryota; kingdom Metazoa; phylum Chordata; class Actinopteri; order Salmoniformes; family Salmonidae; genus Oncorhynchus; species Oncorhynchus kisutch. The sequence goes on from NC_034187.2 coordinate 18,719,327, forward strand.
GAGGTACGGTGGGATTCGAAATTGTCGGTGATCTGTTTGTTCACTTGTCTTTCGAAGACTTTAGAAAGGCAGGGCAGGATGGATATACAGTGGGGCAAAAAAGTATTTAGTCAGCCACCAATTGTGCAAGTTCTCCCACTTAAAAAGATGAGAGGCCTGTAATTCTCATCATAGGCACACTTCAACTATGACAGACAAAATGAGAAAAAAAATCCAGAAAATCACATTGTTGATTTTTAATGAATTTATTAGCAAATTATGGTGGAAAATAAGCATTTGGTCACCTACAAACAAGCAAGATTTCTGGCTCTCACAGACCTGTAACTTCTTCTTTAAGAGGCTCCTCTGTCCTCCACTCGTTATCTGTATTAATGGCACCTGTTTGAACTTGTTATCAGTATAAAAGACACCTGTCCACAACCTCAAACAGTCACACTCCAAACTCCACTATGGCCAAGACCAAAGAGCTGTCAAAGGACACCAGAAACAAAATTGTAGACCTGCACCAGGCTGGGAAGACTGAATCTGCAATAGGTAAGCAGCTTGGTTTGAAGAAATCAACTGTGGGAGCAATTATTAGGAAATGGAAGACATTCAAGACCCCTGATAATCTCCCTCGATCTGGGGCTCCACGCAAGATCTCACCCCGTGGGGTCAAAAGGATCACAAGAATGGTGAGAAAAAATCCCAGAACCACACGGGGAGACCTAGTGAATGACCTGCAGAGAGCTGGGACCAAAGTAACAAAGCCTACCATCAGTAACACACTACGCCGCCAGGGACTCTAATCCTGCAGTGCAGACGTGTCCCCCTGCTTAAGCCAGTACATGTCCAGGCCCGTCTGAAGTTTGCTAGAGAGCATTTGGATGATCCAGAATAAGATTGGGAGAATGTCATATGGTCAGATGAAACCAAAATATAACTTTTTGGAGGACAAAGAATGCTGAGTTGCATCCAAAGAACACCATACCTACTGTGAAGCATGGGGGTGGAGGAAACATGCTTTGGGGCTGTTCTGCAAAGGGACCAGAATGACTGATCCATGTAAAGGAAAGAATGAATGGGGCCATGTATCGTGAGATTTTGAGTGAAAACCTCCTTCCATCAGCAAGGGCATTGAAGATGAAACGTGGCTGGGTCTTTCAGCATAACAATGATCCCAAACACACCGCCCGGGCAACGAAGGAGTGACTTCGTAAGAAGCATTTCAAGGTCCTGGAGTGGCCTAGCCAGTCTCCAGATCTCAACCCCATAGAAAATCTTTGGAGGGAGTTGAAAGTCTGTGTTGCCCAGCAACAGCCCCAAAACATCACTGCTCTAGAGGAGATCTGCATGGAGGAATGGGCCAAAATACAAGCAACAGTGTGTGAAAACCTTGTGAAGACTTACAGAAAACGTTTGACCTCTGTCATTGCCAACAAAGGGTATATAACAAAGTATTGAGATAAACTTTTGTTATTGACCAAATACTTATTTTCCACTATAATTTGCAAATAAATTCATCAAAAATCCTACAATGTGATTTTCAGGATTTTTTTTCTCATTTTGTCTGTCATAGTTGAAGTGTACCTATGATGAAAATTACAGGCCTCATCTTTTTAAGTGGGAGAACTTGCACAATTGGTGGCTGACTAAATACTTTTTTGCCCCACTGTAGGTCTGTAACAGTTTGGGTCTAGAGTGTCTCCCCCTTTGAAGAGGGGATGACCACGGCCGCTTTCCAATCTTTAGGAATCTCAGACGATATGAAAGAGCGGTTGAACAGACTAGTAATAGGGGTTGCAACAATTGCGGCGGATCATTTTTAGGAAGAGAGGGTCCAGATTTGTCTAGCCCAGCTGATTTGTAGGGGTCTATATTTTGCAGCTCTTTCAGAACATCATCTGTCTGGATTTGGTTGAAGGAGAAGCGGGGGTGGGCTTGGGCCAGTTACTGCGGGGGGTGCAGAGCTGTTGGCCGGGGTTGGGGTAGCCAGGTGGAAAGCATGGCCAGCCGTTGAGAAATGCTTATTGAAATTCTCAGTTATTGTGGATTTACCAGTGGTGACAGTGTTTCCTAGTCTCAGTGCAGCGGGCAGCTGGGAGAAGGAACTCTTGTTCTCCATGGACTTTACTGTGTCCCAAAACTTGGAATTAGTTAATTAAAAATTAGCCTTTGCTTTCCTAACTGACTGTGTGTATTTGTTCCTGACTTCCCTGAAAAGTTGCATATCGCGGGGACTATTCGAAGCTAGTGTAGTACGCCACAGGGTGTTTTTGTGCTGGTCAAGGCAGTCAATTCTGGAGTGTATCAAGGGCTGTATCTGTTCTTAGTTAAACAAAAATCTGAAAGGGGCATGCTTATTTAAGATGGTGAGGAAAGCACTTTTAAAGAACAACCAGGCATCCTCTACTGACGGGATGAGGTCAATATCCTTCCAGGATACCCGGGCCAGGTCGATTAGAAAGGCCTGCTCGCAGAAGTGTTTTAGGGAGCGTTTGATAGTGATGAGGGGTGGTCGTTTGACCGCGGACCCATAACAGACGCAGGCAATGAGGCAGTGATCACTGAGATCCTGGTTGAAAACCGCAGAGGTGTATTTAGAGGGCAAATTGGTCAGGATGATATCTATGAGGGTGCCCATGTTTACAGATTTGGGGTTGTACCTGGTAGGTTCCTTGATCATTTGTGTGAGATTGAAGGCATCTAGCTTAGATTGTAGGATGGCCAGGGTGTTAAGCATATCCCAATTTAGGTCACCTAGCAGTACAAACTCTGACGATAGATGGGGGGCAATCAATTCACATATGGTGTCCAGGGCACAGCTAGGAGGTGGGGGGGTCTATAACAAGCGGCAACAGTGAGGGATTTTTTTTCTGGCGAGATGGATCTTTAAAAGTAGAAGCTCGAACTGTTTGGGCATAGACCTGGATAGTGTGACAGAACTCTGCAGGCTATCTCTACAGTAGATTGCAATTCCGCCCCCTTTAGCAGTTCTGTCTTGATGAAAAATGTTGTAATTGGGGATGGAAATTTCAGAGGTTTTGGTGGGCTTCCTAAGCCAGGATTCAGACACGGTTAGCACATCAGGGTTGGCGGAGTGTGCTAAAGCCGTGAATAAAGCAAACTTAGGGAGGAGGCTTCTGATGTTAACATGCATGAACCCAAGGCTTTTATGGTTGCAGAAGTCATGAAATGAGAGCGCCTGGGGACACACAGGGCCTGTGTTAACCTCTACAACACCAGAGGAACAGAGGAGGAGTAGGATGAGGGTACGGCTAAAGGCCCTAGGAACTGGTCGTCTAGTGCGTTGGGAACAGAGAATAAAAGGAGCAGATGTCTGGGCGTGGTAGGATAGATTCAGGGCATAGTGTACAGACAAGGGTATGGTAGGGTGCGAATACAGTGGAGGTAAACCTAAGCATTGAGTGACGATGAGAGAGGTTGCATCCCTGGAGGCGCCAGTTAAGCTGGGTGCGGTCTCCGCATGTGTGGGGGTGGGACAAAGGAGCGATCCGAGGCATGTTGAGCAGGACTAGGGGCTTCGCAGCAAAATAAAACAATGAGAGCTGCCCTAAACAACAGTTTTCAAGGCATAATGACATTAGAGAAAGGCATAAAGCAATCACAGGTGTTGATTGGGAGAGCTAAGACAACAACGGATGAGACAACAACGGGTAAACAGCTAGGACAACAACAACAAATGGGCAGAGCGAGTCAGTTAGCTACACACAGGTTCTGAGTTTGAGGCTGGGGCAGACCGATAGATAAACAAAATGAAGAACCGTGTTAATGGACAGTCCAGCAGGCATCGGCTGTGTAGCCGAGTGATCATAGGGTCCAATGAAGAGCAATAGATGAAACAGGGGACCGTTCGGTAGTTGATTACTACGTTGAGTGAGCGGGAGACATGGTGTTCAGGGAGCTAGTAGGCCAGGGCTAGCAGATGGCTCATCACCAATGACGCAGAGGCCTGTTGAGAGCACATCGGCCGAGTTACTTCAGCAGACCAGTCGTGATGGATCGTCAGGGCTCCGTGTCGACAAAGGGTCCAGGCCAATTGGCAAGAGAAGTGTTGTAGTTGGTGTACTTCATTTGCTTGCCGGGAGATGGGCCTAGCTCGAGGCTAACTGGTGCATGCTTCTGGACAATTGCCACTCGCTATCAACTAGCTAGCTGCGAAGATCCAATCTCCTATGGTCAGTCTCATATAGTGACAACTAATGTTGCACATTTTGGGGAATATTCAGAGGTGGAAACTTTCCACGGGAGTTAACAGGAATATATGGGAATTAATGGAACTATATGGGAATTAATGATGTTATCAAATTGATGTTAATACCATTTAAATGTAATGTTTTTTGCATTGGATATATTTACCCTATCATATGGAGACAAACATTTTACCTTATCATTAGTAGACATTGTGAATGATTAAATCGAAGAACATTCATAAATCTCTTCCAATACACATGGCCTGTGAGCATCAGAGGTGAACCAGTTGCATACACAGCTTGAGCAAGACATTCATCAGCATTTCTCTGACTACGTTCCTCCATTGAGTTAACAAAAACTTCTGATTACAGGAGGACCAAGAGCTGTTGCTATTGATGGTGTCAGATTCATAATTTTCACCTCAAATAGAAGTAGAGGGACTTTTGTCAGAGGTTGCTTGTTGTGAGCGCTGAGGGAATTGTATGCACTTGGCCAGATGATTCTGCATCTTTGTTGCATTCTTCACATATGATTTGGCACAGTATTTGCAAATGTACACAGCTTTTCCTTCTACATTAGCTACAGTGAAATGTCTCCACACATCAGATGCCCGTGGCATTTTCCTCTAAAGATTAGAAAAAAATGAGTAAAAATAAAACTATGTACAATTCCATGTGCAGATAAATAGTTAAGCAGTTATATTAAACAACTCCTTTTGTAAGATAAATGTTTTAAAATGAAACCTGTAGGTGAATTAACACTCAGTTAGCAGGCGCAAGCAAGCTAAAACCCACATGGTAGCAAAAACTAACAAGCAGAAGTTGATTACAAGTTAGAAATACACTGCTTAAAAAAATAAAGGGAACACTAAAATAACACATCCTAGATCTGAATGAATGAAATATTCTTATTAAATACTTTTTTCTTTACATAGTTGAATGTGCTGACAACAAAATCACACACAAATTATCAATGGAAATCAAATGTATCATCCCATGGAGGTCTGGATTTAGAGTCACACTCAAAATTAAAGTGGAAAACCACACTACAGGCTGATCCAATTTTGATGTAATGTCCTTAAAACAAGTCAAAATGAGGCTCAGTAGTGTGTGTGGTCTCCACATGCCTGTAGGACCTCCCTACAACGCCTGGGCATGCTCCTGATGAGGTGGCGGATGGTCTCCTGAGGGATCTCCTCCCAGACCTGGACTAAAGCATCCGCCAACTCCTGGACAGTCTGTGGTGCAACGTGGCGTTGGTGGATGGAGCGAGACATGATGTCCCAGATGTGCTCAATTGGATACAGGTCTGGGGAACGGGCAGGCCAGTCCATAGCATCAATGCCTTCCTCTTGCAGGAACTGCTGACACACTCCAGCCGCATTGTCTTGCATTAGGAGGAACCCAGGGCCAACCGCACCAGCATATGGTCTCACAAGGGGTCTGAGGATCTCATCTCGGTACCTAATGGCAGTCAGGCTACTTCTGGCGAGCACATGGAGGGCTGTGCGGCCCCCCAAAGAAATGCCACCCCACACCATGATTGACCCACCGCCAAACCGGTTATTCTGGAGGATGTTGCAGGCAGCAGAACGTTCTCCACGGCGTCTCCAGACTCTGTGACATGTGCTCAGTGTGAACCTGCTTTCATCTGTGAAGAGCACAGGGCGCCAGTGGCGAATTTGCCAATCTTTGTGTTCTCTGGCAAATGCCAATCGTCCTGCAAGGTGTTGGGCTGTAAGCACAACCCCCACCCTCATGCCACCCTCATGGAGTCTGTTTCTGACTGTTTCAACAGACACATGCACATTTGTGGCCTGCTTGAGGTCATTTTGCAGGGCTCTGGCAGTGCTCCTCCGGCTCCTCCTTGCACAAAGGCGGAGGTAGCGGGTCCTGCTGCTGGGTTGTTGCCCTCCTACGGCCTCCTCCACGTCTCCTGATGTACTGGCCTGTCTCCTGGTAGCGTCTCTATGCTCTGGACACTACGCTGACAGAGACAGCAAACCTTCTTGCCACAGCTCGCATTGATGTGCCATCCTGGATGAGCTGCACTACCTGAGCCACTTGTGTGGGTTGTAGACTCCGTCTCACGCTACCACTAGAGTGAAAGCACCTCCAGCATTCAAAAGTGACCAAAACATCAGCCAGGAAGCATAGGAACTGAGAAGTGGTCTGTGGTCACCACCTGCAGAACCACTCCTTTATTAGGGGTGTCTTGCTAATTGCCTATAATTTCCACCTGTTGTCTATTCCATTTGCACTACAGCATGTGAAATTTATTGTCAATCAGTGTTGCTTCCTAGGTGGACAGTTTGATTTCACAGAAGTGTAATTGACTTGTGTTTAAGTGTTCCCTTTATTTTTTTGAGCAGTGTAATTTCAACACACTTTGCTGTAGGCTACTATTTACTAGTTAACAAAAAATCATGTATGTCATATAAAATATATTTACCCCGTCAAGTATTGTAATCAAAACTTACCAGAAAGGATGTGGTCCTTGGCTCAGACATTGTAGTAGTGTGGGCTCAATAGCGTCTCATTAGTGTGCAAGATCTTGAGAATCAGCTGTACATGTGATGGAGGAGTGCACTGTGTATGCAGAGGGTTGCAATTCCATTGAATTGGGGATAGTTAAAAGCAAAATTCCCATGGACTTCCCATGGAAAATTTACGGGAAAAATTCAGGAAATGTACAGGAAAGTTTCCGACCCTTTCCAACCCTAGTGACAACTAAAAGATACCAAAAGTAGCTAGCTAGACACCGGAGGACAACCACACAATGATATGCAACAATTCCATTTTTTTCTGTCAATAATGACGTTTGGTTTGTGATGTAATTGGTCTAAAGCCAAATCCAAACTTGCTTTCCTTGATACTTTTTTTGTTTTGTTGGTTTTGTTCGCTCTGATTCTTTCTCTGGTGAGATACATTCAGCTTCTGAAGAATGTAAGGAAGTTTATGAAACTCAGAGAGATGAAAGAAATTTTGTATGCTTTTTTTTTTTCTTGGTATTTTTTTTTGGGGGGGGGAGCCTTTCATCCCATTGCATCCATGAACACGCTCCACTTGTCATACCCATGGCCAATAGGCTACATATTGTGACATTTACTGTAGAGCAGTGTTGGGGAAGCTATTCTGAAAATATAGTTGACCCAAGTTACCAATTACTTGTAAAAGAAGTTGCATTAAAGCTTTTTAAAGAAAAAAACTGTTTACTTAACTAAAGTTACTTTGAAAAAGTAGTTCACTACATCCAAGCTACTTCGTTATAAATTATCATATCGAAATCTGAACTCTTAGACTACAAATTGCAAGACAGATCACTCGGGAGTCAGCTGTTAAGAATGTGTAATTTAGCCTATTAAACACAAAAACTATGTTTCAAGTGTGAATTAGGTATGTCTGATGCCGAAAAAGAAAGGAAATTCTTGACTACTTCACCCATATTTTATTTTTGCTACATGACAAAAAGTAATTAACTACTTAAAACACAAGATTTTGAATTTAGTTAGTCTACCATCAAGCTACTGCAAAATGTAATTGAATTACTGGTTGAACTACATGCAGTTCACTACTCCCCAACACTGCTGTAGAGGTTTTTTATGAAAGGAGTTTAACATGGTCCTGTAGTAGGCTACTTGGTAACTCATGTTAATGTTACTGATATTATGTATATCTTTCTGAAGCTCCAGTGCCCTCTTCCAACACATCACAGCCCTGTTTGAGTGCAGCGCTGCGGCTATGGTGACTCTGCTGGTCAACGACCCAGTGGGTCTGCTGTCTATCAGGTCCTGCAGAGTCCAGATGCTTTCAGACTGGTACACCATGCTGTACAACCCCAGCCCAGACTACATCACCACTCTACACTGCACACAGGAAGCTGTCTTTCCCCTGTGAGTAGCCTATCGCTCGTCCACGTCATGAATGGGATCTATGCACTTTTAGGGCTTGTTTCTCAGTTAGTCCTGGACTCAAAGCATGCTGAAATAGCTTTTTAGTCCAAGATTAATTTCAGTCTCTATCTGGAAACAGTCTCATCATCAACTGATATGAGCTGAACATATGGAATTGGTTGGCATGTTCAGCTTCAGAGCAGTGTGCGCAACATCAAGCACAGTGTGATGTGAGATGTTTTGTTCATTGAATAACATGACTTATTCTGTATCCGCAGGTACACTATAGTGTTGATCTACTACGCCTTCTGCCTGGTGTTTATGATGCTGCTGCGGCCACTCCTGGTCAAGAAGATCGCCTGTGGTCTGGGGAAATCTGACCGCTTCAAGAGCATCTACGCTGCTCTCTACTTCTTCCCCATCCTGACAGTCCTGCAAGCTGTGGGAGGCGGCCTGCTCTGTGAGTATGCTTTCAATTAAGGATCCGGTCTGGTTCGGGCCAGCCCGGTTCAGTTTCCATTTATATAGTATTTATGGTTACATAATTGATTTATGTGAAATGCATTATTTTTAGGCCATAGGTCTTGTTGCCTCGGAAGCCTAGGCATCTCACGTTCTGTTCCAATGCCTGGGGAAGTTCTCCTCAGGAAGAACAAAAATAAAATGTCCACCAGAAGTTGAGGTATGCAATTAGCATGCTGACTGCAGGAATGTCCACCAGAACTATTGCCAGAGATCACACAGGCCACAATATTTGATGGGTTTGATAAGTACAAATGTGTCACTAGTTTCCATGTAGACTCCATGACATTCCTGCAGTCAGCATGCTAATTGCATACCTCAACTTGAGACATCTGTGTTTTACCAAATAGGGCTATCTTCTGTATACCAACCCTACTTTGTCACAACACAACTGATTGGCTCAAATGCATTGAGAAGGAAATAAATGCTATAGAATGGGCCAAAATACCAGCAAACATTGTGTGAAAACCTTGTGAAGACTTACAGAAATTGTTTGACCTCTGTCATTGCCAACAAAGGGTATATAACAAAGTATTGAGAAACTTTTGTTATTGACCAAATACTTATTTTCCACCATAATTTGCAAATAAATTCATTAAAAATCCTACAATGTGATTTTTCTGGATTTATTTTTCTTCTCATTTTGTCTGTCATAGTTGAAGTGTACCTATGATGAAAATTACAGGCCTCATCTTTTTAAGTGGGAGAACTTGCACAATTGGTGGCTGACTAAATACTTTTTTGCCCCACTGTATATATATACACACCTACTCGGTGTGTATATATATATATATATATATAAATCGATACTTGGTGTCAAGGTAGCTATATAATATTGTACTAAATAATAGCACGTTATCTGACTGTATTGTTTCAACCCCCATCACTAGTAAACAGCCACCCTAAAAACTAAATCCAATACTGAAGACTTCCAGTAGTCGATGCAACGAGACAAGATTTGGCCTGGCGAGACTAAAGGTCTTGCCATGTGACTGTGGTATAAGCGTGATGCTTTCTGTTTTTCAGATTATGCTTTTCCATACATTATTTTGGTGTTGTCCCTGGTTACCCTGGCAGTGTACATGTCAGCCTCAGAAATACAGGCAAGAAACTGCTTATTTTATATTTTCCTAACCAACATTTTTTTATTTTGATATCAGCTCAGTCAATATAATTGTTTGAGCACATATCCCATTTCCTAAGTGTTTTCTCCCTTTACTCCTATCCATAGTCTTTCAAGAATCTCGCTGCCAAGAAGAAGAGGTTGGTGGTGCTCTTCAGCCATTGGCTACTTCACGCGTATGGCATCATCTCCATCTCCCGATTGGATAAACTGGAGCAGGACCTACCTCTATTGGCCCTGGTACCTGGACCCGCCCTTTTCTACCTGCTCACTGCCAGGTTCACTGAACCTAGCCGGATTCTGTCAGAAGGCGGCAACGGCCACTAGAACTATTATAGATGGATGTGGGTATTAAAGTTAGACTCAGGGAATTCATGTTGCCACGAGCAGCACCGCGGATATCCACCTGTCTTATCAATTCAGGAGGTGTTGTCCATGGAGATATATGGATGCTAGCCTTTACTGCCTTCTCTGTGTATGGTAGGAGGATGACTGCTGCATGCAGTGTTGATAGTTGATATTCCTCTCACAGTGAAAAGATTTTAGGATATTCCTAGAACTAAGCTGGGAATACAAACAAAATGTACATACTGTATGTCTATAAACTACAAAGCTCCATATATTTCAAGTGTTAATTATTGAATGGTATCGTTTGTGTCCACATGAATGTTGTCTTTACAACCTAAGGCCTAAGATGTACTGTTCCTCATTGAGGCTGTTTTGAGACATGTTTTGTCATTAGATATTCACTGTCATATTATTTTGGGCTCCTCAGTGGCTCAGCGATCTACGTCACTGCATCTCCGTACTAGAGGCATCACTACAGACCCTGGTTCGATCCTGGGCTGTATCACAACCGGTCATGATTGAGAGTCCCATAGGGCGGCACAATTGGCCCAGCGTCGTTAGGGTTTGGCCGGGGTTAGGCTGTCATTGTAAATAGGAATTTCTTCTAAACTGACTTGCCTAGTTAAATAAACAAATCATATATGCTCAACATCCTTTATTGTTTTAAGCTCAGATATCCTTGATTGTTGCAGTGAAATCAAAGATGGTCTCTGGATTGACCAATAGTTTAAGTTGTTAGATGTTCTTAAACTAAATCTAATGTGCCAAAAACTCTGAACACATGCATACATCCAGTGGCAGATAAAATAGTTTATTATAACCTAATATTATGTTACAAGCCAAGTGGGATATAGTTCCATTATTTTGCTTGATCAAAAATGGAAAGAAAATTATCCTGCTGTTTCCCCGTAAATTATGTTGGGGAAATACGCTTGTTGCATAGTAAGGAAATTAAATTGTGAATGTATTTTATGCATGCTCATTGAATGCTTGTAAATAGATGACAATGGATGTGTTTATTAGAAATATATATTTTTATTGCAGTGTAAAACATACAGAACGAGGACTTGACTAGCTACAATTTTGACTTGTAAAATGTATTCTTCAAAAAAACTTGAAATGCAGTGTTATAAAGTATGAATTTTCTGAAATAAAAATCAGAAGTGTGAGTACTCTACTTTCATCTCATATGACTTTCATTTTATAACAAAACAATTGTGTTGATGTAATCCTTCTTGATGTCTCACTTTAGTTGCCCTGTTCTTTAAGTGCAATGTTTGATTTATTACTGGCTAACAGGGAACTCATGCCCTTCAGTTCCTCCTCTAGTCTACTGTTGATATCCCCCAGTTGGAACTTCCTGTCGTGGATCTTGGTCATGAGTCTGTAGATAGCCTCCAGAATCTTGTGGTCTCTCTCTGAAGATTCCTGAAGTGTTGAATGAGTCATGGATGGTTTAGTGTTGTCTCTTCATGACAGTTTACTATATACTTACAAATCACTCAAGTGCTGCACTGTGGATTTGTCAAAATACGTTAACCAGAGAAATCTGGTCATGTACACAGTTGTCTGTCAGCATGTGGTCAGGCTATAAGTTAACATCACAGGTTGTAAAAAATGAAATGGCGTATGTACAGTAAGCTGCTGGACTGACCAGCCATGTTTTAAGAATCCTTACCTCAGTCACCACAGTGTCCTCTGCCCAAGCATCAAGCAGGCTCTCTAGCGGAAGATGCATTTATAAGTTATAATGATATTGAAACCTGATAGACTGAACTAAATGTTATGCACAACGGTTTACAATAGTTGGAGTCATTGAGCTCGGCTGATGCTCACCAAATAGAGAATGAACCTCCTCTTTCAGCCACCCAATCTCCTTTGTGTGTCTTTCCTGGTCTTTCCTGGTGTTCCATATGTCCTCCTTCATTTGTTCAATACGCTGAAAAACAATGTTTACATTGAGTTTTTGCTTGGTAGGTAAGTGAGTGGTGTAGTTCAGTATGGAGGGCCATTGTGAGTGACTCATATCTCTTACCACATGCAGTCTACTGTTCTCCATATTGACCTGCTCCAGCATCATCCCGTTGTCATAGATGCTCTTCTCCGTGGCAATGATGTCTGCAGTGTGAGACGTCAGCAGCTCCAGGTGTTTCTCACGCAAACCCTCTAGACTCCTCTTCATGTCCTCCTGTCAGTCAGTTACAAGCATACTGTTTCAATGCTATTACACTTCACAGCTTGCCTTTTAGAGTGTGCGGTAACCAAGATGTACATACTAAATGTTTTTGTTATGAAACTCACCTTTGGTTTGAGAAGAGTACTAGTGCTCTCTTTCATATCCTGGATGACGAGCTCCAGATGATTATTCTTACTCTTTAACTCTGGTGGGGAAAATCATTTAAGTAATTATAAAATGCTGCACTACATGATTTTTAAAGTTATAGTGAGCACATTCTTTGAGAAATCTGTATATTTGTGTATGTCTACTTGATATTGTCTACTAAATCGAATCAAATTGTATTTGTCAAGTGCGCCGAATACAACAGGTGTAGGCCTTACAGTGAAATGTTTACTTACAAGCACTTTACCACCAATGCAGTTTTAAGAAAAAAAATATTTACGAAATAAACTAAAGTAAAAAATAAAAAGCGCAACAATCAAATAACAATAATGAGGCTAATGTATATACAGGGGGTACTGAGTCAATGTGCGGGAGTACAGCTTAGTCGAGGTAATATGTACAGCACCAGTCAAAAGTTTGGACTCACCTACTCATTCAAGGGTTTTTCTTTATTTAAAAAAAATATTGTCTATATTGTAGAATAATAGTGAAGACATCAAAACTATGAAATAACATATTTGGAATCATGTACTGTAGTAACCAAAAAAGTGTTAAACAAATCAAAATATATTTTATATTTGAGATTCTTCAAAGTAGCCACCCTTTGCCTTGATGACAGCTTTGCACACTCTTGGCATTCTCCCAACCAGCTTCATGAGGTAGTCACCTGGAATGCATTTACATTAACAGGTGTGTCTTGTTAAAAGTTAATTTGAGGAATTTCTTTCCTTCTTAATGAGTTTGAGCCAATCAGTTGTGTTGTGACAAGGTAGGGGTGGTATACAGAAGATAGGCCTATTTAGTAAAAGACCAAGTCCATATTATGGAAAGAACAGCTCAAATAAGAAAAGAGAAACAACAGTCCATCATTACTGTTCAGCAGTCTTATGGCTTGGAGTAGAAGCTTTAAGAAGCCTTTTAGACCTAGACTTGGCGCTCCAGTACCGCTTGCCGTGCAGTAGCAGAGAGAACAGTCTATGACTAGGGTGGCCAGAGTCATTGCCAATTTTTAGGGCCTTCCTCTGACACCGCCTGGTATAGAGGTCCTTGATGGCAGGAAGCTTGGCCCCAGTGATGTACTGGGCCGTACGCACTACCCTCTGTTGCGCTTTGTGGTCTTAGGTCGAGCAGTTGCAATACCAGGCGGTGATGCAACCGGTCAGGATGCTTTTGATGGTGCAGCTGTAGAACTTTTTGAGGATCTGAGGATCTGTTGTGTCATCTGCAAACTTAATGATGGTGTTGGAGTTGTGCTTGGCCACGCAGTCATGGTTGAACAGGGAGTACAGGAGGGGACTAAGCACGTACCCCTGAGGGGCCCCTGTGTTGAGGATCAGGGTGTTTAGTCCCAGGGTCCTTAGCTTAATGATGAGCTTTGAGGGCACTATGGTGTTGAACGCTGAGCTGTAGTCAATGAACAGCATTCTCACGTAGGTGTTCCTTTTGTCCAGGTGGAGAAGGGCGTTGTTGAGTGCAATACAGATTGCGTCATCTGTAGATCTGTTGGGTCGGTATGCAAATTAGTCATTTAGTCATTTAGGCAGGTTACCTTGGTGTTCTTGGGCACAGGGACTATGGTGGTCTGCTTGAAACATGTAGGTATTACAGACTCAGCCAAGGACAGGTTGAAAATATCAGTGACACTTGCCAGTTGTTCAGCGCATGTTCGCAGTACACGTCCTGGTAATCCGCCTGGCCCTGCGGCCTGTTTAAAGGTCTTACTTACATCAGCTACGGTGAGCGTGATCACACAGTCGTCCAGAACAGCTGGTGCTCTCATGCATGCCTCAGTGTTGCTTGCCTCGAGGCGCGCATAGAAGTAATTTAACTTGTCTGATAGGCTTGTGTCACTGGGCAGCTCACGGCTGGCCTTCCCTTTGTAGTCCGTAATAGTTTGCAAGCCCTGCCACATCCGACGAGCGTTGGAGCAGGTATAGTATGATTCAATATTAGTCCTGTATTCACTCTTTGCCTGTTTGATGGTTTGTCTGAGGGCATAGTGGGATTTCTTATAAGCGTCCGGGTTATAGTCCGGCTCCTTGAAAGCAGCAGCTCTACCCTTTAGCTCAGTGCGGATGTTGCCTGTAATCCATGGCTTCTGGTTGGTGCACATACGATCACTGTGGGGACAATGTCATCTATGCACTTATTAATGAAGCCGGTGACTGATGTGGTATACTCCTCAATGCCATCCGATGAGTTCCGGAACATATTCCAGGTCAACATTCACAACAACCACTCAAGCCACTGCCTGTTTACCCCGCTACCATCCAGAAGGCGAAGTCAGTACAGGGGCATCAAAGCTGGGACCGAGAGACTGAAAAACAGCTTCTATCTCAATACCATCAGACTGTTAAACAACCATCACTAACACAGGGAGGCTGCTGCCTACATACAGACTTTGAAATCATTGGCCACTTTAATAAATGGATCACTAGTCACTTTAATAATGGCACTTAAATAATGTTTACATATCTTGCATTACTCATCTCATATGTATATACTGTATTTTATACCATCTATTGCATCTTGCCTATGCTGCTCGGTCATCGCTCATCCATATATTTATATGTATATTCTTATTCCATCCCTTTACTTAGATTTGTGTGTAATAGGTAGCTGCACTGTCGGAACTAGAAGCACAAGCATTTCACTACAGTACACTCGCAATAACATCTGCATGTGTATGTGACCAATACAATTTGATTTGATCTATGCTAGCAAAACAGTCCTGTATCTTAGCATCTGTGTCATCTGACCACTTCCGTATTGAGCGAGTCACTGTTAATTCCTACTTTAGTTTTTGATTGTAAGAAGAAATCAGGAGGATAGAATTATGGTCAGATTTGCCAAATGGAGGGCGGGGGAGAGCTTTGTACGCTTGCGTCTCTGTTATTATAGTTGTTATGATAGATATATTAGCAGATTATTGGGTCAGTACCTGAGGTATGGTTTTTTAGTTTTTGGTGCCTGGACTGGTCAATATCAAACTGGGCCTCCACCTCCTCCAAGATAGACTCTTTACCCTTCAGGTCCTCCTCCTTCTCCAGTCGGCTCTGTATCACTGACTCCGCTTCAGTCTAATTTCACAGAAGAAGAAGACATTAAATACATGTTTTCTCAACAGCTTGTATTCGTGATGAGGCTTACTAATGTCCGCTAGCTGAGTTAGATGTAAAATGTAAATATATATATATATACTTACGATGAACTGTTGGATCTTGGCATTGTAGGAAATGGTCATCTGTTCATTCCCCTCCTCTGCCTTAACAATCTTGTTACTGAGACGTTCAATCAACGCGCCCATGAATACATGCTCTCTGAGTTTCTTCTCCTGATTTAAATGTTTATGAGTTATAAATTAATAAAACTAATATAAAGTGCATGTGCTATCTCAATAGATTCCTGGAGAATTAAGGAAAAATAAGCAAACCTCTTCAAGCAGTTCCTCATATCTCCTCCTGGTTAAACCGATATTAGAGTTGACCTCTTTCACATGCTGTACTTGATCTTTTTTTAGATTCTCCAGAGACTGGCACAGTACTTCTTTTTCAACTTCAAAGATTGCTCTGAAAAGAAAAGGTAAAAACCGTAGACCGCATCAAATCACCCAATTTATGAAGAGAAAGTCAAAGTCTGTAATGAAATGAAGAGATACTATTTGTTGCTTACATGTTCTTCTTTTCTTTATTGAGCTGTCCATGCAGTTCATCCACATTTCTTTCAAACAGGTCTGCATTAACTCTATGAGAAACAAAATGCTAACTAGGTAAGCAACTATTCTGACAATTCTGCATGACATTTACTTTATTTTTAGTGCATAACTAAACAAGGAGATAAAAGCTCTATAGTTTGCAAGATAATTATTTAGAATTTTTATACATTATATTTCAAACTTGGTCAGATGGTTAATGCTGTCCTTAGTGAAATAGGTTACTTTGATACTACACAAAAGTGTCAAAACTCTTAGTGGAGATTATAGACTAATATTATAAAATGGACCATATTACTTACATATTGGTTTCATGGAGTTGTTTGATCTCTTCATCCATTTCTCTGATCTCAATTTTATGTTTAGCGATCGATGCAATGCGCTCCTCAAGTCTAAGTCTGGACTTTTCTAAGCTGAAAATCAATCAAACAAACAAACAAACACATGATAAAATGCAGTGGTGTAAAGTACTAAAGTGAACATACTCTAAAGTACTACTTAAGTAGTTTTTTGGGGTATCTGTACTTTACTATTTATATTTTTGACTACTTTTACTTTTACTTCACTACATTCCTTAGAAAATATTGTACTTTTTACTCCATACATTTTCCTTGACATCCAAAAGTACTCGTTACATTTTGAATGCTTAGCAGGACAGGAAAAAGTCAACTTCACCCACTTATCAACCGAACATCCCTGATCATCCCGACTGCCTCTGATCTGGTGGACTCACTAAACCAACATGCTTTGTTTGTAAATTATGTCTGAGTGTTGGAGTGTGCCCCTGGCCTTCCATAAATAAAAAAAACAAGAAAATGGTGCCATCTGGTTTGCTTAAAATAAGGAATTTGAAATTATTTATACTTTTACTTTTGATACTTAAGTATATTTTAAACCAAATATTTTTATTTATTTACTCAAGTAGAAGTTTACTGGGTGACTTTTACTTGAGTCATTTTCTATTGAATTATCTTTACTTTTACTCAAGTATGACAGTTGGGTACTTTTTACACCACTGATAAAATGTAAGTAAAAATGACTGTCAGCCAAAGTAAAGGGAAAGCAGTGTTGCAGGTTGACTTGATCCTTCGTAGGTGCAGGATGCAAAGAGGTATAGATGGAATACCGTCTTGAGACATTGAGGTGTTCAGCCATGACGTCGTCCTCCTCTTTCCTTTGAGCTTTAAATCTGTCAGACATCTTAGCAATAGACTCCAGGCGGATGGCATTCACTATCTGGCCCTCCTCCATCTCACCATCCACCTGCACACATAACAGAACAGAGCCCATCTACACAGCGCCGATCTATAATGCATGAGAATCCTCTACAACAGAGATCATCAACTAGGGGGCCGGAGCATAATTACAAATCATTTGTAGACTGCAAATAGACCGCAAGTAGTCCAAACAGATATATTTGACTAAAACACAACTTTCAACCTTGCTTACATTTGTATACGATCACATATATCTCTCTATTATGTGTAGGAATAGTTTCAAACAAATTTCCAAAATGAAAATCCCTTGGAGCTGATTTGCTGGTGATTTTTACAGTCTTTTATGTTCAACAATAAAATAAAAAAATAAAAAAAATTGTTGTTGCTCAGAACACTTAGCGAACCCTGCTCTACAATCCATATATAGCCAGAAGCATTAGTGAGGTCGGCGTTTCAATTCATCCCAAAGGTGTTCAATGGGGTTGAGGTCAGGGCTCTGTGCAGGCCAGTCATGTTCTTCCACACCGATCTCGGAAAAAAACATTTGTGTATGGACCTCAATTGCGCACGAGGGCACTGTCATGCTGAAACAGGAAAGGGCCTTCCCAAACTGTTACCACAAAGTTGGAAGCACAGAATCGTCTAGAATGTCATTGTATACTGTAAAGTTAAGATTTCCCTTCACTGGAACTAAGGGGCCTAGCCCGAACTATGAAAAACAGCCCTGAACCATTATTCCACTATGAATAGGGGAAGGTAGCGTTCTCCTGGCATCCGCCAAACCCAGATTGGTCCGTCAGACTGCCAGATGGTGACGTGTGATTCATCACTCCAGAGAACGCATTTCCACATTTCCACTACAGTCCAATGGTGGCAAGCTTTACACCACTCCAGCCGACGCTTGGCATTGCGTATGGTGATCTTAGGCTCATGTGCAGCTGCTCGGCCATGGGCAGCGTACGAACAGTTCTTGTACTGACATTGCTTCCAGAGGCAGTTTGAAACTAGGTAGGAAAGATGATTTTTTACGTGCTACGCACTTCAGCACTTGTCGTCCCATTCTGTGAGCTTGTATGGCCTACCACTTCTCCGCTGAGCCGTTGTTGCTCTTAGACGTTTCCACTTCACAATAACAGCACTTACAGTTGATCGGGGCATCTCTAGAAGGGCATAAATTTGACAAACTGACTCGTTGGCAAGGTGTCATTTAATGACGGTACCACGTTGAAAGTCACTGAGCTCTTCAGGAAGGCCATTCTATTGCCAATGTTTGTTTATGGAGATTGCATGACTGTGTGTTCGATTTTGTTCACCTGTTAGCAACGGGTGTGGCTGAAATAGCCGAATCCACTAATTTGAAGGGATGTCCACATACTTTTGTATATATAGTGTATGATTCTGACTTTTGCCAGACACATACAAACACCCCAACTCCTCTACAAGGGGATACCAGGAGAGTAATTATATTCAAAGGGCATTTTCTTCACGTTCAGTCAGCCTGTCATCGGATCATATGGCCACACACAGCTGCTATGCCCTTTGATGGACTGTGTGAACTCTAGCACATCAGAGGACACTCCAGTGAACTGTCTCTCTTAAAGGTCAGACTTAGCACAAAGTGCCTTTGAAGGAATACTTTCTAAAAATATCAATTTGACTACAGAACAGTAAGGCTGAGGCCTCTGGCAATGGCAGGAAATCGATGTCTCACATCTGACATCATGCAGGTGTTTATAATCCCTTCCACCATAGCAACACCAACAGAGAGAAGAGAAGAGTGAGAGGGAAGAGGAGAATGAAGCAACATGTTGCCCTGGAGCTGTACTGTAGTAGTAGCATCGCTTTGGAAGAATCTAACCATCTCTTACCTCTACAATCTTTTCCTGTAGTGCCTGAACTTTCAGTTCAAAATCAATTCTCACTTCAGCCAACTCCTTTACATGAAATTCCCTGTGGAAACAATGGTTAATGAGTCGAAAAATATGGAATGATGGAAGCAGACATGATGTAACATACAGTATCCCTTGCATTCCATGTATGCTCCATGCTTACGCAACATACAGTACCTGGATGAATGCAAATCTTACTTCTGAAGAACAAGTTCCTCAAATGTGTTGATCTCGTCTGCCAGCTGCTCTTTGTATTGGATTTCAGACGCTGTCAGTTTGGCTATACTTTGCTCTAACTGGACAATGTGCTGCAATGAAGGAAGAGTGTTGGGTGAAATAACACAATTTATAAATATGTATTTAAATCCAGTGGTGGAGATAGTGCCAATTGTCAAGATACCTTAATATAAAATGACTGAAGTAAAAGTGAAAGTAACCCAGTAAAGTACTACTTGAGTAAAATTCTTAAACTATTTGGTTTTAAATATACTTAAGTATCAAAAGTAAATGTAAATAATTACTCAAATATACTTAAGAATCAAAAGTAAAAATAAATGCTATAAATAATAAAAAATTCCTTATATTAAGCAAACAAGACAGTATGATTTTCTTGTTTTTTTTATTAAAGGAGAGCCAGGGACACACTCCAACACTTAGATATCATTTAAAAACGAAGCATTTGTGTTTAGTGAGTGCCAGATCAGAGGCAGTAGGGATGACCACATGTCCTCTTGATAATGGCATGAATTGGACCATTTTCCTGTCCTGCCAAGCATTCAAAATGTCACAAGTACTTTTGGGTGCCAGGGAAAATTTATGGGAGTGAAAAGTACATATTTTCTTTAGTTATGTAGTGGAGTAAAAGTAGTCAAAAATATATATTGTTAAGTAAAGTACAGATTCAGCAAAAACTACTTAAGTAGTACAATTTTTTACTTAGTTACTTTACACCACTGTTTATATCATACTATAAATGAATAAAAAAGGCAGTTATAGCAAGTGAAGAGCATTAGTGTAAAATGTAATTAATTTACTACTTCACTGAAATAATTCAGTTCACTTGCTTTTTTTTGCTCTGTGACTTTGTCCTCCTTATCCAACAGTTCTGCTAAAAAAATGTCCAGCTCCCTGCGTTTCTTCTCATTGTTCTTCTTCTGGTCCTGTATGTTATTGATGACTTCCTCACACTAGACCAGCAAGGAGGATAAGATTAAGATGGTGCCTCACAGCAGGGTATAGTATCTCAGATACTGTAAGCAGGTAGCGGTTAAGAGCATTGGGCCAGTAACCGAAAAGTTTCTGGTTTGAATCCAACAGCCGATTAGGTTAAAAATCTGCTGATGTGCCCTTGAGCAAGGGACTTTTAAACCTAATTGCTCCTGTGCATCTGCTAAACAAACATTTAAGCATTTAAAATGTAGCTATAATAAGAGGTGACTGTGATGTACCTCTCTCTGAAGATTCTCATTTGTTTCAACAAACATCTTCCTCTCTTGAATCATGTCTTCCTCTAGCTCCACTTTAGTGTTCTCCACATCTGTGATCTTGGCTTTCCCTTCTTTGATCTCGTTCATTGTTTCATTGAGCAGAATCTGTTTATTGGCCTTCTCTGACAGCTGGTAGTTTAATTGGTTGATGACATTTTCATGGTCACCTTTTACCAACTCTCTCTCAGGACTGAAAAAGATTCCAAAACAAGTAATAACAAGTTATAACATCATGGATGTTATGTGACATGTTGCCAATTTTGTTATGATCTGTTACACCTATACATTGCTCAACATGACTTATATTACTTACTAAAGAATAGCATTTTGCTTTTCAAGGACTTCCTGTTTTTTCTCCATTAATTCTATTTCTTGCACTATACTGTTCAGTTCATCTTGGAGTTGAGTAATTTGACCCGCATTTATATTTCTTGCAGCCGCAACACCAGCTGAAAGGGACAATGACACATATCTGTGAGCAAAACATGACTGGATAGCTTTTTCATTCTAGCTTTAAGGCAAGAACAGGCAACAAGGCCGCTCTAGGCATAAGCGACATAAGCAGTTGCTTAGGAACTCGGTCGGGGTCTTAACTTACTGTTGAGAGTTAGAATAGTAGAACACACAAGGTGCAAGTTTGACATTATTCTCTTGTTATGTCAGTCACTGACAGTCACTCAGTTAGCCATGTCAGCTAACCATTTTTTATATTGGTAAGTTAGTCTAGCCAGCTATCTAAACTTGTAGTAATCATGTCCAAATACCGACAGGTCACGCAGTGCACATGCCCAGGGACCCTGGCCTCCAGGGGGCCCCCACTGATTTTGTAAGTCCCTCTCAGATATCATTAACATGGCATAAGTCATGGCAAAATGTTAGAATGGCAGGAAATTAGCTGTAAAACTGCAAATCTTTTCTCGCTGTCTCATGGCAAAATGAGAATTGCAGGAAATGTACTTTAGAACTGCAACATTTTTCAAGATTGGGGCCACTAAAAAACATATCTCGCTTAGGGCCCCCAAAGGGCTAGAGCCGGGCAATATTAATTTCTTTCCACTGGGCACAGACTTCAGTTCAATGTTTAGTTTTGATTTACATTTAGTTGTCAACTAAAGTGAATTAATTGTGAAATCCACAAAACATTTCCACCATGAAAGTTGGGTGAAAAAAAATATGAAATTCCCTTACGTTGATGACTTCCTTCCAATTCCAGTCAGGTTTCCACGTTGATTCAACATCATCACACTTATATTTTGGGTTGAAATGATGTGGAAACAACATTGATCCAACCAGGTTTTGCCCAGTGGGTTGTATTCTATGAAATCACATCATTGGGGTATATAAGTTATTACCTGATATCTCATTCTGAACATCATCATGGATATTCTGGCATTGATGTCGGAGTTTGCTTGTTTCAATAGTTTCTACCTCCAGTTGTTCATGGACTACTCTTCTGGAAGTCTCCTGATTTATAGAAAATAGGGGTTTCAAAAGAGTGTGTAAAGCAAGTTTTCTGGCCTCTATGGCCATTGTCTCTATGGACTTATTTAATTTCAATGTTTTATTAGTTGTATGTACAGGATACACATGGTATACACAGTCCAACGAAATGCTTACTTGCAGGTTCCTTCTCGACAATGCAACAACAATAAGAAATAAGAATAGATATGAATACGAACATAAAGTAAATGGCTCAGGATAATATACTTTATATTTACCTACCGACTGGGCACAGACGTAAATTCAACGTCTATTCCTCGTTGGTTCAGTGTGTGCCCAGTGGATAGGTTTACATTCCACTTTAGATAATCGATTAGTTTATTAGTCTATTTATTAAATCAATCATATTGGTCGCAACAATATTTAGACTACCCGATGTTCGATCTTCTCTTTCCCTATTGGCATATGCCTACCAGTTCAGTGATGGCAGCAGCTATTTCTTTCAGGTGATGACTGGCCTCAGGACTGAATGGAACTCCCTCATCCCTCAGCTGCTTGTCTATGTCAAGGCAAACGTTCAAACAGGCAAGTTGTGCTATTAGCGATGTAAATTTAGATCTGATACAGTACTTATTTGAAACATTAAAATGATTCAACTTGGCAACTACAAATCAAAGTAATCGGTTGGGTTGCATCACGTCTGCGCTCATTCACAAGTGTAGGAGTTGTCAACACTGAAAAGTAGCAGTTTGTCGGATGCTTCTCTATACGTTTCGTTGACGATAGGTAGGGGCTAGCTAGCTATAGTCACTCATGACATGTGTAACAGTAGCAAGAGAGAGAGGCGCATTTTGTTTTCTTACCTAATTCGCCCAAATGCTCCAAAGCAACCAGAACAGCTGGAAAGTCAGGCACTAAGCAAGATGCCATGTCGAATGTAAAATATATGCAAATAGCTAGCTTCGTTGACTTGTATCAGTGTTTGGCGTTTGCTTCCAAGTTTGAGCAGCGCGAACCGAATATGGGTTGGCATGGTAACCAACATGCAAGACACGAAAGTGAGAGTAGGCCTAGATCTTGCACTCAAAAAGATGAAGTACATGTGGAATGGGATTGGAATAACAATATTATCACTCTAGCATCTTGAAGATATTATATTTGGTATGTTATTACTAAAATGTTTTGTAAATAAAAATAACATAATCCTACCTTTATTTGGGGGTAATATATAGCCTACCTCTCATTATATGTATTTTTGCCAGTATTAATCAACGTCGTTAAAGACAATGTCAGGGAAAGACGTCAATCAAATCATCCTCATTTACATGAAATTCCTTTGGAGAACTTGTGATGATGTACACTAGATGGCAGTGTAGGACCAGAGATAGACCAATTCCCAGAACAATACTTTCCAGTGTCCATCCAAAGTGATACTCATTGCAGTCTGCAATGCAGAAGTATTTCTTCTTGGATAAATTATTATCTGTCTTCTATGGACATGACATGGTCGTTGTATAGGTCTATATGTGACATGCATGGACCAAGACAGATTATATATGTGTCAGTAGTCCTCAAGAGTGGCTGTTCCTTCTTTCCATTGTGCTTACTGATCTCAAAGTGTCTGACATGTGTGGAATGCCCCTAGACAAACCCTAGTCCATGCATGGGCTTTCACCTAGATGTTTTTTTAAATGAAGTATACATGAACAACACAGTCCAGCTGATGACACAAAAGTAGTAGGCCTGGTCACCAACAACGATGAGACACCCTATAGGGAGGAGATCATAGACAACAATCTCTCTCTCAACGTGAGCAAGACAAAGGCGAATATCGTGCACTAAAGGAAAAGGAGGGCCGAACACACCCACATTCACTTAGACGGAGCTGTAGTGGAGCGGGTCGAGAGTTGCAAGTTCTTTGGGGTC
Organism: Oncorhynchus kisutch; assembly: GCF_002021735.2. NCBI lineage: Eukaryota > Metazoa > Chordata > Actinopteri > Salmoniformes > Salmonidae > Oncorhynchus > Oncorhynchus kisutch. The sequence continues at coordinate 18,743,418 of NC_034187.2, forward strand.
CACATCACCAACAAAGTATCATGGTCCAAACACACCAAGAAAGTTGTGAAGAGGGCACGACAACACCTTTTCCCCCTCAGGAGACTGAAAAGATTTGGCATGGGTCCCCAGATCCTCAAAAAGTTCTACACCATCGCGAGCATCCTGACCGGTTGCATCACCGCCTGGTATGGCAACTGCTCGGTCTCCGACTGTAAGGCGCTACAGAGGGTAGTGCGTATGGCTCGGTACATCACTGGGGCCAAGCATCCTGCCATCCAGGACCTCTATACTAGGCGGTGTCAGAGGAAGGCCCAAAACATTGTCAGGACTCCAGTCACCCAAGTCAGAGACCGTTCTCTCTGCTACTGCATGGCAAGCGGTACTGTAGTGCCAAGTCTAGGTCCAAAAGGCTCATTAACAGCTTCTACCCCCAAGCCATAAGACAGCTGAACAATTAATCAAATGGCCACCCGGACTATTTATACTGCTGCTACTCACTGTTTATTATCTATGCATAGTCACTTTACCCCGACCTACATGTACAAATTTCCTCGACTAACCTGTACTCCCGCACATTAACTCGGTACCGGTGCCCCCTGGACATAGCCTCATTACTAACCTGTACTCCTGCACATTAACTCGGTACCGGTGCACCCTGTATATTATTTTGTTATTTTATTGTGTTAATTTGTATTTTATTTTACATTTTATTTAGTAAATATTTTCTTAACTCTATTTCTTGAACTGCATTGTTGGTTAAACGCTTGTAAGTAAGCATTTCATGGTAAGGTTGTATTCGGTGCATGTGAGAAAAAAAAGTGATTTGATTATAGAACTTTATGTCTAGCAGCAGCAACACCCCTATTCAATTTCCATACGTATATTTACAAGCAGGGGGCACTGTTGATCTCTCTGCACCACTATGACCAATGACTCAGATCCAAAATGCTGGAGAGGAAATTAGATGGAATTGAGCTGCATTACATTGTTGGTATTGATTTCCTTACCACAGAGCCTAGGAGGAAATATTTTTTATAGTTAGCTCCGCCCCTCCTAAATCCTACAACTGCAGACACGATGGCTTATAGCCATTGAGAGTGGAGAGCAGCGTCTTCTCAGTGTCAGTCTCTCAGTGCAAATTCCCACTCAAGTTAAAAGTGTCTCATGTGTGGACTTCAAACCATCTTTGTGGTACCATTTAAAAGTTTCCATATTCTCATTTGAGTATATTTGAGTAAATATGACACCCACCTTGCATTCTAGAGTATGCTGGTTCTCTCAATCGATGGTGTGTACAACATAAACACCTCAGATTATGTCAAATAGGGTGTAAGCTTTTACGGGAGTATACACATTTTTAGTTCAATTATCTTAAGGATACATAGAACAACTTCTTGTCGAAACGACATACAGTGCCTTCAGAAAGTATTCCTACCCTTATTCCACACCAGACAAAATGTTGGACACACCTACTCATTCAAGGGTTTTTCTTTATTTGGACTATTTTCTACTTTGTAGAATAATAGTGAAGACATCAAAACTATGAAATAACACATATGGACTCATGTAGTAAACAAAAAAGTGTTAAACAAAACCAAATATTATTTATATTTGAGATGATACAAATGAACCACCCTTTGCCTTGATGACATGATTCCATATGTGTTATTTCATAGTTTTGATTCTACAATGTAGAAAATAGTAAAAAATAAAGAAAAACCCCGGAATGAGTAGGTGTGTCCAAACTTTTGACTGGTACTATATGCCTCATCACAATTCTCTCTCTGAGATCAACGGACAGTTCCTTGGACTTCATGGTATAGTTTCTGCTCTGATATGCACTGCCAACTGTGGGACCTTATATGGAAAGGTGTGTTGCTTTCTAAATCATGTCCAAACAATTGAATTGGCCACAGGTGGACTTCAAGTCGTAGTGACATCTCAAGGATCATCAAAGTACATTGGATGCACCAGAGCTCAATTTGGAGTGTCATATGAATGGGGTGTGAATACTTACATATGTAAATTAGATATTTCTGTATTTCATTTTCAATACATTTGCTAAGCATTTTAAAAACATATTTTCACTTCATCATTATGGGGTATTGTGTGTAGATGGGTCAAGGGGTATGAATACTTTCTGAATGCACTGTAGCAAGCTAGAGTACAGGCAACACTGGAGCTGTTTGACATTGAGGCGTCGCTGAATTGGAATCTCATACTTAACCCCCGGTCCTGTTGTACTTGACCTTGAATTAGGGATAAATTATGCACATGAGCCGTAACAGAACACAAGAGTGATCCTACGACCTGCCTGCCATGTGCTTAAACCTCCTTCCACCTGGCTGTTTCATTATGCACAATGATCAAGCCCCATAATGAACCTGTCTGACCTGTACTGCAAACAACACGCACGTGGCACATACACACACCGCAAACGACACAGGATACCTGCTACAGCCATGCCATGCTTGACACCGGACACCCCCGGTCCTCCAGACCTAAGTGGTGGGTTGTATCCAGGTTCCTGTAAACAAAGGAGGACAATACTGCCTGTCTTTTCATGACAGTGAGGGGTCAGAGGAACACAGGGCCGGTGACGGAGAGGCATCTTCTCTACTAGTGCTAAACACCTACTGTAATTTCAGACGGTCAGGGAGTCAGTGAGAGCTGCAGGGCCAGGTGAAGAACACACACACAGACATCCACATCAACAAGATGGCGTAGCAGTAAGTCGTCCTGTCGTGTCGTGTCCCTGTATATTTAGTTTATTTTTCGTTTATTTTTCGTTTTTTACATATTTTTCGTTTTTTACATAGCTATCCCTTTAAAAACATTTTGCTAAACCTAAGCTTCCAAATACGCTGGATCTTCACAACTAGCTATCTAGCTAAACCGCAACCCCGGATGATTACCCCTGGCTAGCGTTTCCACCCACTTAGCTTGAAGCTAGCCCGGCCTGCGCTACCACCGTAGCATACTCCTGAGCTACAATACCCGGGCCCACGACCGGTCTATCGATGTCACCGCATGAAGAGGAATAAACAGACTCACCCCATCGCGACGTCCCCCAAAGGCTAACTCTCTAGCCCTCGCTATCTCCCTGCTTGCTAATTCGGCCTGCTAACTGCTAGCTTGTCCAGCTCCGGTCCGCTAACTGCTACCTTGTCTAGCCCGGGCCTACAAACTGTTAGCTTGTTAGCACAGGCCTGCTAACCGCCTGAATCGCCGCGTCCCAAACGCCCACCGGACCCATATTTACTTTCTATCTCTTTTGACTTTTAATTTGTTTATACCTTCCGGAAACCTGCCTCACCCAATGTGATACGGAATCGCTATTATTTTTTATTTATTTTTAGAACACACTCAAGAACCTCCAGAAGCTAACCAGCTAACTAGCTACAAGCTATTTAGTCATTGTTCGTTTTTTTTAACCTGGATAACACTCGCCAGTCCAGCTTCCCTGCCCCATCCACCGCTGCCATCTGGACACTGATCTCTTGGCTACATAGCTGATGCACGCTGGACTGTCCATTAATCACGGTACTCCATTCTGCTTGTTTGTTTTATCTGTTGGCCCCGTTGCCTAGTCTATGCCATTTTACCTGCTGTTGTTGTGCTAGCTGATTAGCTGTTGTCTCACCTACTGTTTTAGCTAGCTTTCCCAATTCAACACCTGTGATTACTGTATGCCTCGCTGTATGTCTCTCTCAAATGTCAATATGCCTTGTATACTGTTGTTCAGGTTAGTTATCATTGTTTTAGTTCACAATGGAGCCCCTAGTTCCACTCTTCATACCCCTGATAACTCATTTGTCCCACCTCCCACACATGCGGTGACCTCACCCATTACTACCAGCACGTCCAGAGATACAACCTCTCTCATCATCACCCAGTGCCTGGGCTTACCTCCACTGTACCTGCACCCCACCATACCCCTGTCTGCGCATTATGCCCTGAATATATTCTACCATGCCCAGAAACCTGCTCCTCTTATTCTCTGTCCCCAACGCTCTAGGCGACCAGTTTTGATAGCCTTTAGCCGCACCCTCATACTACTCCTTCTCTGTTCCGCGGGTGATGTGGAGGTAAACCCAGGCCCTGCATGTCCCCAGGCACCCTCATTTGTTGACTTCTGTGATCGAAAAAGCCTTGGTTTCATGCATGTCAACATCAGAAGCCTCCTCCCTAAGTTTGTCTTACTCACTGCTTTAGCACACTCTGCTAACCCTGATGTCCTTGCTGTGTCTGAATCCTGGCTCAGGAAGGCCACCAAAAATTCAGAGATTTCCATACCCAACTATAACATCTTCCGTCAAGATAGAACTGCCAAAGGGGGAGGAGTTGCAGTTTACTGCAGAGATAGCCTGCAAAGTAATGTCATACTTTCCAGGTCCATACCCAAACAGTTCGAACTACTAATTTTGAAAATTACTCTCTCCAGAAATAAGTCTCTCACGGTTGCCGCCTGCTACCGACCCCCCTCAGCTCCCAGCTGTGCCCTGGACACCATTTGTGAATTGATCGCCCCCCATCTAGCTTCAGAGTTTGTTCTGTTAGGTGACCTAAACTGGGATATGCTTAACACCCCGCCAGTCCTACAATCTAAGCTAGATGCCCTCAATCTCACACAAATCATCAAGGAACCCACCAGGTACAACCCTAACTCTGTAAACAAGGGCACCCTCATAGACGTCATCCTGACCAACTGGCCCTCCAAATACACCTCCGCTGTCTTCAACCAGGATCTCAGCGATCACTGCCTCATTGCCTGTATCCGCTACGGAGCCGCAGTCAAACGACCACCCCTCATCACTGTCAAACGCTCCCTAAAACACTTCTGTGAGCAGGCCTTTCTAATCGACCTGGCCCGGGTATCCTGGAAGGACATTGACCTCATCCCGTCAGTTGAGGATGCCTGGTCATTCTTTAAAAGTAACTTCCTCACCATTTTAGATAAGCATGCTCCGTTCAAAAAATGCAGAACTAAGAACAGATACAGCCCTTGGTTCACCCCAGACCTGACTGCCCTCGACCAGCACAAAAACATCCTGTGGCGGACTGCAATAGCATCGAATAGTCCCCGTGATATGCAACTGTTCAGGGAAGTCCGGAACCAATACACGCAGTCAGTCAGGAAAGCTAAGGCCAGCTTCTTCAGGCAGAAGTTTGCATCCTGTAGCTCCAACTCCAAAAAGTTCTGGGACACTGTGAAGTCCATGGAGAACAAGAGCACCTCCTCCCAGCTGCCCACTGCACTGAGGCTAGGTAACACGGTCACCACTGATAAATCCATGATTATCGAAAACTTCAATAAGCATTTCTCAACGGCTGGCCATGCCTTCCGCCTGGCTACTTCAACCTCGGCCAACAGCTCCGCCCCCCCCGCAGCTCCTCGCCCAAGCCTCTCCAGGTTCTCCTTTACCCAAATCCAGATAGCAGATGTTCTGAAAGAGCTGCAAAACCTGGACCCGTACAAATCAGCTGGGCTTGACAATCTGGACCCTCTATTTCTGAAACTATCTGCCACCATTGTCGCAACCCCTATTACCAGCCTGTTCAACCTCTCTTTCATCTCGTCTGAGATCCCCAAGGATTGGAAAGCTGCCGCAGTCATCCCCCTCTTCAAAGGGGGAGACACCCTGGACCCAAACTGTTACAGACCTATATCCATCCTGCCCTGCCTATCTAAGGTCTTTGAAAGCCAAGTCAACAAACAGGTCACTGACCATCTCGAATCCCACCGCACCTTCTCCGCTGTGCAATCTGGTTTCCGAGCCGGTCATGGGTGCACCTCAGCCACACTCAAGGTACTAAACGATATCATAACCGCCATCGATAAAAGACAGTACTGTGCAGCCGTCTTCATCGACCTTGCCAAGGCTTTCGACTCTGTCAATCACCATATTCTTATCGGCAGACTCAGTAGCCTCGGTTTTTCGGATGACTGCCTTGCCTGGTTCACCAATTACTTTGCAGACAGAGTTCAGTGTGTCAAATCGGAGGGCATGCTGTCCGGTCCTCTGGCAGTCTCTATGGGGGTGCCACAGGGTTCAATTCTCGGGCCGACTCTTTTCTCTGTGTATATCAATGATGTTGCTCTTGCTGCGGGCGATTCCCTGATCCACCTCTACGCAGACGACACCATTCTATATACTTTCGGCCCGTCTTTGGACACTGTGCTATCTAACCTCCAAACAAGCTTCAATGCCATACAACACTCCTTCCGTGGCCTCCAACTGCTCTTAAACGCTAGTAAAACCAAATGCATGCTTTTCAACCGGTCGCTGCCTGCACCTGCATGCCCGACTAGCATCACCACCCTGGATGGTTCCGACCTAGAATATGTGGACGTCTATAAGTACCTAGGTGTCTGGCTAGACTGCAAACTCTCCTTCCAGACTCATATCAAACATCTCCAATCGAAAATCAAATCAAGAGTCGGCTTTCTATTCCGCAACAAAGCCTCCTTCACTCAAGCCGCCAAGCTTACCCTAGTAAAACTGACTATCCTACCGATCCTCGACTTTGGCGATGTCATCTACAAAATGGCTTCCAACACTCTACTCAGCAAACTGTATGCAGTCTATCACAGTGCCATCCGTTTTGTCACTAAAGCACCTTATACCACCCACCACTGCGACTTGTATGCTCTAGTCGGCTGGCCCTCGCTACATATTCGTCGCCAGACCCACTGGCTCCAGGTCATCTACAAGTCTATGCTAGGTAAAGCTCCGCCTTATCTCAGCTCACTGGTCACGATGGCAACACCCATCCGTAGCACGCGCTCCAGCAGGTGTATCTCACTGATCATCCCTAAAGCCAACACCTCATTTGGCCGCCTTTCGTTCCAGTACTCTGCTGCCTGTGACTGGAACGAATTGCAAAAATCGCTGAAGTTGGAGACTTTTATCTCCCTCACCAACTTCAAACATCAGCTATCTGAGCAGCTAACCGATCGCTGCAGCTGTACATAGTCTATTGGTAAATAGCCCACCCTTTTCACCTACCTCATCCCCATACTGTTTTTATTTATTTACTTTTCTGCTCTTCTGCACACCAATATCTCTACCTGTACATGACCATCTGATCATTTATCACTCCAGTGTTAATCTGCAAAATTGTAATTATTTGCCTACCTCCTCATGCCTTTTGCACACATTGTATATAGACCCCCCCTTTGTTTTCTACTGTGTTATTGACTTGTTAATTGTTTACTCCATGTGTAACTCTTTGTTGTATGCTCACACTGCTATGCTTTATCTTGGCCAGGTCGCAGTTGCAAATGAGAACTTGTTCTCAACTAGCCTACCTGGTTAAATAAAGGTGAAATAAATAAAATAAAATAAAAAACACACACACACACACACACACACACACACACACACACACACACACACACACACACACACACACACACACACACACACACACACAGTCTGCATGTCAATGATTCACTCGCTCCAACAGAATTAAACCCCTCAAATTACACACACAGAGTGACCATGATTGTATAGTTGTTCTGTGTGAAATCATGGGTTTGAGACATCATCCTGACATCTATTTCTCAGGTGTATCGCTCAGGTCTCCATCTCTCCATCTCTAGATAAGAGCTATGATTTGGGGTCTTGGCCTGTTTTTGTGATTTGTGCTTAGCCTTCAGTGATCCCAGAGAAAATATGTCTGTGAGAAAGTCTTTGCCCTCAGAGAGAACTGTGAGTATAAGGGGCCAGGAAATAATAGCTTCTTCACAACCTCAACTAGAATACAACCACCCCTCTCTTTCTCTCCACTGTGCTGGTGCCTGGTGCTTAGCCCAGATCTCTAGTGGGGAGTGGCTACTGGCCTATTTTATCACTGCTTTAAAAGGCTAACTACCCTCTGTAGACAAATAAATAGTCTTCTGAAGGTCAGCTCCAGTGGTATGCTGTTACGTTGTACTATAAATGTGATTTCAACAGGGAAGTCATATTAAGACTAAAGTTTCTTGCAAATGAGCGCTGCACAAATCAAAAATGAACCCATCAATAGGCAAGTATAGATACACATTAAATACACATTAAGATTCAGAACACTGTCAATTAAAACAAACACATTTTGTATTAGAAAAGTCCTCTGTCAGTTGTCAGAATTGCGCTATGGACACCAAAGCATCCAATTGAATCGTCTTTTGGAGATTATCCCAAATGTACGGTGCAAGGAAGTTAAAGGCTGATTTACCTAACTCTGTAGACACCAAAGGAGTGTAAACCAAATATAACATTTGCTCTGTAAGAAAGCGGAACTCACAACAGCAATAAGATGTAAATGTGCTTCTCAATATGTGTGTCTGGTACTGTAGGCTGTTAGGGGTTGCAAGAAGAGATCAAAGGGGGTGAGCTCACCTGATGTGAACTAGCTTCACTAGCTAGTGAACGCAAGTAGTCATCGTACAGTGTCACCTTCCCTGAGACCTGAAGTAGTGTCCCCCTCTCACAGCCATGAGTACTGGTAGGCCAGGGATTAGCCCAGGAGTCTGAAGTATATTAACTATGAAGTGAATGTGAGATGGAATTCTGGATTGGCCGTACAGGAATGATCTCTGTTAAAAATGCATAATGTACTTGGGTCATTCCAAGGCGCTACAGAGGGTAGTGCGTACGGCACAGTACATCACTAGGCCAAGCTTCCTGCCATCCAGGACCTCTATACCAGGCAGTGTCAGAGGAAGGCCCTAAAAATCGCCAAAGACTCCAGCCACTCTAGTCATAGACTGTTCTCTCTGCTACCGCACGGCAAGCGATTCCGGAGTGCCAAGTCTAGATCCAAGAGGCTTCTAAACAGCTTCTACCCCCCAAGCCATAAGACTGCTGAACAGCTAATCAAATGGCTACCCGGACATTTTGGATTGCCCCCCCCCCCCCTTTTTTATGCTGCTGCTACTCGCTGTTTATTATCTATTATCTACGCATAGTCACTTTACCCCTACCTACATGTACATATTACCTCAATTACCTCGACTAACCTGAACCCCCGCACATTGACTCTGTACCAGTAGCCACTGTATATAGCCTTGTTATTGTTATTTGTTTGTTGCTCTTGTATTTTTTTATTTTGTTTATTTAGTAAACATTTTCTTAACTGCATTGTTGGTTAATTAAGGGCTTGTAAGTAAGCATTTCACGGTAAGGTCTACCTACACCTGTTGTATTCGGCGCATGTGACACATTTTTGGGTATTTGATTTGAAACAGGGTTGTCAAACTATTTCATAATGTCTTGAAAAACATGATAAATTACCACTTTTTTTAACCTTTAAATATCACTTAGGAGACTGATGTGTTACAGTATATAAACCTTTTTTGTTGTTGTAGAGTATGCTTCAGAATTGTAAGGTTGAAAGCCTCACTGGTTGGTGTTGACAACATTGTAGCTTTAAAACGGCCATGCTGTTACTTTTACGCAACTGACTTTGAATAAAGGACAAAAGTTGGCATTGTACATTTTATAACTTTGTGATAGGTTCCTGCAGCCTTGTGATTGACTTCAACAGCTTATCTGAGGGAACATAAGCTGTTACTATGCTGCTATCAATGCCCAAGTCTTGAAAATATGGTCCACTGGAGAGGAACCTTTTGAAATAAACTCACAGAAGATAATAGATTCTATATTACAACATTTGGCACCTGTACTTCCTGCCTGTATGTCTAACAACCCCGTTTGATGTACTCTACTGTGTTGTGAATGTGCACGGTGTCGCACCATCGACCCCTCTAGTCATTCATTTCCAGTGTGCATTGCAGCTGACATTCTATGGGTTTCTGTGTGATCGACCTGGGATCAGTGTACTATTTGAAATCTTTCAGACATTTTAAGCATTTGGTTTTAGCCTGTCTGGAGTGCCAGGTGAGCGAGGTTTGGGCTTGCGGGACTCTTGTGTTAGTTCCTTGCAGCAGGCAAGGTTAATAATCAATGACATCTAAAATATTTGAAATGATTCCAAATAGCATTTGAACCCAGGTCGCTAGGTCTGAAGAAAATATTTTTTTAAAGGAGCATCTGTGAGGTAGGCAGTGGCAACCAGTTTGACAGTACAGCGGAGCCACAGTCAGTGTGACGTGTCTGGAGCCCAAGATGAACTGTTCCCCATCTGCTTTCGTACGCAATAAAATAAGCTCTAGACTAGCGACTACACCACACCACCACCACAGTCTACAATCATATTTGGAAATTCAAGCCTCTCTCTCTGTATATAGATCTCTCTCTCTCTCTCTCTCTCTCTCTCTCTCTCTCTCTCTCTCTCTCTCTCTCTCTCTCTCTCTCTCTCTCTCTCTCTCTCTCTCTCTCTCTGTATATAGATCTCTCTCTCTCTTGCTCTCTCTCTCTCTCTCTCTGTCTGTCTCTCTCTCTCTCTGTATATAGATAACTCTCTCTCTCTGTATATAGATCTCTCTCTCTCTCTCTCTCTCGCTCTCTCTCTCTCTCTCTCTGTCTCTCTCTCTCTCTCTGTATATAGATCTCTCTCTCTCTCTCTGTCTCTCTCTCTCTGTATATAGATCTCTCTCTCTCTCTCTCTCTCTCTCTCTCTCTGTAACTATACTGATCACTTGAGCGACTGAAACCTTTAAGTCTTTCTCCTCGTCACAGAGCTCTCAGTTAATGAGATAAATTGAAGCAAGGCTGAGCTGGAAACATTGATTATGAAAACATTAAGAATGAGCTAATGAGCATGGTCGCGAGGATTTAGATTATCATAACGCCATGAAGGAAAAGGTCAGTTTAGGAAGAAAAAATATTAAACCGGTAATATCATCTCTTATTGTAATATTTGCCTTTTGCCTGATCCTTTACAATTCGGATTTTTTTTTCTCAGCAATGATAAATACCTATAGAACAATGAATGTTATTATCATATAGCTTTCTCAGAAAGAAACCATTACTTCTGGCTTTTAAATGTCCACAATCATTTCTAAAAAGTTAAGGGTGCTGGAGCATGAGTCTGTTGTTTGTTGCCACAAAATGTGTTTAATGGTATCTCACCTTAAACACATTTAATTGAAGGGTGTGGAGGTGCTTGATTGCTTATCATCTATCAATAAACACAACAGGTAGTCTGATGCCGCCACATTAGCGACAGGATGCTCTATTTTAAGGATATTAAAACTTTTCTATTTAATCTTATTGGCTATGTTGATCCAAGCTAGGTAATAGAATGTCAGAGTGATGCATGTTTTAAATCATGCAAGATAAGACGAGGAAGAGGCAGCAACCAAACTACAGTGATGTTCATTTTATATCCTGTTATGACATCTAATTCTGTGTGTAATAGTTATACCTCTGGTGATTGATATTATGGTTCTCATGGTTGTGTGTCGTTTAGTGGGTTGATACATCCAGAGGTGGATTAAAAACAACCTTATAATGTTAGAAGATGTTACATCCAATTGAGGTTGGAGTTGGTCCCTTCAAAAGCTGTCCCCCTCTCTTCCTATTGGATTGAGTTCCACTTCCGTACAGTATAGAGAGAATGAATAAATGCTAACACATCACAACATTCTCCTCTCCTTTCCTCCCCTCTCTTTAAATGAATACGTGTACTGTATATGGAGACCTTTCTTCTGTTTTGTGTGAGCGCCGGCCCAGATAACTGTGTGGCTTTCCTTCCCCTGCTCCTAGCCACCACAGTGCTCTGCTCATAAAGTGATCCAACTTAAGCCTGGTCACTGGATATGGGCCCTGTGCTTAACATCAGATATCCTGTACATCTGATACATTATTGAACCTCTTACCAGGAGTGGACCTTGAATAATACATGACAGGGGGTGATAAATACTGCAGAACAGATAAATGACCGTTTCCTTGCTAGGGAATCACTGTGTTTGTGTGTGTACTGTATGTACGTACGTATGTGCCTGTTTGCAAACTTTGAGGCATTTCAATTACCTGAAATATTGAGGTAGTAAATAGCATCCCCCCCACTGGAGCCATCTGAGAACTATATCTAAGCTGTACTGTAATAGGTGGTGGAGGTGGTGTGTGAGTGTGTGTGGAGAGAGGCTTTAGATGGCTTCAGCCAATGAACTCCAGGCGAGAAGCCATGGTACTGTATCAGAATGTCTCCTGCTTGGCCAGAGCGGCAGAGCTTATGTGGGTAAGGGCTCTCATCCGACAGCTCCTCTGACCAGTAACACAATGATTCCGGCCGCTTCCCCCCAGTTGACTCAGCTATAATACACATTTAAGTACTGTCTCACTCTCTCCATTGCCCCCCCCCCCCCCCCCCAGAGGGTTGTGATATATACCACAAAATCACAACTCAATTCCCTGTTTAACGAGTTTGTTTGAAGGCACTTTTCAGGGTTGAGAGAGAACAGGGCTGAGATTTATGGAGCAGATTTCGGTAGGTAGGAGTGCTGACACAGAGGTTTGGGGGTCCCCACTGTACTCTGGCAGGCAGCAGGGGCCTACATTTCTCAGTGTTTAAGAGCTTTTTTTCTATCACGACATCCTGTCATAATTCTTGGCATTATAAATGACTGGCTCTAAGTTCTTGGGCGCTCTCTCCCCCTCCTCCTCGTTCTCCTTCTCCCTTTTGAACTTTGTGTGCAGGTGCCTCTGATCATGCCATCTCTCCTGCCTGCCAGGCTGCCTGTCTGTCTGCCTGTCTGCCTTTCCTTGACCGCTCACAGTTCCCAAACTGATTCGCTGACTCAGAGGGTACGGTTGTCTAGTGAGAGATTCATCACAACGAGGATCGACTTTGCACCCTGTCTGCCATCTCCATTACTCATGTCCATTCAGATCCATCTCTCAGGCTCTGGCATCCTTAGGAGGCTTGTCTGCATGGCTGGCAGGCTCAGTGATCTACAAACCTCTACAAACCCTCTGATGGTCTTTAGATAACCTGCACCTTGGTTTATTTATTTCATTAAATTCCCTTGTTATGGCCTTGGGTGTTGGTGGATGTAGAGCAGCACTTAAACACATCCGAAATGGAACAGTTCATGTCTGTTGACCGATGACCTTTCAGAAAAGACCCACTCTAATTACTCATAAAAAACTCTGACAAGGATGGCACAAAATCAGATCGCATCGATTTTTCTGAGAGATAGTAGACAGAGAGAATAAGGCAGCTTGTCAGCTGTGAACTGACAATGGGTGAATGATTGGAGAGAGAGGGCTCACAGGCCATAATGGATGTCTTACCAGCAGGACTGAAAGCCTGTTAAAAGCAAACAAAAGCACTCTCCAACCGAGAGGCTGGCCTGTCAGAAGTGAACTGTCAGAATGCCCTGCCCTCAGGAGGATAGGAGGCCTCAGCAGCCGTGTCATCCATCTTTAATCCTGTTTGGGTTTACCTGCATACAGTGGGGAGAACAAGTATTTGATACACTGCCGATTTTGCAGGTTTTCCCACTTACAAAGCATGTAGAGGTCTGTAATTTCTTATCATGGATACACTTCAACTGTGAGAGACGGAATCTAAAACACAAATCCAGAAAATCACATTGTATGACTTTTCAGTAATTAATTAGCATTTTATTGCGTGACATAAGTATTTGATCACCTACCAACCAATAAGAATTCCGGCTCTCACAGACCTGTTAGTTTTTCTTTAAGAAGCCCTCCTGTTCTCCACTCATTACCTGTATTAACTAAACCTGTTTGAACTCGTTACCTGTATAAAAGACACCTGTCCACACCCTCAATCAAACAGACTCCAACCTCTCCACAATGGCCAAGACCAGAGAGCTATGTAAAGGACATCATGGATGAAATTGTAGACCTGCACAAGGCTCGGATTGGCTACAGGACAATAGGCAAGCAGCTTGGTGTGAAGGCAACGACTGTTGGCGCAATTATTCGAAAATGGATGAAGTTCAAGATGACGGTCAATCACCCTCGGTCTGGGGCTCCATGCAAGATCTCACCTCGTGGGGCATCAATGATCATGAGGAAGGTGAGGGATCAGCCCAGAACTACACGGCAGGACCTGGTCAATGACCTGAAGAGCGCTGGGACCACAGTCTCAAAGAAAACCATTAGTAACACACACTGTCATGGATTAAAATCCTGCAGCGTACGCAAGGTCCCCCTGCTCAAGCCAGCGCATGTCCAGGGCCGTCTGAAGTTTGCCATTGACCATCTGGATGATCCAGAGGAGGAATGCGAGAAGGTCATGTGGTCTGATGAGACAAAAATAGAGCTTTTTGGTCTAAAATCCACTCGCCGTGTTTGGAGGAAGAAGAAGGATGAGTACAACCCCAAGAACATCATCCCAACCGTGAAGCATGGAGGTGGAAACATCATTCTTTGGGGATGCATTTCTGCAAAGGGGACAGGACTACTGCACCGTAGTGAGGGGAGGATGGATGGGGCCATGTATCGCGAGATCTTGGCCAACAACCTCCTTCCCTCAGTAAGAGCATTGAAGATGGGTCGTGGCTGGGTCTTCCAGCATGACAACGACCCGAAACACACAGCTAGGGCAACTAAGGAGTGGCTCCGTAAGAAGCATCTCAAGGTCCTTGAGTGGCCTAGCCAGTCTTCAGACCTGAACCCAATAGAAAATCTTTGGAGGGAGCTGAAAGTCCGTATTGCCCAGCGACAGCCCCGAAACGTGAAGGATCTGGAGAAGGTCTGTAGTGTGTGCAAACCTGGTCATGAACTACAGGAAACGTATGATCTCTGTAATTGCAAACAAAGTTTTCTGTTCCAAATATTATGTTCTGCTTTTCTGATGTATCAAATACTTATGTCATGCAATAAAATGCAAATTAACTACTTAAAAATCATACAATGTGATTTTCTGGATTTTTGTTTTAGATTCCGTCTCTCACAGTTGAAGTGTACCTATGATAAAAATGACAGACCTCTACATGCTTTGTAAGTGGGAAAACCTGCGAAATCGGCAGAGTATCAAATACTTGTTCTCCCCACTGTACATTAATGGTACAATCTGTAATATTTACGGCTGTTCATGGTCAATTCAATTAATGATACATAACATACAAATTGATACTTTAATAATATAACTTGCAAAAAGATGCAAATTAGAAAACAAATGACAGATTGTGTCTTTCATGTAAACCTAGACTCTGCTTCCTGATTGCAATATACTAGCTTATAGCCTGGGTACAGACTATGTTGTGGACCATCAACTAGATTCAGCCAAGGGCCAATTTTTTCTTGAGCGGATGGTCAGGGGGCTGGAACAATTAAAAAAATATTTTTAGACTGCAAATTGACAGCAAGAAGCCTAAACAGAAAGAATATTTGACAAAAAAATAATAATTTCGAACCTTGATTACATTTGGGAACATTGTCCTGCGTAGGGTGCAGTCTATCTGATGAGACGTTAAAACGGTGTCCTGACTCTCTGTGGTCATTCAAATCCCATGGCGCTTATTGTAGGAGTGTTCACCCCGGCGTCATGGCTAAATTCCCAACATGGCCACATTCCATCATGGACACCTAATCATCCCCCTCATTCCCAATTGGCAAATATCACTCCTCACCTCTCCACCTGATAGCTGATGTGTGGTGAGCGTTCTGGCACATAAATGGTCGCCGTTCTTCACCCAGGTGGGTGCTACACATTTCCCCCTACTATGTAAAGTGCTTTGAGTACCCTCAGTTGGTAGAAAAGTGCTTTATAAATCCAATAGATTATTATTCATTATTATTATTATTTGAATACGATCACGTCTCTCTATTATGTGTGGGAATACTTCCAAAATTAAAGTAATTTGGAGCTGATTTCAATTGAGACATGGATTGTGTATATGTGCCATTCAGAGGGTGAATGGGAAAGACAAAAGATTTAAGTGCCTTTGAACAGGGAATGGTAGTAGGTGCCAGGTGCACCGGTTTGTGTCAAGAACTGCAACGTTGCTGGGTAATTCACGCTCAACAGTTTCTTGTGTGTATCAAGAATGGTCCACCACCCAAAAGACATCCAGCCAACTTGACACAACTGTGGAAAGCATTGGAGTCAACATGGGCCACCATCCCCGTGGAACGCTTTTGAAACATTGTAGAGTCCATGCCCCGACAAATTGAGGCTGTTCTTAATGTTTGGTATTCTCAGTGTACATTGATATTGGCTACTGTTTGTTAAAAAAATGATAAAGGATTGTGGCTTTAATGCAAACCTGGACACTGCTTATTGGTTGTACTAGCTAACTAATAGCCTCTGAACGTCACAGTTGGCTGAGAGAGGACGTGAGAGAGACAACAGAACAGGAGTCGGTAGAACAGCAGGGTGTGTGAAGTGTCCTTCCTGTAGCATGTTGCCTGATGTCTCGGTTCTGACGCGAGCCTCCACTCGCTATTCAATTATCATTGAAAACAGTCTATAGTCTCCACACTATGTTATTTATCATTCCATGCTCTCTAAAAAACGGTCTGAATACAGAACAACAGTAGATGAAATGTTTCCACTAGGCTGTGTTTTTGAAATACTAGGCATTGTATGTTTCTGAAATACTACACTTCCTTGTAGGTATTGTACAATCAAGAAACACCATAGATATTGAATGGACATGTTTACATTGAAGGATATGGAGAATGTATATAACATTTTGGGTTTGACCATAAAAATGAATATATCATTTACCCATCACTCATCATAACACCACCTTTGATAGCAACGATACCTGAAATATTATTTGGTAACAAAAAGTAAATGGGAATATTACTGTTTAGAGAACAACCTCTTAGTCTGAATCTTATCAGACAGATCACATTGAGCATAGATACTGTTGTCCAGAACACATCCCTTAGCATAGGTTGGAGCACATCTCTAGTTAAACATCTTAGATCAATGGAATTCTTTGAGGTTGAGTATAAATATGTTTCGACACATGGAATTCTTGAAGCTATTGTTCCATTTTATTCCAAAATATTGATTTTTACTGCTCTAATTACATTGGTAACCAGTTTATAATAGCAATAAGGCACCTCTGGGGTTTGTGGTATATGGCCAATATAACACGGCTAAGGGCTCCGCTATGCATCGTGCCTAGGAACAGCCCTTAGCGGTGGTATATTGGCCATATACCACAAACCCCCGAGGTGCCTTATTTCTTAAATATACTGATTATATAATAAGACTTTTTGAGATTTCCACTCATAAATCCCCTGCAGTGCACTTCAAGAAAGATGAGTCTCTGGTAAGCAATGGATACGTCCCAAATGGCACCGTATTCTCTATAGTCCACTACTTTTGACCAGAGCCATATGTTGCACTATAATGGGAATAGGGTGCCATTTGAGAAACATCCAATGTATTCTGTGTTCACTGGATTCATCTAAATTATTAATATTTTTGTACATGTTATGTACCTGTGATAAATATAATCTCTTCCTGCATTCAGGACACGTAGTGTTTGCAGTTGTGCCATAATTTTGTTGTTACAGTTTGTATTACATTGCCTTTTATGTAAACCATTCACTGACAGATGTCTGTCAGGCTGTAGATCTTGTTAGGTCTGACATATTGTATGACTTTCTGGCTGTGCCAGCTAGTGACTACCCTGAAGAGCTGCCTCTAGTACATGACTCAACCCAATAAATCCCAACCTGCACTTGATGTGGTCCTTGACAGAGATAACAACATAGCAGACAGAATGCTACCAGGAATCTAGACCAGGAAACATACCTATTAAGTTTCAACTGAGTTAAATAGAACACACATCTTTATGAGTTACCATTTCTCAGATGATACCATTAGTGCCATGGTATTTTTGTTGTCGATGCTGCGGGCAGCATACACATGCTTGTGTGACAGTAATAAGTACTGAGGGTCGACACATGCTCTCTTTAAATGAACCAAAACATCCTTTCTACTTACTGCCTATCTGCTGAAGTAATCGGAAGTTAGAGTCCATTTCTTTCCACGTACATTTGTGACACGTCCTGACGACATTGTCTCTGATAGACATTGAGGACTACTGATCAGAGGCCTGGCTGCAGCTTCTAGCTTTCAAATCTTTCAGCCAAATCTAAGGTAGTTGAGAACCAAAGTGCTTCTAGTCTCTATGCCACAGGGCCTTAATTTGTTTCAAGCTACCCTGGTCGGTGGCACCATCTTGCGCTAACAAAAAAGTCAGGCGCTCTACAGAGATCCATTTCTCCCAGAAAAATATGCGCTCCTCTGTTTACCCAGAGATAACAATCTTATTTACAATGGTGCCCTGGGTACTAACTGGCAAGCTAACGCTCCACTTTCTCAATTGGATTTAAAACACTTAAATGAAAATAGTTTTTTCATCTCAGTGCCGTAAAACGAGAGAATACTCCTGCTGTTTTGAAAATGCCTTAAATTTCACTGTGAACTGATAAATGCCACTCAGAAACCAAGCCGGGAATGAAAATGGTCTAATTTACGATAAGAAAAGTCTGTCTTGGAAAATAGTCTCCTTTGACTGTATTTCTTATGTATTGTTGCAGTAAGACGGAAGCATTTGCATTTTGTTTGGCAGAAAGGCACATACAAACAGTATTGTTGTGATTGCTGTCTAATGTATCCAGACTTAACAGGAGTCACAAATCCATGTGCCTCTCCCCCACCTATAATAAAGAAAAAAGAACAATCATCAGCATCAATACACATGGCATTTATAGCTATAGTGTAAGAATAGCAATGATGTCAAAGAAGCCATATACATATACCTTCCCATTTCAGGACCATTAGAATGAATAGAATATTCTGAAAAGGACTTTCTAAACAGAATGTTGAGGGGGAAAACATTCTGATTTATACCACCAGGTGGCAGAAAAAGATTGGAAGAATAGTCTGGTCAATGCATGGGGCAGAAGAGACCATGCTAGTAGAGATAGAGGTGATGGAGACCATTCAGGACTAGCTTGATACTGGAAGAACAGGTGGTGTTGGCTTATATTATACGAAAAGCATCTCTCTGTCATGGTATTCTCCTTGGAATGTGGATGATTCAAGTTTCAAAGTTTATTTATCTTACCTTGAGAGCTCTTTCTCAAAAATGTAGATAATAATAGAACATTGAATTTAAAAAATACCACACAAGAACTACGATGTGAATGAAAGAAACACAAGAACACAAGTAGGGCCTATATACAGAACCTGGCATGGTTCTGCCAGAACCTTATTCAATGTGCAGGGGTACTGGAGTGGTTGAGGTGGGTTTATAATTAAAAAGTGATAGTAGGATATACATGTAAACAGGGCTGAAATGTATAAATATTTATGGTAATATACTAATGGTAATATAGACATGGAAACAGGAGCAATATTGACCAGTAGCAGGATAAATACTAATTGTAATGGCAATCAATAATCAATGGAAAGCAGCGTAATGGAGTAAAACATCTAATCAATAATATGTTTTGCAAAGGTTGCGTAGGTTGTGCCTGAGAGGGTAGAGACACGACCCTCAGGAGCAGAACATATTTTCCAAATATACTTTTGTGGAGAAACATTGTGTTCTTTCCAACTTAAGCCTGTGTAGAGTTTGATATATTTATGTTTAATTTTCACATACATTGGATAGGTAGAGGGAAATGTGTTATTTTACAGGGTCAGCCTTAGTAGTATGGCAAATTAGGGTTAAGTGCCGCTCAAGGGCACATCAACAGATTTTTTTTACCTTGTGGGCTTGGTTATTCGAACCAAAAACCTTTTGGTTACCTACTGGCCAAACACTCTAGTGCTGCGTTTAGACGAGGGATGCAAAAAACGTCATACCTGTCGGCATAGCGGGATAAGAAAGCAAGACAGAAGGTGATGGCAAAAGCAAGCCAGCACGATGTTATGGGTTGCTATGGAGATTTTAGTTTACAAGCAGTGCAAATCAACATCTGGTAGAAGCAACACTACGGCAGATGGCAAAAGTAAAAAATATTGGAACTTTGGAGGCAAGACCCGTCTACCTTGGCATCTGTCGGCACTCACCGCCAGCCTCAATAGCATTTACCTTCATGCTCTCATTGAAAACAAAGACATCCGGGTTGCCGTCTACCTCGTACCATGCAAACACATTATAAATGCATTATAACGCATTATAAATTATAAATACCATGTAAACAAATTATAAATTATAAATGCTAGGCTACCTGCCGCCACAGTGAGTCTGACTATCACAAAATGGAGTTCAAACTATAATTGCTATTGGAATGGATCCTCATGCTAGCTAGTGGATTCAGACTTTGACACATGAAATTACAACCCAGTGTTATTAGCATGTTGCATTCTGTGTAATGTACATACAGCATCGGATCACCACACCAAACAAGTCCTTGCTTAATTCAGATTAATGTTTTGTAAATATGTATTATTCCACAAATAATAGTAATTAAAAAACATTATCCCATAGTACTTTACCCTAATGCATAATGCATCCATTTTGTACACAATACTGTTTGCATGCATACATTAAGTCATTACAAGCTCAACTGAACCCTAAATTACTTGAATGAATAGTCTGATTTCTGTTGTAATATACTGTATGTGAGACAAAGAGGAACTTTGCCACATCTTCTCTCCATGCTCCATTTAGCAAACACCCCTTGTCTGAAAAATAGGCTTCAGAAGAAGCTGCCTGCAAACTCGGAAATAGAAGTGCCTACCTTGCAAGGTGTCTATAACTCAGACAAGACCTCTCCACAGAGAGACAAACATTTTCCAAATACTAAAACTGTTCACTTTCCTGCTGAATGGGAAAGAGGTAAACAAACGTATTACATAACGCTAGAGACATAGCACAGCCAGGCATTATCCTAACCATAATAGTTTGATTATGTTCAACAATGTACCATAACGGATGATGTCCCGATGTGAACAGAGTATGAATACAATCGTTAAGACATAGGAGCCAGCAGCAGAGCTGTCGTCGTAATGTCTGCACTACTTTGCCGTGGCATCATTTATTTTACAACTACTGTAAAGAAATTGGGTTTCTCTGCCCATCAAGTCGGCAGTTTTTACACTTTATATTTATTTATCATAGAGCGATATTCTAGATGTTGTTTCATTGCTGCCCAATGAAAGTGCAGATCTGTATCATCATATTGCCTTATTCATTCATTGCTTTTATCAGTGGTCCGTGGTATAATTATTGTGTTAGTATGTGTCTGTATGTTCATTGTTGTGTATGTATTTCCCCATTGCAAATTAATGAAGTACTATCTTATCCGATCTTATCTTATTCTCTGCATTTCGACGTGTATAGCTGGAGGGTTTGTGGTTTGTGCCGACACCATTTGGGAGAGGTTGGTTGTTAGATTATACAATCTATCAGAAACCATTCAGTGACCCTGTTCTTCCTCCTCCTCCTCCTCCTCCTCCTCCTCCTCCTCCTCCTCCTCCTCCTCCTCCTCCTCCTCACCTGGCAGGGTTCTCCAGCTGTGTCTTGTGTTGTTGGCCACGTCACCTTGGATGAAAGCATCAGCCGGCTAAGATGAATAATGAATGGTAGATCAGCTGTGCTCCCTGTCACTGAACACCTGTGTGCTGTCTGTGTTCTGTGATGGCACTGTCACTCTGAGAGAGATAGATACTGGCTCCCACTCTGATCAGCTCTTACTGTGGTCAGGAGGGGGTAAAAGAGGCATCCGATGAGTCTGGCTGGGTGGCGGGATGTGTGTGTGCCTGCATTGCATGTTGGTGTGTGTGTGTGTGTGTGCAGCAAGTCTGTCACTACTCAGTAGAATGAAGGGATAACAGTAACTTTTACTCAGGCTTCGACAGCTTTTTAGTCCTGCCAACACTGTATTTTGCATTCTGATTGTAATACATTTGAATTCACATAGAAATCATTTGTATTTGATGCACTGTTCTCTTACTTGCACAATGGATAAATAGTAGGCTATTGTGCAGTCTTTTTGTTGGTGTTTTAATGGTTGCATTCCTCCATCCACGCCCAGAGAAACAAACAACAACGTTATATA
The DNA here is from genome assembly GCF_002021735.2 of Oncorhynchus kisutch. Classification (NCBI taxonomy): domain Eukaryota; kingdom Metazoa; phylum Chordata; class Actinopteri; order Salmoniformes; family Salmonidae; genus Oncorhynchus; species Oncorhynchus kisutch. The sequence goes on from NC_034187.2 coordinate 18,765,305, forward strand.
GTAATAGAGAAGCAGTGTGCGAGGACTATGGTGTCTCTAGACAACATGGTGAGCCAGTTAGCTTGATAACACTTAATGGATTTCTCCTGACCAACCATGTCTCAAATTACCACTCTTTTCAAGTGGAGGGGTTCCTCTCCTGCAGCGGTTTGAGTTTTTAACAATGCAGCCTGCTGACAAAATGTCACTAATTTCTGCGCTGCTCCCCATGATGAATTAAGATGTTATGAAATTATTAAAGGGATACATTATTTTTTTTCTCTGTGTCCAATATGAAGGAAGTTAGAGGTAGTTTCGCCAGCCAATGCTAACTAACGTTAGCGCAATGACTCGGAGTCTATGGTAGACTTCCAGTTATTGTGCTAACGCTAGTTAGCAACTTGCTTCAAACTGCACGCAGAGACATAAAAATGGTATCCACGAGTTCATCTGACTCTGAGGAAGTAGATAAAGAGCTGACCCTTTATTGTCAAAATCATGAAGCATCCATTTAAGGGCTTGCTAATGTCCTCTCTGAATAATATCACATATTTGAGTATTCAGTCTGTTGCCTCACAATGGTCTGCTTTTCTCGAGAAACACAGACAGACAGATGCTTATAGCATCCCAGATGTCACCACAAACAATTTTACAATCATTATGACATGATTGTAACCACTGGGAACAAACAGGAGCTTATGGTAATACCTATGAATTGATTACAATCCAAATGGGCCTGATAGAAGTTGTCTGCTGACTGTTTTTTTCTTACTGAAGAAGCATAGATTCACACTCCTCGCTGGATATTTACTGTCTCTAATAAAATGTAACATGTATTTTCATCTGAAAGTAAACGCCCACAATGAATGGGGTTTATGTGTTCCTGTACGATGGTAGCGCCTCTCTACTTAAGGAGATTTTATAACCACTTAAAGGCTGAGTCTGTGGAAGAGAGCGGTGTAGTAATTTTGGATATTTTGGGGATTTTATTAAGATCCCCATTAGCTCTTGAGAAAGAGTAGTTTTTTTAGCTCTTGAGAAAGAGTAGCCCATTAGCTCTTGCTTTCTCAAGAGCTAATGGGGATAGCTCTTGAGAAAGCAGCAGCTACTCTTCCTGAGGTCCACACAAAACATGAAACATGACATAATACAGGACATGTCACACCCTGGCCATAGAGAGGCTTTTATTCTGTATTTTGGTTAGGCCAGGGTGTGACTAGGGTGGGCATTCTATGTTCATTTTCTATGTTTTGGATTTCTGTGTTGTTTGGCCTGGTGTGGTTCTCAATCAGAGGCAGCTGTCTATCGTTGTCTCTGATTGACAACCATACTTAGGTAGCCTTTTCCCACCTGTGTTTGTGGGTAGTTATTTTCTGTTTAGTGTGTTTTGCACCTGACGGAGCTGTTTCGGGTGTTTCTTTTGTTACTTGTCGTGTTCAGTTTAATAAATTACATGAACATGTACCACGCTGCGCTTTGGACCTCACCTTCTTCCACCAACAGCCGTTACAGGACATTAATAGACAAGAACAACTCAAGGACAGAACTGCATCAATTTAAAAAAAGGCACACGTAGCCTACATGTCAATACATACACAAAAAATATCTATGTCAAATAGGGGAGAGGCGTTGTGCCTTGAGGTGTTGCTTTATCTGTTTTTTAAAACCGGTTTGCTGTTCATTTGAGCAATATGAGATGGATAGGAGTTCTATACATGGCTCTATACAATACTGTACGCTGTCTTGAATTTGTTCTGGATTTGGGGACTGTGAAAAGACCCCTGGTGGCATGTCTGGTGGAGTAAGTGTGTGTGTCAGAGCGGTGTGTAAGTTGACTATGCAAACAATTTGGAATTTTCAACACAATGTTTCTTATAAAAAGTAGTGATGCAGTCAGTCTCTCCTCAACTCTTAGCCAAGAGAGACTGGCATGCATATTATTATTATTATTATTAGCCCTCTGACAATGAAGAGCAAGATGTATCGCTCTCTTCTGGGCCAGCTGCAGCTTAGGTGTTTCCTTGCAGCACTCGACTACACGACTGGACAATAATCAAGATAAGACCAAACTAGAGCCTCCAGGACTTGCTTTTTGGTGCGGTGTCAAAAAAGCAGAGCATATCTTTATTATGAAGAGTCCTCTCCCCATCTTTACAACCATTGAATCTATATGTTTTGACCGTGACAGTTTACATTCTAAGGTAACACCAAGTAATTTAGTCTCCTCAATTTCTTTAACAGCCACACCATTCATTATCAGATTCAGCTGAGGTCTAAAACTTAAGGAATGATTTGTACCAAACAAAATGCTCTTAGTTTTAGAGATAAACTGGTCCTGAACATTACTGGCCACCCATTCCGAAACAGACTGCAACTCTTTGTTAAGGGTTTCAGTGACTTCATTAGCTGTGGTTGCTGATGCGTATATGTGACCGACCGCCTTGATTCGGTCTTATATGTAGCAATATTTGAAATTGTGTTTTTTTTACATTGGATAAAAGCAGAGACAAAGGTATACCATACACTGCATTTGAGGAACAATGGGAAAGTAATTCTGCTTTGAAAGTTGATAAACTTGTAACCTCACTTTTTGTCACGACTTCCGCCGAAGTCGGTCCCTTTCCTTGTTCGGGCAGCGTTCGGCTGTCGACGTCACCGACTTTGTATATTTGTCAACGCCGATCCACTTCATTTTCCATTTGTTTTGTCTTACACACCTGGCTTCACTCAACCAATGACTTGTTTATTATTTAACCATCTGTTCCCCGTGTTGTGTTTGTGAGTGATTGTTTATTGTAATTCGGTCCGTCTTTGTGGGCTCGTGATGTTACCTTGTATATTTGTCTTTTTGTCACCATGACTCTCAAAAGCCGTGACAGCCGCTGTATACTTACGAAGATAACTTTAGCGCCGCCCTAAAAACCCAATTCAAATTCGACCCAATCCTTAAAATAGGTATGTAATAGCACATGATATAAATTCTTTATAGTGTTTTATTTACATTTTAGAGGTGATAAGTTGGACAGATCGGGTGAAAAAAATGTTTCCCCACACGGCTTATCTCCCCCTTTCACTATCACGCAGTAGGTTTCGCTTCCCCACCTGCCATTTAAAAAAAAAAAACCTGACGGAGCTCATTGCCATCTTCAGTCATGCAGAAACCGGCAGCATGAAGGTCTCGTCATTGATTTTGCTGGAAAGGGGAGAAGTTGTGCTTTATAATAGTATTCATATTACAGTTGACCTGGAAGTATTACGTTTGGGGTGTTGCTGTTTGATTTTATTTATTTATTTATTTTACCTTTATTTAACCAGGTAGGCAAGTTGAGAACAAGTTCTCATTTACAATTGCGACCTGGCCAAGATAAAGCAAAGCAGTTCGACAGATAAAACGACACAGAGTTACACATGGAGTAAAAACAAACATACAGTCAATAATGCAGTATAAACAAGTCTATATACAATGTGAGCAAATGAGGTGAGAAGGGAGGTAAAGGCAAAAAAGGCCAAGATGGCAAAGTAAATACAATATAGCAAGTAAAATACTGGAATGGTAGTTTTGCAATGGAAGAATGTGCAAAGTAGAAATAAAAAAAATATAATGGGGTGCAAAGGAGCAAAATAAATAAATAAATTAAAATTAAATACAGTTGGGAAAGAGGTAGTTGTTTGGGCTAAATTATAGGTGGGCTATGTACAGGTGCAGTAATCTGTGAGCTGCTCTGACAGTTGGTGCTTAAAGCTAGTGAGGGAGATAAGTGTTTCCAGTTTCAGAGATTTTTGTAGTTCGTTCCAGTCATTGGCAGCAGAGAACTGGAAGGAGAGGCGGCCAAAGAAAGAATTGGTTTTGGGGGTGACTAGAGAGATATACCTGCTGGAGCGTGTGCTACAGGTGGGAGATGCTATGGTGACCAGCGAGCTGAGATAAGGGGGGACTTTACCTAGCAGGGTCTTGTAGATGACATGGAGCCAGTGGGTTTGGCGACGAGTATGAAGCGAGGGCCAGCCAACGAGAGCGTACAGGTCGCAATGGTGGGTAGTATATGGGGCTTTGGTGATAAAACGGATTGCACTGTGATAGACTGCATCCAATTTGTTGAGTAGGGTATTGGAGGCTATTTTGTAAATGACATCGCCAAAGTCGAGGATTGGTAGGATGGTCAGTTTTACAAGGGTATGTTTGGCAGCATGAGTGAAGGATGCTTTGTTGCGAAATAGGAAGCCAATTCTAGATTTAACTTTGGATTGGAGATGTTTGATATGGGTCTGGAAGGAGAGTTTACAATCTAACCAGACACCTAAGTATTTGTAGTTGTCCACGTATTCTAAGTCAGAGCCGTCCAGAGTAGTGATGTTGGACAGGCGGGTAGGTGCAGGCAGCGATCGGTTGAAGAGCATGCATTTAGTTTTACTTGCATTCAAGAGCAATTGGAGGCCACGGAAGGAGAGTTGTATGGCATTGAAGCTTGCCTGGAGGGTTGTTAACACAGTGTCCAGAGAAGGGCCGGAAGTATACAGAATGGTGTCGTCTGCGTAGAGGTGGATCAGGGACTCACCAGCAGCAAGAGCGACCTCATTGATGTATACAGAGAAGAGAGTCGGTCCAAGAATTGAACCCTGTGGCACCCCCATAGAGACTGCCAGAGGTCCGGACAGCAGACCCTCCGATTTGACACACTGAACTCTATCAGAGAAGTAGTTGGTGAACCAGGCGAGGCAATCATTTGAGAAACCAAGGCTGTCGAGTCTGCCGATGAGGATATGGTGATTGACAGAGTCGAAAGCCTTGGCCAGATCAATGAATACGGCTGCACAGTAATGTTTCTTATCGATGGCGGTTAAGATATCGTTTAGGACCTTGAGCGTGGCTGAGGTGCACCCATGACCAGCTCTGAAACCAGATTGCATAGCAGAGAAGGTATGGTGAGATTCGAAATGGTCGGTAATCTGTTTGTTGACTTGGCTTTCGAAGACCTTAGAAAGGCACGGTAGGATAGATATAGGTGAGAAGGATACTTGAAGCAATGTCGAGGGAATTATGTGGATGCCAACAGCTAGGACAAGGGGATAAGAGGGAGGAGGGGAGGGATGCAGAGAAGGATGAAAACCCGCCTCACAGTGAGGAGGAAGAAACTTTAGCCAACTCACAGGGAGAAGAGGGGTGACCTTTAAAAAATGCCAACACTTTTGGATTCAGTGCTGAAATCATATCCTCCTCTTCTTGAAGTGCCCTCTTCCTCCCGAATCCCCAACTTTCGTACCATAATCTCTGTCCAACAGCTTCAGTTGGTTTTCAAAATAAAAAATGCTTCCTTAGACTTTAGAACTCCCAACATTTCCTTTAGTTTCACTGATAGCCCTACTTCCCTAAAGGGAGAAAACTGTCCTTATAGTAAAGTGCACTGGGCTGCTAGTTAATTAAATAACGAGTTCTCTGGAGACCAAGTCAGAAGAAAGGCTAACTATTGTTTTTCAACTGGAGGTACAATAGGAGAATGTCTCGGGCTCCCCAGCCATACAGTAATTGATAACCTTATCTGATTGCCTTTTGATGGATGTCTTTTTCAAGGGAAACCTCCTGGGGACATATAGCACAATATAGATCCAGGATGGCTCATTGTGTAAGGGGCTGTGCCATGTCGTTCTGCCCCTGCTGTTCCCAGAGTCTAATCCCCTCAGTGCCATTACAGTACAGTACTCCTGGACAACACAGCACAGAGCCAACTCAGAATCAAAGCCTTTTAGCCCTCCAGGCATCTCAGCACAGGGAACAGGAAACTCATACTTCATGCCCCAAAATGTCTTCCTTCTCCTAACATTAACCACTTTGTCAAGAGACTGAAGCAGTAGTGTTGAGTGTTCCTTTAACACCCCTAGTTATATATGTGTGTTAAACTTGTACGTTTTTTAACGGCTGACTAATTGTAGATTTAGGGTGGGTTGCACCAATATGGTTTAAATTAATATAGGATTAGAGCAAATCTAGGTTTTGTAAATCTAGGTTTATAATTAATCAGAGATGTGCTGCACCACTTAATTTGAAATCTGGATCAGTAAATCTATGATTAATGGTTTTAAACTATGATTAGTGACATTTTTTGTGAGTTGAAACAAAGTAGTTAGCCTACTTGACAAATTAGGCCACATAGTTGCTGTTCCTTGCTAAAATAATAACAATGTAACCTCAGAACTACTTCAACTCCATCGTGAAAGGTTCTCATGGGTTGGCTGATTTGATTTTTTTGTGTATTTTCCAGTACTTGTCACGTCTGCTCCCGCTCTTCCCCCCTGGCGCTCGAGGGCGCCAGGCTGCCCTGCATCACACACTCCTACCATCATCAATTACGCACACCTGCCTTCCCTCGTCACGCACATCAGCGATATCGGCTTCAATTGGACTCACTCATCACCTGTTTATTACCTCCCCTATATTTGTCAGTTCCCCTGCTCTGTACACTGCTGATGCATTAGTTGTTTTTGTCTTTGTTACTTGTGCTGACGCTGTTCCTGTCTCGTTCCATGTCCGTTCCTTATTAAATGTTTGACTCCCCGTACCTGCTTCGTCTCTCCAGCGTCAATTCATGTGACAATACTAGACAGAAAACTAATTTGTTAGCTAACGGTAGCTTCTGTAGCTAGCTAGCTTATAAGCAAAGCTAGCTCAGATATAATACTATTTATTATTGTCATTACTTAACATTATTTAGCCATTTTATTATTTGTCCGCGAGCCACCTGACCATGGCACGTCAAAGAAGTTCACATTTCTCTGCTCATGAAAAAAAACTATTGTCAGAGCTGATGGAGGAATTTAGTAACGTACTGAAGGATAAAATGACAGACAACACGACTGTCAAAAAGAAGGAAGACACCTGGGCCATTTATGTCACAAATGTAATGGATCGACACAGATTAAAGAGAAGAGGGATGAATGGATGAAAGCTTGCTGAAATAAAAAAGAAGAAGCGAAAGCCAAAAAGGATGCGGCTGTCATGTCCTGACCTTAGTTCCTTTTTTATGTCTCTGTTTTAGTGAAGACATTCTACGTTGTGTCTTCTAGGTTTTGTATTTCTGTGTTTCTGTGTATGGTTCCCAATCAGAGGCAGCCGTCAATCGTTGTCTCTGATTGAGAACCATACTTAGGTAGCCTGTTTTCCCACTATGGGGTGTGTGTAGTTGTTTTCTGTGTCTGTGTTTTACCATACAGAACTGTTTCGGTTTTCATTTATTTCTCTTTTTCTTTTGTATTCTGTGTTCGGTTATACAGTATTTCATTAAAATATGGACACTTACCACGCTGCGCATTGGTCCAATTTTTCCTACTCCTCCTCAGAAGAGGAGGAAAACCGTTACAGCGGCAGAAGAGAGGCGGGGGCTATTTCAGACCGGAGCTGGAGGGGGGGGGGGGGCTCCATCCAAGGGAATAGATCCTGTCACCCAGAAGATATGCGAGACTATTCCCCAGCAGTTTGCCCCTCTCCATAACTCCTATGATGACGACAGACAACTTGACCCACCAATATTTAGTAAGCATAAATAACTGGTAAATATCAATGCCTATAATGCACGTTAAAACGTTAATGCTTCTTCACTACAATGTTACCGTTATCAGGCCCGTTACAGCATGTTGCATAACATCATCATTCGTACCAAGGCTGGGCATATCATATGCCCCAATTCAATTGTTGTACAACGTGGGCACGTAAATTGCCTACTAATAATGAGTTAAGTATTATAAAACTCAACAGGATTCAACCTGTCTCTAATTATTCTCTGAGAAACACCTTTTGGTCTATCAACAGTAGATATGCTGCCATTTGATCAGTTAAACCACCTCAAGTGGCAGTTTAGAATGAATCTCCAGTCTAAGTTTATTTATACATTTTTTTATTCATTGAGCAACAGGCTTAAAATTAATCTATTTAAGTCTATCTATTTAAATATATTTAATTTAAGTAGGATGAATTTAAAACTAGGTTTAACATTTGGTGCAACAAGATTAATAGATAAACCATAATTTAACCCAGTTTAAGAGTTAATCCATGTTGTTGCAACTCACCATTAATGCGGAATTTATTCGTTAGTGCAACTTCTTGCTCCCTTCCTTCCTGGCTGATTAATGATTGATACGTTACTCATGCGTAAACATAACTATATAAACACTTTACACCCACACACCTTACGTACCTTATGGCTTTACAGTAAAAGCTGTATACCTAGGTTCTGGAATGAAGTGCTTTGTAATTCTTCTGAGTAATCACTCTCTCTATTCATCTGTTTTCTTTAATGGAAGATTCTCTAATGTCAAACATGTAAAGTGTGGTTTACCTCAGGGCAGCTCTCTATGCCCTCTACTCTTTTCTATTTTTACCAATGAATTGCCACTGGCATTAAACAAAGCATGTGTGTCCATGTATGCTGATGATTCAACCATATACGCATCAGCAACCACAGCTAATGAAGTCACTGAAACCCTTAACAAAGAGTTGCAGTCTGTTTTGGAATGGGTGGCCAGTAATAAACTGGTCCTGAACATCACTAAAACTAAGAGCAATGTATTTGGTACAAATCATTCCCTAAGTTCTAGACCTTAGATAAATCTGGTAATGAATGGTGTGGCTGTTGAACAAGTTGAGGAGACTAAATTACTTGGTGTTAACTTAGATTTAAGCTGTTGTGGTCGAAATAAATTGACCATGACAGTTTAGATTCAATGGTTGTAAAGATGGGGAGAGATCTGTTCGTAATAAAGAGATGCTCTGCACCACACTGCACAAAGCAAGTCCCGCAGGCTCTAGTTTTATCTTATCTGGATTATTTTCCAGTTATATGGTCAAATGCTGCAAAGAAAGACCTAGTTCAGCTGCAGCTGGTCCAGAACAAAGCGACACGTCTTACTCTTCATTGTAATCAGAGGACTAGTAATAATACTATGCTTGCCAGTCTCTCTTGGCTAATAGTTGAGGGAAAACTGACTGCGTCACCTCTTGTTTTTATAAGAAACATTAATGTTTTGGAAATTCCAAGTTGTTTGCATAGTCAACTTACACACAGCACTGGCACACACTTACCCCTCGAGACATGCCAAAAGGGGTCTTTTCACTGTTCCCAGGTACAGATCAAATTCAAGGAAACGTACAGTATTATACAGAGCCATGAGTGCATGGAACTCCCTTCCATCTCATATAGCGCAAGTGAACTGCAAACCTGGTTTCAAAAACAAATAAAACAACACCTCTACCCCATGTGGCCTACTTGTTGTGTGCATGTACTGACATGTATGAGTAACTGATAGATCCATACACACACAAGATGTTAATGTTTTTAAATGTGTGTAAATTGTCAAGTCTTTTGTCTGTAATGTCTTTTTCGTTATATGTCGGACCCCAGTAAGACTAGCTGTCACCATAGACATTTACATTCCTGCTTAGCATTGAACCAGAGGTTTCAGTAATCAGCAGAAATATACTAATATATATCCTATTTACTATTATATAGACAGAGGTGATATTTACAGTTCTTACAGGACAGTTATGATTCACACATACAGTATATCTCTAGATGATATTTGGAATTCTTGAAATCACCATTGGTGAATGCTTAGCAGTGGAGGCAGATAAGAGGAGTATGGCTCACAATAATGGCTGGAATGGAGCCAATGGAATGGTATCAAATACATCAAAGATGTGGTTTCCATGTGGTTGATACCACTCCACTGACTCCATTCCAGCCATCATTTTTTTGGAAAATGGCACTGGAGAGGAGGGCTGCCGTTTTATCGGCTTTTAACCAACCATGCTATTTATTAACATTTTTTTAGTTTAGTTGTTTAGTTTAGTTGTTAACTTGTTTTGTACATAATGTTGCTTCTACCGTCTCTTATGACCGAAAAGAGCTTCTGGACATCAGAACTTGGATTACTCACCTCAAATTGGACGAAGAGTTCTTCTTCATTGATTCAGATGGGAGAGATATACTACTACAGACACCCAACCGGGCCCAGATCCCCGTGATATGCTGGAAAAGGAAACAAAGGTTCCGCGGAAAGAGATCAAGGTGCCTTGGAAGGATCAACAATTGTTTACAGACAGATTATTTCACTTATAATTCACTGTTTCACAATTCCAGTGGGTCAGAAGTTTACATACACTTGACTGTGACTTTAAACAGCTTGGAAAATTCCATAAAATGATGTCATGGCTTTACAAGCTTCGGATAGGCTAATTGACATCATTTGAGCCAATTGGAGGTGTACCTGTGGATGTATTTCAAGGCCTACTGTCAAACCCTGTGCCTCTTTGCTTGACATCATGGGGAAATCAAAAGAAATCAGCCAAGACCTCAGAAAATAAATTCTAGACCTCCACAAGTCTGGTTCATCTTTGCGAGGAATTTCCAAATGCCTGAAGGTACCACATTCATCTGTACAAGCAATAGTATGCAAGTATAAACACTATGGGACCACACATCCCTCATACCGCTCAGGAAGAAGACGCGTTCTGTCGCCTAGAGATGAACGTACTTTGGTGCGTAAAGTGAAAATCAATTCCAGAACAACAACAAATGACCTTGTGAAGATGCTGGAGGAAACAGGTGCAAACGTATCTATATCCACAGTGAAACGAGTCCTATCTCGACATAACCTGAAAGGCCGCTCAGTAAGGAAGAAGCCACTGCTCCAAAACCGCCATAAAAAAGACAGACTACGGTTTGGAACTGCACATGGGGACAAAGATCATACTTTTTGGAGAAATTTCCTCTGGTCTGATGAAACAAAAATAGAACTCTTTGACCATAATGACCATCATTATGTTTGGAGGAAAAAGGGGGGGGGGGGCTTGCAAGCCGAAGAACACCATTCCAACTGTGAAGCAATTGGGTGGCAGCATCACGTTGTGGGGGTGCTTTGCTGCAGGAGGGACTGGTGCACTTCACAAAATAGATGGCACCATGAGGGAGGAAAATGATGTGGATATATTGAAGCAACATCTCAAGACATCAGTCAGGAAGTTGAAGCTTGGTCGCAAATGGGTCTTCCAAACGGACAATGACCGCAAGCATACTTCTAAAGTTGTGGCAAAATGGCTTAAGGACAACAAAGTCAGGGTATTGGAGTGGCAATCACAAAGCCCTGACTTCAATCCTATAGAAAATGTGTGGGCAGAACTGAAAAGTGTGTGCGAGCAAGGAGGCCTACAAACCTGACTCAGTTACACCGGCTCTGTCAGGAGGAATGGGCCAAAATTCACCCAACTTATTGTGGGAAGCTTGTGGAAGGCTACCCGAAATGTTTGACCCAAATTAAACAATGTAAAGGCAATGCTACCAAACACTAATTGAGTGTATGTAAACTTCTGACCCACTGGGATTGTGATGAAAGAATTAAAAGCTTAAATAAATAATTCTCTCTACTATTATTCTGACATTTCACGTTCATCAAATAAAGTGGTGATCCTAACTGACCCAAGACAGGGAATTTTTACTAGGATTAAATGTCAGGAGTTTTGAAAAACTGAGTTTAAATGTATTTGGCTAAGGTGTATGTAAACTTCTGACTTCAACTGTATATCCTACGAATAGGACTTTAAAAACTGTAATATCTTATGTATCACCGAGTCGTGGCTGAAAGACGATGTTAAGAACATACAACTGGTGGGTGATACACTCTATTGGCAGGACAGAACATTAGCCTCTGGTAAGACACAGGGTGAGGGGCCTTTGCATATTTTTAAACCATAGCTGGTGCACGATAGCTAAGGAATTCTCAAGGGTTTGCTTGCCGGAGGTAGAGTATCTCATGATAAGCTTTAGACCACCATATCTACATAGGGAGTTTTCATCTGTATTTTTCATACCTGTCTACATACCACAACAGACCGGGCCTGGCACTAAATCCCAACTAATTGAGCTGTATTCTGCCATAAGCAAACAGGAAAACGCTAATCCAGAGGCGGCGCTCCTAGTGCCCGGGAACTTTAATGCAGGGAAACCTAAGCCTTTTACGGCTGCTGTCCCTGTACAGGGACCAAATCAGCGGAAATTTCAGAGCGCCAACTAATAGTACTCGATACAACTCAAACTTTCATTAAAACCCACATGCAGGGTACTCAATTAAAGCTACACTCGTTGTGAATCTAGCCAAGATGTCAGATTTGTAAAATGCTTTTCGGCGAAAGCATGAGAAGCTATTATCTGATAGCATGCAACCCCCGAAATACCCAAAGTGGACGTAAACAGAAATAATTAGCGTAGCCGGCGCTACACAAAACGCAGAAATAAAATATAAAACATTCATTACCTTTGACGAGCTTCTTTGTTGGCACTCCTATATGTCCCATAAACATCACAATTGGGTATTTTTTTTGATTAAATCCGTCCATGTATACCCAAAATGTCCATTTATGAAGCCCGTCTGATCCAGGAAAAAGCACCTTTCCAAAACGCAACAGCGTTTTTTTAAATTAAAAAAGTTGCCTATAAACTTTGACAAAACACTTCAAACTACCTTTGTAAACCAACTTTAGGTATTAATAAACGTTAATAATCGATCAAATTGATCACGGGGTGATCTGTATTCGATAGCAGCAAGTCTTGAAATCATCGTCCATATTCTCCCTTTCATAACTTCCTTCGGTGGACCCCAAGACAGGAAGTGCCTATTCCTCATCCCACCAAGGATAAACTACAACTGAATTGCCAGTACTGGCGACATCGTGTGGAAGCTGTAGGCATTGTAAACGGGGCTCTATCTATTTTCCCTTGCCATAGACAATACAGAGACTGGCGGATGGATATTTTTTGTGTGTTTTTGGTGAACAGTTTTCCTTGCGATTTTGCCTCCTAAACAGGTTCTGTTATAGCCACAGACATGATTTAACCAGTTTTAGAGACTTCAGAGTGTTTTCTATCCACACATACTAATCATATGCATTTACTATATTCCTGGCATGAGTAGCAGGACGTTGAAATTTGGCGCGATTTTTTACAAAAAGCTGCGAAAATTCGCAGCCTCCCTAACAGCCTGCCTACAGGACTGTTTTGCTAGCACAGACTGGAACATGTTCCGGGATTCTTCTGATGGCATTGAGGAGTACACCACATCAGTCACTGGCTTTATCAATGAGTGCGTCGAGGACGTCATCCCCACAGTGACTGTATGTACATACCCAAACCAGAAGCCATGGATTACAGACAACATTCACACTGAGCTAAAGGGTAGAACTGCCGCTTTCAAGAAGCGGGACTAAGATTGAATCATACTACACCGGCTCCGACACTCGTTGGAAGTGGCAGGGCTTGCAAACTATTATAGACTACAAAGGGGAGCACATCCGAGAGCTGACACGAGCCTACCAGATGAGCTAAATAACTTCTAAGTTCACTTCAAGGCAAGTAAAACTGAAACGTGCATGAGAGCATCAGCTGTTCCGGATGCCCAACTCCAACACCATCATTATGTTTGCTGCTTGACACAACAGTAGGAGGCCTGATCACCCACGATGATGAGACAGCCTATAGGGAGGAGGTCAGAGACTTGACTGTGTGGTGCAAGGACAACAACCTCTCGCTCAACGTGATCAAGACAAAGGAGATGATTGTGGACTACAGGAAAAGGAGGACCGAGCACTCCCCCATTCTCATCGACGGGGCTGAAGTGGAGCAGGTTGATAGCTTCAAGTTCCTTGGCATCCACATCAACAACAAACTAACATGGTCCAAGCACACCAAGACAGTCGACAAAACCTATTCCCCCTCAGGAGACTGAAAGGATTTGGCATGGGTCCTCAGATCCTCAAAAGGTTTTTGCCTGGTATGGCAACTGCTCGACCTCCGACCGCAAGGCACTACAGAGGGTAGTGCGTACGGCCCAGTACATCACTGGGCCAAGCTTCCTGCCATCCAGGACCTCTATACCAGGCGGTGTCAGAGGAAGGCCTTATAAAAATGTCAAAGACTCTAGCATGCTGCTACTCTCTGTTATTGTCTATGCATTGTCACTTTAATAACTCTATCTACATGTACATAGTACCTCAATTACCTCGACACCGGTGCCCCCGCACATTGACTCTGTACCGGTACCCCCTGTATATATTGCCCCGCTATTGTTATTTACTGCTGCTCTTTAATTTTTTGTTATTCTTCTCTTACTTTATTTTTAGGTATTTTAGGTATTAAGCATTTCACTGTAAGGTTTACACCTGTTGTATTTAGAGCTGTAATGCGATGCTACTGGCGGCAGAGAAGTCAGGCACAGGAGAGCGGAAACTGATTTACAACGATTGTGTTTAATAACCATAAACCACCGTCAACAGAATAATATAATAAATATATAATATAAATATATAAATATAATAAATGGGTCAAACAAAACCAAAAAAAGTCAATACCAGCATACCGTGCACAAGCACCACAACAAACAATTACGGACAAGGACATGGGGGGGAACAGAGGGTTAAATACACAACATGTAATTGATGGAATTGGAACCAGGTGTGATGGAAGAAAAGACAAAACCAATGGAAAATGAAAAGTGGATCGGCGATGGCTAGAATGTTGGTGACGTCGACCGCCGAACTCCTCCCGAACAAGGAGAGGGACCAACTTCGGCGGGAGTCGCGACAGGAGCATGTGACAAATAAGATAAGATTTGATTTATTATGAGCCCTCCTCCCCTCAGCAGCCTCCACTGATTCTTAGTCTACTCTACAGTATGTATAGTGCTATGCTGTTAAGGTAAAACATGTTTCTCCCATAGCCTTCCAGGTGTCTCTGTATGCTGTGTGTGGGCAGCATGTCTTTTGAGCCACGATATACAATGACTGATATTTGTCAATGTGGGTTTCGGTACAGCACCAATGCCGAAACCACATAGAACAATCTTATGGCACATACTATGTGGAACAAAACCCATTGTCCACACGCCATAGTGAACAAAGCTGAGATGAGATTCACGCTGGGCTGGGACTGGCTCTACTTAGTGCTTTGAGAAACACCTCTGCAACTTCTTGTGAAGAAGACTGTGAGGGAGACGATGGGGACAAACACACATTGTAATGGGGACATGTTGAACCAAATGTGCTAATTGGCCTAATGAAGTTATGGTAGGAATAAATATGTGAAAGTTGGCTCGTTCAGAAATCTCTCCCTTGCCAGAGCAGAACAGCATCCATCCACTCCTCCTGAGAGAGACATTTACAAACAACAACATTACCCTTCAATACAAATAGCAAGCCACGCTTTGTCCCTATTGCCAATTGTGTTTCAACAATGAATAAAATCCTCAAATTACCTTGGCATCTATACAGTAAATTTCACAATACAGTATGTATATGTTATTGTGGCAGTGTATATGTTAACATTTTCACCTCTAAGAAGGGTCATAAAGACTTGTTTGTTTAGTATGCAGCCGCACATACCTATTAGGGCAACCTCTATCACTTTGCTCATCTACATAGCCCTTTATCCATTGATTGACAAAGCTGCTCATCACCATTATTGGAGCTATAATTATGGGAGTTATAAGAGAGAGAAATTGAGTCAAGGGTTTCGTCCCAAATGACACACTATTCCCTATATAGTGCACTGCTTTTCACCAGAGCCATGTAGGTACTGGTCAAAAGTAGTAGATAATAGGCATTCACAGTGCCAATCTACTGCTACATTACCTAGCTACTGCCTGCCAGATCCCCCTGCATTCATTTGCAAATCAAGTCAACAGAAAGAGGAGAAAGAGCAAAACATGATTTAAAATTTTACCTGGAGGCCGAACCCATTTGACTGATGTGGGTGTTGGGGGAGGGGAGAGGAGGAAAGGAGAGAAGGAGGGGAGGAGAGGAGAGGAGGAAAAGAGAGGAGAAGGGGAGGGGAGGAGAGGAGGAAATGAGAGGAGAAGGGGAGGGGTGGAGGAAAGGAGAAGGGGAGGATTGGAGGAAAGGAGAGGAGAAAGGGAGAGGAGGAGTGGAGGAAAGGGGAGTGGGGAGGAAAGGAGGAGGGGAGGAGAGGCGGAAAGGAGAAGGGGGGAAGGAGAAGGGGAGGAGAGGAGGAAAGGTAAAGGGCAGGGGAGGTGAGGAGGAAAGGAGAGGAGAAGGGGAGGGCGAAAGCAGCATCTGATGCATATAGATGATGAATAAGCAAATGCATAAATGGATTAAATTATCCTCTCATTCCCTTTATGAAGTCTGTCGTAAAGCCATCATTTAGGATTTGTGTCGGCATAAACAACCTGTCTCTGCTTTTTTACTGCGGGCCAGGGTAACTGAGATGGAGAGTTAGAGCAAGAGCGAGTGAGAGAGAGAGAAAGAAAAAGAGAGAGCAGAAGCAGCGTTATGCAGAGGGTCCTCAGCCTGTCGTATCCCTCTCAGTGATCCTACACAACAGGACCAGGACTTACATCCAAACACAGACACTGTGGGGATAAGTGCACTGACTGAGAGAGGGAGAGAACCGTATTGCAGAGAGAGACGGAGGCGGTTTTGTGGGTGACCTTTAGTTTAGTGGCAGCCAATTTATCCCGAGGAGGAGAAAAAAAGTTAGTGCAAATGTACACTGACATGGCCAGTTCTCAGAGCAGCTCAGAATGTGTTTAGGTCATTTAGTTGAAGTAGCTGTTTCAGGCTATTACTGATAGACTGACCCCTTTCCACCTCCCCACGTAAAACTGCTGCTCTTCAGTACCGCATCACGACTCGACATCAGGTTGGCCAGGCTAAAACACTGAGGGTAGCTTGCAGCCAGACTGGAGGAGAAAAGACAGAAGGAAAATAATAGAACAACCCTGCAATGTTAAAGTATTCTCCTCCAGTCTGTCTGTAAAGTAAAATATGTTTTTTAGCTGACGGATGGAGGCGCCAGAAAATATTGGTTTTACAAGACCTGATTTCAACAGCTCCAGAAGCCGCACATCTCATAGGATACCTCCCAAATGGCACTATATTCTCTATACAGTGCAGTACTTTTTATGGGCCCTGGTAAAGAGTAATGAACTAAATAGGGAATAGGGTGCTATTTGGGACACAGTCATAGTTGTTGTGTGAGAGCACTGGACTGGTGGTGCATTAACTATATAGTTTATAAAAGTTAAACCAGGAAGGCTGGTCTGATGCTCGTTTAACTTAATCCAGTAAGCATACCATAATTCACTTTTGTTTCCTATTGTACGGGCAGAGTGGGAATGTATCCTCATCAGCAGTGTCTAGTTTAT
The DNA here is from genome assembly GCF_002021735.2 of Oncorhynchus kisutch. Classification (NCBI taxonomy): domain Eukaryota; kingdom Metazoa; phylum Chordata; class Actinopteri; order Salmoniformes; family Salmonidae; genus Oncorhynchus; species Oncorhynchus kisutch. The sequence continues at coordinate 18,782,483 of NC_034187.2, forward strand.
TCTCCTCTTTCCATGTGCGGAATGTCACCTATTACCTTATAGCCTATAACCACTGCACAATAATGCACATTCCCCAGTCTTGCTGTTTAACCTATGGGCTCACTTTTCCAACTGACAACCATCCACCTCCCCGCCACCACCAGCTATAACAACCTTAAAGTGGCAAGGGAGCGGTAGAAACCATAACAAAGCATTTCCCTGGCTCTGTTTCAGTAAAAGGCTGAGATAGGGCTTTAGAAATATAACCACTCTCAAATTCATAGACAGAGCTATGGATGCAAGGACTGACCATCCATGATAACAAAATTATAATCTGAACCATGTTTTGAGGCTATATAGCGTTTGTTTACATTTGCTTTGTTTACAAACAATTAGAGTAAAATAAGCTTATATTTTGAGTTCTGATGGGGTGCGACAGTTGAACTAAGCTCATGAGGCATTTAGAAGTTATATTTTTCCGGAATCAATGGGTACATATCATTCATTTATAAGTTTAAAAAAATGGATGCTGCAACTGCTGATTTCCCCTTTAAGACCCGTCATTGGAACTCCTTTCCCCAGCAGGAGTTGATGCCAGCAGCCCCACATAGGGCTACCTGCCATCACATCATCTGGCTCTGAGGATCTTCCCTCTGAGACAAGGCCATTCCACAAACTATTTAATAATATTTCATATTGTATTCTGTCTTTGTTTTTTATTCAGTTAAGCCTGTCCTCGATTGAAGTATGATTGGCTGCTTGTCCTGATAAAGCCTCCCTTCTCCATGGCTGACATTATGACTAGACAGACGGTTATAGAACCCGAGGTGGGTCACGGGGAGGATCTGGAGTTATGAAGGGCATAAAACAGGTCTTGTCAGAAGCAGGCGGAGCCAGACAGACCAAATGAACACTGGGTCCTTGAGGCTGAGAAATGACCAAGCAGAGTTGAAGAAATGTCAGGCCAGACTTATGACATGATCAAAGGGGGCTTTGCTTGTCTAACCAAGGTGTCTTTAGAACTTTAAGACTCAGCATCGTTGTTGTTTACTGATGGCTTAGATTAGAATGTCCTGTACACCTATGGATTGAAGACACCTTAGACCAGTGGTATTCAAACTTTTTCAGCAGAACACTCTAACCGCTAGGCTACCTGCCGCCCTTACACAGTAACTATCTGTAGTATGCGACTGTAATATAGCAATGATATCCGGTGATACCTCTCACGTAATTTCCGGTCACAACTTGTAGACTTGTTTACATGCTGCTGTGTGTTTTGTTGCTAAATTTATTTTGCTACCTGACAACTTTACATTTTTTACTTTTTAATTACATTTATATTTTTTGTTTTCCCTCGCTCAACTTTTTTTCATTCAACTTTTTCACTCCGGATGCTTTATCTGGACGTGGTTTGTCAGGACCTCGACCAGCCAAAGCTAAGTAGTAACATTAACATGATGCCTTCTAATTGCAGTTGCTGTACTCATAATATACAGGAGAATGATCGCCTTACAGACGCAATCGTTAGGCATGTGTAATTTGAGTGTAGGAAAGGATGAAACAGCGTCTGTGCCACAAGTAAGTACACATAGTGATATAAATCCCCTCGCACAGTCCCCACAGCCGGACAACTTTCTCATGGCTTCTGGAGGGAAACTCTGTAGGAATGCTGTTAGCCAGCCTGCCAGCTTAGTGGAGTCTGCCACTAGCACAGTTAGTGTAGTCAGCTCAGCTATCCCCATTGAGACCGTGTCTGTGCCTCGACCTAGGTTGGGCAAAACTAAACATAGCAGTGTTTGCCTTTGCAATCTCACTGGAATAAAGACCTCCTCCATTCCTGCCATTATTGAAAGAGATCAGTTATAGTCAATGAACTAATCACTGATCATAATCTTGATGTGATTGCCCTGACTGAAACATGGCTTAAGCCTGATTAATTTACTGTGTTAAACTAGTTCTCACCTCCTGGTTACACAAGTGACCATATCCCCCGCGCATCCCGCAAAGGCGGAGGTGTTGCTAACATTTATGAATGCAAATTTCAATTTACAAAAAAAAAACAGACGTTTTCGTCTTTTGAGTTTCTCATCTTGAAATCTATGCAGCCTACTAAATCACTTTTGGCCTCCTGGGCCACATACAGCATTTCTCACTGAGTTCCCTGAATTCCTATCGGACCTTGTAGTCATGGTGACTTTCACATTTTTGGTGACTTTAATATTCACATGGAAAAGTCCACAGATCCACTCCAAAAGGATTTCGGAGCCATGAACTTCTTTGAGGAAAATATCATGATCATTAGAAAGCAAATTACGGACTCCTCTTTAAATCTGCGTATTCCTCCAAAGCTCAGTTGTCCTGAGTCTGCACAACTCTGCCAGGACCTAGGATCAAGAGAGACACTCAAGTGTTTTAGTACTATGTCTCTTGACACAATGATGAAAATAATCATGGCCTCTAAACCTTCAAGCTGCATACTGGACCCTATTCCAACTAAACTACTGAAAGAGCTGCTTCCTGGGCTTGGCCCTCCTATGTTGAACATAATAAACAGCTCTTTATCCACCGGATGTGTACCAAACTCACTAAAAGTTGCAGTAATAAAGCCTCTCTTGAAAAAGCCAAACCTTGAACAAGAAAATATAAAAAAACTATCGGCCTATATCAAATCTTCCATTCCTCTCAAACATTTTAGAAAAAGCTGTTGCGCAGCAACTCACTGCCTTCCTGAAGACAAACAATGTATACGAAAGGCTTCAGTCTGGTTTTAGACCCCATTATAGCACTGAGACTGCACTTGTTAAATAAGGTGGTAAATTACCTTTTAATGGCGTCAGACCGAGGCTCTGTATCTGTCCTCGTGCTCCTAGACCTTAGTGCTGCTTTTGATACCATCGATCACCACATTCTTTTGGAGAGATTAGAAACACAAATTGGTCTACACGGACAAGTTCTGGCCTGGTTTAGATCTTATCTGTCAGGAAGATATCAGTTTGCCTCTGTGGATGGTTTGTCCTCTGACAAATCAACTGTAAATTTCGGTGTTCCTCAAGATTCTGTTTTAGGAACACTGTTGTTTTCACTATATATTTTACCTCTTGCTGAAGTCATTCTGAAAAATAATGTTAACTTTCACTGCTATGTGGATGACACACAGCAGTACATTTCGATGAAACATGGTGAAGCCCCAAGGCCTCCCGGGTTGAGCTTTGGTCTAAGACACTGCATCGTAGTGCTAGCTGTACCACCAGAGACTCTGGGTTTGAGCCCAGGCTCTGTCGCAGCTGGCCGCGACCGGGAGGTCCATGGGGTGACGCACATTTGGCCTTGGGTCGTCGTTCCGGTTTAGGGAGGGTTTGGCCGGTGTTGATATCCTTGTCTCATTGTGCACTAGTGACTCCTGTGGCGGGCCGGGTGCAGTGCACGCTGACCAGGTCGCTAGGTGTACGGCTGGCTTCTGGGTTGGATGCGCGCTGTGTTAACCTGTTTGGGGTAAGGGGCAGCATTTTCACTTTTGGATAAATAGCGTGCCCAAACTGAACTGCCTTCTACTCTGTCCCAGATCCTAATATATGCATATTATTAGTAGTATTCGATAGAAAACACTCTGAAGTTTCTAAAACTGTTTGAATCATGTCTGTGAGTATAACAGAACTTATTTAGCAGGCAAAACCCAGAGGACAAACCATTCAGATTTTTTCAGGTCACTGTCTTTTCAATATGTTTTCATGGGGGAATCCAGAATTCTAATCAACTTTCCAGGCAGTTCCTACTGCTTCCACTGGATGTCACCAGTTTGTAGACATTGGTTGAGGTTTTTCCTTTGTGTAATGAAGAAGTACCATAGCTCAGAACGAATGTCACTTCATGTGTACCTTTTGATAGAGGCGCGTAACCAGAGTCAGTTTGTTTTGCTCCTGTATTGAACACAGATCATCCCGTCTTCAATTTGTTCGATTATATACGTTTAGAAATACCTAAAGTTTTATTACAAAAGTAGTTTGAAATGTTTTGGCAAAGTTTACAGGTAACTTTTGAGATATTTTGTAGCGACGTTGCGTAAGTTGGAAGCGGTGTTTTTCTGGATCAAACGCGCCAAATAAATTGACATTTTGGATATATATTGACAGAATTAATTGAACAAAAGGACCATTTGTGATGTTTATGGGACATATAGGAGTGCCAACAAAAGAAGCTTGTCAAAGGTAAGGCATGATTTATATTTTATTTCTGCGTTTTGTGTTGCGCCTGCAGAGTTGAAATATGCTTTTCTCATTGTTTACTGTTGTGCTATCATAAGATAATAGCATCTTATGCTTTCGCCGAAAAGCCTTTTTGAAATCTGACATGTTGGCTGGATTCACAACGAGTGTTGCTATCTGGCATGTGTAATTTAATGAAAGTTAGATTTTTATAGAAATGTATTTGAATTTGGCGCTCTGCATTTTCCCTGGCTATTGGCCATGTGGGACGCAAGCGTCCCGCCTACCCCAGAGAGGTTAAGAAGCAGTGCGGCAGGGTTGGGTTGTGTTTCAGAGGAGGCATGGCTCCATAAAAAAAAACTTCTTTTTTTTTAAACATGGTGAAGCCCCAAAATTGCCCTCGCTGGAAGCCTATGTTTCAGACATAAGGAATTGGATGGCTGCAAATGTTCTACTTTTAAACTCGGACAAAACAGAGAAGCTTGTTCTAGTTCCCAAGAATCAAAGAGATCTTCTGTTGAATCTGACAATTAATCTTGATGTACACATTGTACACAATTAATCTTGATGTACAGTCGTCTTAAATAAAACTGTGAAGGACCTCTGCGTTACTCTGGACCCCGATCTGTCTTTTGACGAACATATCAAGACTGTTTCAAGGACAGCTTTTTTACATCTACGTAACATTGCAAAAATCTGAATCTTTCTGTCTAAAAATGATGCAGAAAAATTAGTCCATGCTTTTGTCACTTCTAGTTTAGACTACTGCAATGCTCTACTTTCAGGCTACCTGGATAAAGCACTAAATAAACTTGACTAGAACCAAAAACAATTATCATATTACTCCAGTGCTAGCCTCTCTACACTGGCTTCCTGTTAAGGCAAGGGCTGATTTCAAGGTTTTACTGCTAACCTACAAAGCATTACATGGGCTTGCTCCTACCTAACTTTCAGATTTGGTCCTGCCGTACATACCTACACGTATGCTATGATCACAAGACGCAGGCCTCCTAACTGTCCCTAGAGTTTCTAAGCAAACAGCTGGAAGCAGGGCTTTCTCCTATAGAGCTCCATTTTTATGGAATGGTCTGCCTACGCATGTGAGAGACGCAGACTCGGTCTCAACCTTTAAGTTTTTATTGAAGACTCATCTCTTCACTAGGTCCTATGATTGAGTGTAGTCTGGCCCAGGAGTGTGAAGGTGAACGGAAAGGCACTGGCGCAACAAACCGCCCTTGCTGTCTCTACCTGGCCGGTTCCCCTCTCTCCACTGGGATTCTCTGCCTCTAACCCTATTACAGGGCCTGAGTCACTGGCTTACTGGTGCTCTTCCATGCCGTCCCTCTTGAGTGGGTTTGAGTCACTGACGTGATCTTCCTGTCTGGGTTAGCGCCCCCCCTTGGGTTGTGCTGTGGCGGAGACCTTTGTGGGCTATACTCAACCCTGTCTCAGGATGGTAAGTTGGTGGTTGAAGATATCCCTCTAGTGGTGAGGTGGCTGTGCTTTGGCAAAGTGGGTGGGGTTATATCCTGCCTGTTTGGCCCTGCCCGGGGGTATCGTTGGATGGGGCCACAGTGTTTCCGACCCCTCCTGTCTCAGCCTCCAGTTTTTATGCTGCAGTAGTTTATGCGTTGGGGGCTAGGGTCAGTCTGTTATATCTGAGGTATTTCTCCTGTCTTATCCGGTGTCCTGTGTGAATTTAAGTATTCTTTCTTTCTTTCTCTCTCTCAGAGGACCTGATCCCTAGGACCATGCCTCAGGACTACCTGGCCTGATGATTCCTTGCTGTCCCCAGTCCACCTGGCCATGCTGCTGCTCCAGTTTCAACTGTTCTGCTTGCAGCTATGGGACCCTGAACTGTTGTTATGAATTTTATGAATAATGACTAAATTATTTAATGTAGAACTATAACTAACAGAATTCTACCCTGTCTCTGTATAATGATGAAGAATGTTTGTCCATAAGAGAAGAGGAACTGTGGCAGACAATTTGTGACCTCTGTGAAACTGATAACAGGGAAGGAAGTCTCCCCACACAAAGAGGTGAGAACTGTTGGGCCTGCAGTACATAGTGCCACATGTTGTAGGATGTGATAAGCAATGCATGCGTAGGAGAACTTGTAGACTATATTGTCATTGTCTGAGAAGAGGAGGGACATTTATGACGAAATGGGAGATAAATAAACCAATCTACATGATATGATTGGAAGAGCTCTCGTAAATAAACGTTGATGACTATTGTAGACTGGCCTCTGTCTGTTTCATTTCAATAAGAATCTTACAAATTCTTGGTAACAGGCCGAGTAGTTTAATTGAAGTTCAGTTTATGAACATTGAGAACATATTTCTCTCAACACCTGTTCACCGGACGTGCTACCTGTCCCAGACCTGCTGTTTTCAACTCTCTAGAGACAGCAGGAGCGGATCGGCTGAGATTTACTCCTGAGGTCCTGACCTGTTGCACCCTCGACAACCACTGTGATTATTATTATTTGACCCTGCTGTTCATCTATGAACATTTGAACATCTTGGCCATGTTCTGTTATAATCTCCACCCGGCCCAGCCAGAAGAGGACTGGCCACCCCTCATAGCCTGGCACCTCTCTAGGTTTCTTCCTAGGTTCTGGTCTTTCTAGGGCGTTTTTCCTAGCCACCGTGCTTCTACACCTGCATTACTTGCTGTTTGGGGTTTTAGGCTGGGTTCATGTACAGCACTTTGAGATATCAGCTGATGTAAGAAGAGCATTATAAATACATTTGATTTGATGTGATTTGATTTCTGGGGACCCCATTATTTTTGCATTAATTTCTCATGACTCCACCCCACTCCAAATATAGTGACACAACCTTAAAATCGGTTCATTTCGATTTATATCAACAAATCACTTTAAATTCAGTACATTTCATCTCTTATCAAAATGAAAAGAAACCAATAAATACATTTACTCAATGAAATTGTAGTTTTTTAATTATCTTTCTCAAAAACATTTGTCCCATACAATAATCTGTACTCCCCCTCAAATTTGTATATATATATATTTTTTAAAACATATTTTGGTGACCCCACTGCTGTTCCCTGGGGTTGTGACACCGACTTCAAAAACCACTGCCTTAGACTGTACAGTAGATATTCCTCACACTCTTTCAGTACATGAACAGTTGTCTTTAAAGGTCCAATGCAACCGTTTTCATGTCAATATCAAATAATTTCTGGATAACAAATATGTACCTTATTGTGATGGCTTTCAATTAAAATATAAAAACAGATACAAAAAATTGCTTCTGAGCAGAGAGAAATTTCTCAAGAAATGTTTTTGCTAGGACTGTCTGGGAGTGATCTGAGTGATGGGCCTAATTGGACTAGCCTAATAGCATACATTTGCAACCTGAAAACTAACTGTTATTGGTAGAGAGGTTTGAAATGCTCTTTGTTATTGGTTAATTAACTTATACCACCTAGTGTTATCACCAAGCAGGCCAAAACTCCATCACATCAAAACAGGCTGAAATTTCGGGCGGTCTTTTCAAACATCACTTAAATAAAAAACACAGGAAATCACATTTTTGACTGCACTGTGCCTTTAAAGAATTGTATTTTGGAGTCAAGCTGTGCATTGTTGAGATGAGAAGAGGGGTGTATTGTGTTTCTACAGTGGCTAGTTGGGGCCAAAAAGGCATTCATCTTTAACATTGCCCTTAGGAACATGACCATCAGGAAGCCCAATCATGCAGTTGGTGACTGTTTGACAGAGATAGTAGAAGCTTAGGGGCTAAACCTTGGGCAGAGTGTGTGTGTGCTTGTGTGTGTATCGATAGTGAGTTAAAGATACTTTTTTAACTACTGGTTGGAAGGCACTGAAGTCTTGGAGGAAAGGATGGGTTGTAAAATGCTGCTTGGGGACATGATAGAACTTTAGAGTTATGATTCTAACAGAACAACATTGCACTGATTGTGGCACTAACTGCAGTAGAATCAGACTGCTTGTTGATGAGAAATGTAGCAGACATTGCAATAGCTTGCCTCAGAGCTGATGCTTAACAAGATTAAAGGTTTTCGTGATCTGATCGGGAACAGAAAATACATTTCACCCTTTCATGTCCCTGATGGCGATGGTCATGATGATGGATAAATGGGGTTCCATTGAAGTAGGAAAAAGGCCCGGTTTTCTGTGTAATTGAAGTTTTAATCGTGCGCTTGTGAACTTTCACAAATACAGTAGATCAAGGTAAACTCAGGAGAGAGAGGAAACTGTAAGAGCTGGGTGATATCTCCAATACTGAGAGAGAGAGAGAGAGAGAGAGAGAGAGAGAGAGAGAGAGAGAGAGAGAGAGAGAGAGAGAGAGAGAGAGAGAGAGAGAGAGAGAGAGAGAGAGAGAGAGAGAGAGAGAGAGAGAGAGAGAGAGAGAGAGAACAGAAGGAATCATTAAACCATCCGTCTGTTGAGGGAAGAAACAACCTGCGTAAAAACATTTAACGCTCTCACAAACTAGCCATCGACCAGCCACCCTTTATGAATTATATCTGATTTAATGTTACCTTTAATTTCTAAGAGAGAACATGAACTACAAAGGCCATTGAGCCTTAGGTCATTTATTTTGTTTGGCCATATCTTTATTGATTTTCATTCTATTCATAGGGCATATTAGCCTGAAAACTCCATCCTGGCACGTTTTTGCAAAAAGGTAAAATGTCACAGTACAGCCCGTTCTCTGGTTTAGAAAATCTATACTAATTTGTTGCAATTCAATAAATCTCATGGATATTTTGTTTCCCTATCCTATTGTACTCCTTGCTCCGATTTATTGAGTTAAGTTACAATCTATGGTTTGTCCCTATGAACTTGTCAGATATAAATCAGAAACGTCACTTACACTGTAAAACTGCCCAGTTGTATGTGTCACTATATCAGTATTCAATTATTATACACAGCATGAAAAATCTGATCATGGAATTAAAAGATAAAGTCCTGGGATTTCAACGACTCACACAGGTAGGAGCATTGCAATTACAAAATAAGGAAAACATCTCAAAGTGAAGCACAGATAGAGAAAGTTTCATGTTTTTGTTTATGCCTTTATTCCCCTTGGAAAGTAAAATGGTACAAACATTGAAAGACAACAAAATTGGCAACATTTTGTAGTGCAAGAAAAGCTTTAATAGCTGAGAATATGTCTGAGCAGAGGAGCCTCCTTTGTGAGAGTAGAATAACATCAGAAAATGTATTGGTATGACAGAAGTGAAGGAGACAATCCTTAATGCCACAGATTCACAAGATTTGTTCACTGCAGGGATACTGTTGTATGAAAGCATTCCAGTCTTAAAAAGTTTGCATAGCAGCACTCTCAGTTCACTAGCTGTTTTTTCTTATATTACCGTTAGGCTAATCAGTGGTGGAAAAATGACTCTATTGTCATACGTAAAGGCCCAGTGCAGTCAAAATGTTGATTTTCCTGTGTTTTATATACAGTACATTTCCACACTATGAAGTTGGAATGATACTGTGAAACTGTGAAAATTATGATAATGGCCTTTTACTGTATGAGCTGATTGAAAAGACCGCCTGTAATTTCAGCCTGTTTTGGTTGGTGACAATAGTTAATAGACCAGTAAGAAAGACAGTTTCACAACTCTCTGCTAATAACAGCTAATTTTCAGTTTTCCCTTCCCCACTCAGACCACTCCCAGACAATCCTAGCAAAATTATTGCTTGAGAAATTGCTCTTTGCTAAGAAGCTATTTTTGTTTCTTCTTGACCATTTTTACTGAAAACAATCACAGTAAGGTACTTAAATTGTTACTCAGAAATTATTCAGATAATTACGGCTGCATTGGACCTTTACTTAAAGATACTTTAATATACTTTAAAAACACTGCATCCTTAGAGATTTACCCAAAAAGACTCTGTAATCGCTGCCAAAGGTGATTCTAACATGTATTGACTTAGGGGTGTGAATACTTATGTAAATGAGATACTTCTGTTTTTCTTTTTAAATAAATGTGCAACATTTTCTAAAAGCATGTTTTCCCTTTGTCATTGTGGGTTATTGTGTGTAGATGGGTGAGAAATGTTTTTTTAATACATTTTATTTTAAATGTAGGCAGTAACACAAAATGTGGAATAAGTATGAATACTTTCTGAAGGCACTGTAAATACTTAAGTGAAGTACAGATAACCCCCCAAAACACTTGAAAGTATTTTACTTATTTACTTTACACCACTGCTGTTACTGGTTACAGTTCAACTGATTGTGATCATGTTGTGTCTCTTTAAGATTGCAGTTGGTGGCTGGCAGTAGAGGATGATGATCTTTTGCTTTTCTTCCTGTCGTTTTGTATTCTGACAGGCCAACCATTATGAGTCTGGAGCTATAGTGGTGTTTCTCCACTACTCAGTAGGAATGTGTTGTCCCCTGACTTCTGACTAGACCCATTTGGTCTCTCCTCAGCTCCTCAGCTATTTCAGGACTCTCTGAACTGCTTATTAATTCAGCACCTGGAGCCATAGGAGAGAGAGCTGCCGGTCAGGGTTAGAGCACCCTTTCTTTCATCCATTTTGTGGATTGTCCCAATTTCAAAGGGAGGTTCATGGGCTTTAAAAATGTATACCATTCTTCTATTAGAAGAGAAGTGCATCCATCTTTCCACGAAAGAAAAAATAACAACAACAAAGCAGAAAGGGAAATGGCCCTTTGTTTCTAAAAACAGCATTCAAGAATTAAGGTAATCTCGCCCACTTTACCAGAAGGTTACACAATCAAGTAGAATGATCTGGTGCATACAATAAGACTGTGTCCCAAATGGCACCCTATTCCCTACATTGTGCACTACTTTTAAACTATGATCAATGTTTCCCAACTCCTGGACAAAAACAGCTGATTCAACTTGTCAAGGGCTCAATGATTAGTTGACAGGTAGAATAAGGTGTCCTTGTCCGGGGCCACAACAAAATTATGTACTGTTGGGGGTAGTCGAGGATCGAAGTTGGGAAACACTGATCAAATTCAAATCAAATCAAAATTGCTTCGTAAACAACAGGTGTAGACTAAAAGTGAAATGCTTACTTACGGGCCCTTCCCAACAACAGAGAAATAATAGAAATGTTAAACACGTAATAATACAAGTAATAACAAATACAAAATTAGTAACGATAACTTGGCAATATACACAGAGTACCAGTGCCAAGTTGAGGTGCAAGGGTATGAGGTAATTGAGGTAGATATGTACAGTTGAAGTCAGAAGTTTACATACACTTAGGTTGGAGTCAATTAAACTTGTTTTTCAACCTCCCACACATTTCTTGTTAACACACTAAAGTTTTAGCAAGTCACTGTCACGCCTTGGTCATTGTATTTTGTGTTTTCGTTATATATTTGGTCAGGCCATGGTGTGACAGGGGTTTATGTTATTGTATTTCGTATTGGGGTTTGTAGTATTTGGGATCGCGGCTGATTAGGGGTGTTGTATAGGCTTGGCTGCCTGAGGCGGTTCTCAATCAGCAGTCAGGTGATTCTCGTTGCCTCTGATTGGGAACCGTATTTAGGTAGCCTGAGTTTCGCTTTGTCTTTCGTGGGTGATTGTTCCTGTCTCTGTGTAGTTTCACCAGATAGGCTGTAATTAGGTTTCACGTTCCGTTTGTTGTTTTTGTATTTATTAAGTTATTTCATGTATCGTCACTTTTTCTTCATTAAAGAACATGAGTAACCACCACGCTGCATTTCGGTCCAACTCTCTTTCTACAAACGAAGAACGACGTTACAGTCACTTAGGACATCTACTTTGTGCATGACACAAGACATTTTTCCAACAATTGTTTACAGACAGATTATGTAACTTATAATTCACTGTATCACAATTCCAGTGGGTCAGAAGTTTACATACACTAAGTTGACTGTGCCTTTAACAGCTTGGAAAATTCCAGAAAATTACGTCATGGCTTTAGAAGCTTCTGATAGGCTAATTGACATCATTTGAGTCAATTGGAGGTGTACATGTGGATGTATTTCAAGGCCTACCTTCAAACTCAGTGCCTCTATGCTTGACATCATGGGAAAATCAAAATAAATCAGCCAAGACCTCAAAAAATAAGTTGTAGACCTCCACAAGTCGGGTTCATCCTTGGGAGCAATTTCCAAACACCTGAAGGTACCACGTTCATCTGTACAAACAACAGTACGCAAGTATAAACACCGTGGGACCACGCAGCCATCATACCGCTCAGGAAGGAGATGCGTTCCGTCTCCTAGAGATGAACATACTTTGGTGCGAAAAGTGCAAATCAATCCCAGAACAACAGTAATGGACCTTGAAAAGGTGCTCAAGGAAACAGGTAGAAAGTGTCCATATCCACAATAAAACGAGTCCTATATCGACATAACCTGAAAGGCCGCTCAGCAAGGAAGAAGCCACTGCTCCAAAATCGCCATAAAAAAGACAGACTACGGTTTGGAACTGCACATGGGGACAAAGATCATACTTTTTGGAGAAATGTTCTCTGGTCTGATTCAACAAAAATGGCCATAATGACCATTGTTATGTTTGGAGGAAAAAGGGGGGCGCTTGCAAGCTGAAGAACACCATCCCAGCCGTGAAGCACGGGGGTGGCAGCATGATGTTGTGGGGTGCTTTGCTGCAGGAGGGACTGGTGCACTTCACAAAATAGATGGCGTCATGAGGGAGGAAAAGTATTTGGATGTATTGAAGCAACATCTCAAGACATCAGTCAGGAAGTTAAAGCTTGGTTGTAAATAGGTCTTTCAAATCAACAATGACCCCAAGCATACTCCCAAAGTTTTGGAAAAATGGCTTAAGGACAACAAAGTCAAGGTATTGGAGTGGCCATGACAAATCCCTGACCTTAATCCTATAGAAAATGTGTGATCAGAACTGTAAAAGCGTGTGCGAGCAAGGAGGACAACAAACCTGACTCAGTTACACCAGCTCTGTCAGGAGGAATGGGACAAAATCCACCCAACTTATTGTGGGAAGCTTGTGGAAGGTCCCATGGTGTTTATGCTTGCGTACTATTGCTTGTACAGATGAACGTGGTACCTTCAGGCGTTTGGAAATTGCTCCGAAGAATGAACCCGACTTGTGGAGGTCTATACTTTCTTTCTGAAGTATTGACTGATTTCTTTTGATTTTCCAATGAGGTCATGCAAGGAGGCACTGAGTTTGAAGGTAGGCCTTGAAATACATCCACAGGTACACCTACAATAGACTCAAATGATGTCAATTAGTCTATCAGAAGCTTCTAATGCAATGACATCATTTTCTGTCATTTTCCAAGCTGTTTAAAGGCACAGTCAACTTAGTGTATGTATACTTCCGACCAACTCTAACTGTGATACAGTGTGTTATAAGTGAAATAATCTCTCTGTAAACAATTGTTGGAAAAATGATTTGTGTCATGCACAAAGTAGATGTCCTTACCGACATGCCAAAACTCTAGTTTGTTAACAAGAAATTTGTGGAGTGATTTACAAAACGAGTTTTAATGACTCCAACCTAAGTGTATGTAAACTTCCGACTTCAACTGTAACTAGGACTAAAGTGACTAAATATTTAACTAACTTTTAAAACGTTTATAGCTTGCGGGTATAACCTTTTCAGTGTCCTATTGGTTCCAGACTTGGTACGTCGGTATTACAGTACTTTTGTATTTTCTCTTTTCTTGCAAATCCCAAAATATAGACTTTCTGATATGGTTGAATAATAAGTGAAGCAATTCCTTTCTCTGTCTGGCATTGAGGCTGGAGCAGCTTGCCTTTGACACATACCTTTTTAGAACTTGCCTCACATTCATGTGGGCTGGTAATTGTGGTCAAGGAAAGAGATATATTTTTCTCTATCACTTCAGGGTGTTGTGGAGAGGAGTGGAGGATGTTGCCTGTGGAGCAGAGCTACCCATCCAGCACAGCTACTAGCCCTAGCCCTAGCCCTAGCCCTAGCACCAGCTCCAAACCCTCAATACCACCCAGCCTAGCACCAGCTCCAACCTCTCAACTCTGTCCCGTACTGGGCCGTAGCCTGCCTGCACAAATGGCACTGTCCTCTGGACCTCAGAAGGATAACTACTGTACTTGCTCTGTACTTGCTCAGCCTAGTTATGAATTTATACTAAAAAATAACTGAAATTTGGAGGCCAGAGCTAGGCATGGAAGCATCATGAAAATGAAAGCTTCAGAACAGCAAGTGTGCTAATTCTGTGTTTTGTTCATTATCACCAGGAAGTGCTACTCACTCATGTAGCATACAACCCCACAGCAACATACTTGCACTGCCTGTACAGTCATTCCCATCTACTATGTGACAGGTTCAAATTATTGTCAAAACAAACAGAAAAACAGCCTAAAAAAATCAACTCCACTTCTCCATGAAAAGTGTTCTTCTGATTTATGACAGTTTGTTGAGTGACTTAACCGGCCCCAAACAACTCCTACATTCATCACGCCTGCTAGATTTATTCCTCAATCCACACGCAGGTCTGGTCTGGGGGGGGGGGGGGGGGGGGCTGGCTGCATTGATTTGTCTGTGTGTCCACACAATACTAGCCTATTGATCCCAGCCATGGAGCCTGTGATATAGGACTGGTGTGTTTCGCTTTGTAGCGGGACAAATAAAAGCTGCAGCAGTACATGAGGAGTAAATGCTGTGTCCAGAGGAGTCTGGTCCTTTATACAATGAGAGAGAGAGATGGAAACAAAGATAGAATGCACTGACCTTTGATTTGTTCCGAGAAAAAAAAGAGTGTGTTATTGAGTATTATTGCTGTGAAGTGCAATATAAGGGCCTCAGGTCCATCTGCAAAAACCCAGATTTCTAGCAAGGCAATGGTTTTGCTGTAGTGGCCTGTGAGTGTTAGGAAGAATCATAACCACAATACAGTAGGATGTGCAAATGAATACAGAAATGCAGATGTATCATTATAATACGGAAAAACATTCAACATGATAGTGTTGTCTAGTAAAAGGCATAAACTGACGCACACCCAGATTGTTTTTATAGAGTTGCTGAATAACGAGAGTAAACTGTAAAAAGAAAGAAAGCTGCACACTAATTATTCTACAAAACATTTCATGGGTGTAGACAGTGGAATCTATAAGGGATCTCCCTCAAACTAGGACTCTGTTTGTTGTCAGCTTTTATTCATGTTAAG
Organism: Oncorhynchus kisutch; assembly: GCF_002021735.2. Taxonomy (NCBI): domain Eukaryota; kingdom Metazoa; phylum Chordata; class Actinopteri; order Salmoniformes; family Salmonidae; genus Oncorhynchus; species Oncorhynchus kisutch. The sequence continues at coordinate 18,797,819 of NC_034187.2, forward strand.
ACATAATCCTTCAGAGGAAATGAGAAGAAGAAGTAGTTTACGTGAGACAAGAGACATCGATTGCATTTAATTGAAGTGAAGGGATTGCATCAGGTCAGGCTGCAGCTAACGGAACGCACCACTAAATATTTACAGAGCGGCTTTAAGCTAGTTTCCTAAACCATGCATTATTCATGCCGATGCGAAAGCAAACATTGATTCAAGATGAAAATAGGGGAAAAGCAAAGCACTACACTCAGAGAGAGAGAGACAGAGAGCGAGAGAGCTCCTCTCCTTTCAATTTTTTTATTATTTGTTGTTACCCCAAATGAGTTGAGAATACTTTGTTACCCCAAATGAGTTGAGAATACTTTGTTACCCCAAATGAGTTGAGAATACTTTGTTACCCCAAATGAGTTGAGAATACTTTGTTACCCCAAATGACTTGAGAATACTTTGTTACCCCAAATGAGTTGAGAATACTTTGTTACCCCAAATGACTTGAGAATACTTTGTTACCCCAAATGACTTGAGAATACTTTGTTACCCCAAATGAGTTGAGAATACTTTGTTACCCCAAATGAGTTGAGAATACTTTGTTACCCCAAATGAGTTGAGAATACTTTGTTACCCCAAATGAGTTGAGAATACTTTGTTACCCCAAATGACTTGAGAATACTTTGTTACCCCAAATGACTTGAGAATACTTTGTTACCCCAAATGAGTTGAGAATACTTTGTTACCCCAAATGACTTGAGAATACTTTGTTACCCCAAATGAGTTGAGAATACTTTGTTACCCCAAATGACTTGAGAATACTTTGTTACCCCAAATGACTTGAGAATACTTTGTTACCCCAAATGACTTGAGAATACTTTGTTACCCCAAATGACTTGAGAATACTTTGTTACCCCAAATGACTTGAGAATACTTTGTTACCCCAAATGAGTTGAGAATACTTTGTTACCCCAAATGAGTTGAGAATACTTTGTTACCCCAAATGACTTGAGAATACTTTGTTACCCCAAATGACTTGAGAATACTTTGTTACCCCAAATGACTTGAGAATACTTTGTTACCCCAAATGACTTGAGAATACTTTGTTACCCCAAATGACTTGAGAATACTTTGTTACCCCAAATGACTTGAGAATACTTTGTTACCCCAAATGAGTTGGTGATCATTCTAACACCTTTAGAGCTCGGGCCTGGAGAGGTAAATTACTTTTGCCATGGTGCAAAATGACACGTTTTTTTCACTATAATTTGGTGCCTCTGATCTTTGGTGGTTTTGCTTTTCTGTGGTCAGTCTGTATTGCTAAAGTAATTTTCACTCTAAAGGTTCTGTTATTGAATTTGAATGCCATTGTCAGCTGAACCAGGGTGCTGCGCCTGGAGTGTTTTACTCCAGTTTTGGGTCCCTGATACTGCACGTTTTGGGTTGTAATCTTCAAGTCTCAAATGCTTCTAAAATGCCTCGACTCTCAAAGCTGTTTTATAGTTACTGTTGGGGATTCTCTTACATCAGTCTTGTGTAACTAGAGTGATTCTCTGACGTGAAAATCACAGAGATAGAGAGACTGCAGTCAGTTATAGCCTCATAAGGGACTGTAGTAATTTCTCTGAGGGTTTTAGCATTTATTTGGGGGTCTATAGAGTGGTCTTGATGTAGGAAGAGAAAGTTTAATGTTTGTCTTTGGGTTGAGTCTTCAACTGACACTTTGTGAGAGAAGATTGAGGGACAAATCATCAACTGAGAAAATACACATTTGAGATATTATTTTGTTCCTTATCACCAGAAAGTGCTACTCACTCATGTAGCATACGACCCCACAGCAACACATGTACTGCCTGTACAGTCATTCCTATCTACTATGAGACAGGCTCAAGTTACTGTCAAAACAAACAGAAGAACAGACAGATAACAAATAAACTCCACTTCTCCATGAAACGTGATCTTCTTATATATGACAGAGTTTGTTGAGTGACTTAACCGGCCCTGAACAGCTTGTCAGTTAAGACTCTTAGCTCTGCTTTCGATTTTTCCTTTCTTATCTTGTCTCTGGAGACTTTGCAGGGTTTGTCTCTATTACATCCATCACAGAAAAATAATACTGCATGTTTTTCATACATAAAACAACAGATTACACAAGTGAAGGAGAGAGGAAGCTATAAAATGTTCCTTTGAAATAGTGTACAGGGATTTGTGCTAGTAAAGAATATCTCACATTTAGCCTTGGTCTGCATTTCCTAACGCTGACTCTCCATTATGGATTTAGGACAGATCTCATTGCAGCATTGAATGTAAGGGATGCGTTTCATGGATTCATTCATCAATTAAATATTCTCAGACCACAGAAAGCAGTTTATCCGTAAATCTGCTAAATACTCACCACAAGAACAGTTTATACAAATGAGTTACAATGGTTCACACTTCACACAGACACACTAAGCTCTAACTTTTTATGGCTGCAGGGGCAGTATTGAGTAGCTTGGATGAAAGGTGCCCAGAGATGCCCAGAGTAAACGGCCCTCTCCTCAGTCCCAGTTGCTAATGTATGCATATTATTATTAATATTGTATAGAACACACAGAAGTTTCTAAAACAGTTTGAATGATGTCTGTGAGTATAACCAAACTCATATGGCAGGCAAAAACCTGAGAAGAAATCCAAACAGGTAGTGGGAAATCAGAGGTTGGTCGATTTTCAACCCAGCCCCTATTGAATACACAGTGGGATATTGGTTATGTTGCACTTCCTAAGGCTTCCACTAGATGTCAATCGTCTTTAGAAACTTGAACTAGGCTTCTACTGTATTGTGGGGCCGGATGAGAGCTCTTTGAGTCAGTGGTCTGGCAGAGAGCCAGGTCCTGGTCACGCGCATTTCACATGCGTTTCATGGCATTTCTACAAACAATGGAATTCTCCGGTTGGAACGTTATTGAAGATTTATGATAACAACATCCTAAAGATTGATTCTATATTTAGTTTGACAAGTTTCTTTGACCTGTAATATAACTTTTTGAAGTTTTCGTCCAACGTTCGGCTGGACCTGCACAAGCGTTTGGATTTGTGTACTAAACGCGCTACCAAAAGTAGCTACTTGGACATAAATAATGGACAAAAAAACTAACAATTATTGTGGAACTAGGATTCCTGGGAGTGCATTCTGATGAAGATCATCAAAGGTAAGGGAATATTTAAAATGTTATTTCTGATTTCTGTTGACTCCAACATGGCGGATATTTTTTTTTCTGATTGCCGTCCCAGATTATTGCATGGTTTGCTTTTTCCATAAAGTTACAAAAAAATCTGACACAGCGGTTACATTAAGGAGAGGTATATATATATTTCCATGTCTAACAATTGTATTTATCGACATTTATAATGAGTATTTCTGTAAAATGATGTGGCTCTCTGCAATATCACTGGATGTTTTTGGAACAAGTGAACGTAACACGCCAATCTATACTTATATATAAATATGAACTTTATCAAACAAAACATATATGTATTGTGTAACATGAAGTCCTATGAGTGTCATCTGATGAAGATCATCAAAGGTTAGAGATAAATTTTGATCTCTATTTGTGCTTTTTGTGACTCTTCTCTTTGGCTGGAAAAATGGCAGAATTTTTCTGTGAGTTGGTGGTGACCTAACATAATCGTTTGTGGTGCTTTCGCTGTAAAGCCTATTTGAAATCGGACACTGTGGTGGGAGATTACCTTTAAAACGGTATAAGATACATGTATGTTTGAGAAATTTTTATTATAACATTCCTGTTGTTTTGAATTTGGCGCCCTGCACTTTCACTGGCTGTTGTCATATCGATCCCGTTAACGGGATTGCAGCCCTAATGCAGCCCTAATTAAGACAATTGACCTCTCAAGTTTCAAGGATTCAAATTCAAATAGCTTTACTTCTACAGCATAGAGGTTTCTAGTTTCCATCCAATGCTCACTTTTAATATATAAGTAGTGTCTTCTCAACCTCAGGCAATGACAGGGGCTTAAATAACTACCCCACAAGGGAGAGTGTATAAGTTAGTACGTGTACATACAAGCATGTTTTGTGCGTGTTTCTGGTTTTTGGGGTCAGCAGTTGAAGAAGATGATTTGCAGAAGCTCCTTTAGGAGACTAAGAGAGACAGAATGATAGAGGGCAGAGGCAATAACCCAGAAAATAATGTTGGGCAAAATACACAGATGGCAACCTTGCTCTTTAAAAAACATCAGTCTGGCTTTCAGAGAGAGAGAGGGAGAGAGCGAGAGAACATTACATTCTCTGACTAAAACTAAAACAGGGCAGTCAGTTCTGTTGTTCAGCGATAGACAGAATACTCTCAAACACTAATGTGTATCCATTATTTTCTTCCCTGCTACACAAATTGTTTGCTTATGTAAAGTAGCCGACAGTTCAAATACTGTTTATGTGTGTGTTTACACACCATTATCTGGTTTACCATGATCTGTTGACTCAATCTGGGGTCTCATGGAAACAATTAACACCATTTCCATCCACACAAATGCTAGCCTAGCGATTAAGAGTATTGGGCCAGCAACCGAAAGATTGCTGGTTCAAATCCTGAGCCGGCAAGATGGAAAAAGCTGCCGTTCTGCTCTTAAGCAACCCCCAACAACTGTTCCCTGGGCGATGATTACCCTCGCGCCTCTCTGATTCACAGCGGTTTGGTTGAATGCATTCAACTGACTAGGTATCCCCTTTGTCTTTGCTCTCTGCCAGGTTTTTCCGCTGTAGAACCAAAAGTTTACTAAGGTCTCTCCTCCCCCCTTCCATTGATTGCCAATCGGAGCCCTCTGTTTTCCTAGTTATAGATGCCCTAAAGACTTGGTAATTATTATTTTTTTAACCTTTATTTAACCAGGCAAGTCAGTTAAGAACAAATTCTTATTTTCAATGACGGCCTAGGAACAGTGGGTTAACTGCCTGTTCAGGGGCAGAACGACAGATTTGTACCTTGTCAGCTCGGGGGTTTGAACTTGCAACCTTCCGGTTACTAGTCCAACGCTCTAACCACTAGGCTACCCTGCCAATCAATACTCACATAGATAGATACTCATCACAATCATTCTGAATGGGAGTGTCTGAGACATACTACTTTCACTATAATGTGGAGAGATGAGAACATCTGAATATCTGCTGAATATCTGGCTGAAAAAGGGCTAGCACCAGTTTGTGAGTATGAAGCAGTGGTACCTCCAGCCTGGGGAATCCATTTTTTAAATATATGTATTTATTTCACCTTGATTTATCCAGGTATGCTAGTTGAGAACAAGTTCTCATTTACAACTGCGACCTGACCAAGATAAAGCAAAACAGTGTGACACAAACAACAACACATAGTTTCACATGGAATAAACAAACATACAGTCAATGACACAAAAGAAAAATAAGTATTTATACAGTGTGTGCAAATGAGGTAAGATAAGGGGGGCAAGGCAATAAATAGGCCATAGTGGCGAAATAATTACAATTTAGCAATTAAACACCGGAGTGATAGATGTGATGAAGATGAATGTGCAAGTAGAGATACTGGGGTGCAAAGGAGCAAAAAAAAGAACAGTATGTGGATGAGGTAGTTGGATGGGCTATTTACAGATGGGATATTTACAGATGGGCTATTTACAGATGGGCTATGTACAGGTGCAGTGATCTGTGAGCTGCTCTGACAGCTGGTGCTTAAATTTAGTGAGGGAGATATGAGTCTCCAGCTTCAGTGATTTTTGCAATTTGTTCCAGTCATTAGCAGCAGAGAACTGGAAGGAAAGGCGGCCAAAAGAGGAATTGGCTTTGGGGGTGACCAGTGAAATATACCTGCTGGAGCGCGTGCTGCTATGGCGATCAGTGAGCTGAGATAAGGCAGGGCTTTACCTAGCACTGCTTACCTACCTTTACCATTAACCTGGTATGACCACGAAGGAGCTCCTCAGTGGGACCTCTCCTCCTCTTCCATCTCTCCTCCTCTACCCCCCTCTCTGATCCTATCCTTCTCTCCCCTTCTCTGCCTGGGTCCCCTGGGAAACAGAAGTTCATTATGCCTGAAAAATGAAGGGGTTTTGAGGCACCCTCCGTTGGTTTTCTGTGCTTATGTAGACCATGCAGTGAGGAAATAGGGGAGATGATTTGTCATCCTCAGCAGAGCAGACCACTAGATTCAGGCTTAGTTGTTGTTGTTGTTATCTCTCTTGTGTTAACACAGTGGAGTAGTAACTGCAGGCAGGGAAGTCAGACCATTCTGCATTGTTTCTCTAGCTAGCTGCTAGCTGTATTGACTGCAGCTGTGTAATGGTCTGTGTCCTTCCTCAGATGTATTTTCTTATATTTTTCTACCCCAAAGTTTCCAGCTGCTCCCTTTCACCAACTCAATCAAATTGATAGCGTTTGGATAGGAGAACTGTTTTTGCTACTCCTGTATCATGGTGATATGTAGAGTATGAGGACCTAAAAAGGTAAGGGAGGGTCGTCGGGACACTGAAAACAATTCCAAATAATTATAAGACGGGGGAATATCAAATGATTGCATATTCACTTTTAGTCCAAATGGCTGCTTCTCCCACGGTATTAAAGATATATCCCTTGATTAGACTGGAAACTTGTCACGCCCCCTGTATTCAGACAGCCAGACAGGTAACCTCCTTTTTGACGAAGATTAAGATGTGTTTTCTGATTTGTGAAAAGGATCGAGTGAGTGAGTTGCTGCATGCATGTGCCCGGCCCACGCCAGTCATAGCAGCTCCTGGGAACATCTGCCAGGCACTGATAAATGAACACTCACTCCGAAACGCATGGCCAGATTCGTCTCAAGTTTCTCATGTGTCTTTATGCAAGCAGACACCCTGCTCTCACAGCAGAGTTGAAAATGAATGGGAGCGTCAGCCAGTTCACCCGCTATCCCCTTTATTTGCTGTAAATAATATCTCATGGTGGCAGGATATACATGTACATATGGGCCGATCCCACAGGGGAAACATGATAGACATGTAATTCATAATTATATGAAAACCTATTCTAGGGGAAACAAATCATGATGAGTGTTGTAATGACGGTCAAGTGTTTGCCATGTGTAGGAATGTCTGGCCTCATGCGTCTTCCATGACTAGATAAAACTCTTCATCTATGAGACAATCGCCTAGTGAACATCACATCCATGCACTTGAGAACCTTTCCTTTTTTTCTGACTAACGATATAGTATGTTGGTCTGCTAGTAAATACATCCTCAGTTCAATATGCAAGGGTATTTTAAATTGAAGGAGGCATTAATATTCATTATTTAAATAGATAGGTTAATCTAAAATGCACTCTGTGTTTTTAGTGAAATGGACATCGATGAGACCTGCAAAACAAAACATTTGTCCTGAAAATAATAAACGTTACTTTTTCCCACTGAAAATATCTAAGAGCGGACCTTACCCATATCCTTCTTTAGTGAGATTAGCAACATAGCTGAAAGAGCTGCAAAACCTGGACCTGTACAAATCAGCTGGGCTTGATAATCTGGACCCTCTATTTCTGAAACTATCTGCCACCATTGTCGCAACCCCTATTACCAGCCTGTTCAACCTCTCTTTCATATCGTCTGAGATCCCCAAGGATTGGAAAGCTGCCGCAGTCATCCCCCTCTTCAAAGGGGGAGACACCCTGGACCCAAACTGTTACAGACCTATATCCATCCTGCCCTGCCTATCTAAGGTCTTCGAAAGCCAAGTCAACAAACAGGTCACTGACCATCTCGAATCCCACCGCACCTTCTCCGCTGTGCAATCTGGTTTCCGAGCCGGTCATGGGTGCACCTCAGCCACACTCAAGGTACTCAACGATATCATAACCGCCATCGATAAAAGACAGTACTGTGCAGCCGTCTTCATCGACCTTGCCAAGGCTTTCGACTCTGGCAATCACCATATTCTTATCGGCAGACTCAGGAGCCTCGGTTTTTCGGATGACTGCCTTGCCTGGTTCACCAATTACTTTGCAGACAGAGTTCAGTGCGTCAAATCGGAGGGCATGCTGTCTGGTCCTCTGGCAGTCTCTATGGGGGTGCCACAGGGTTCAATTCTCGGGCCGACTCTTTTCTCTGTGTATATCAATGATGTTGCTCTTGCTGCGGGCGATTCCCTGATCCACCTCTACGCAGACGACACCATTCTATATACCTTCGGCCCGTCTTTGGACACTGTGCTATCTAACCTCCAAACAAGCTTCAATGCCATACAACACTCCTTCCGTGGCCTCCAACTGCTCTTAAACGCTAGTAAAACCAAATGCATGCTTTTCAACCGGTCGCTGCCTGCACCCGCATGCCCGAATTGCATCACCACCCTGGATGGTTCCGACCTAGAATATGTGGACGTCTATAAGTACCTAGGTGTCTGGCTAGACTGCAAACTCTCCTTCCAGACTCATATCAAACATCTCCAATCGAAAATCAAATCAAGAGTCGGCTTTCTATTCCGCAACAAAGCCTCCTTCACTCACGCCGCCAAGCTTACCCTTGTAAAACTGACTATCCTACCGATCCTCGACTTCGGCGATGTCATCTACAAAATGGCTTCCAACACTCTACTCAGCAAACTGGATGCAGTCTATCACAGTGCCATCCGTTTCGTCACTAAAGCACCTTATACCACCCACCACTGCGACTTGTACGCTCTAGTCGGCTGGCCCTCGCTACATATTCGTCGCCAGACCCACTGGCTCCAGGTCATCTACAAGTCCATGCTAGGTAAAGCTCCGCCTTATCTCAGCTCACTGGTCACGATGGCAACACCCATCCGTAGCACGCGCTCCAGCAGGTGTATCTCACTGATCATCCCTAAAGCCAACACCTCATTTGGCCGCCTTTCGTTCCAGTACTCTGCTGCCTGTGACTGGAACGAATTGCAAAAATCGCTGAAGTTGGAGACTTTTATCTCCCTCACCAACTTCAAACATCAGCTATCTGAGCAGCTAACCGATCGCTGCAGCTGTACATAGTCTATTGGTAAATAGCCCACCCTTTTTCACCTACCTCATCCCCATACTGTTTTTATTTATTTACTTTTCTGCTCTTTTGCACACCAATATCTCTACCTGTACATGACCATCTGATCATTCATCACTCCAGTGTTAATCTGCAAAATTGTAATTATTTGCCTACCTCCTCATGCCTTTTGCACACGTTGTATATAGACTCCCCCTTTGGTTTCTACTGTGTTATTGACTTGTTAATTGTTTACTCCATGTGTAACTCTTTGTTGTCTGCTCACACTGCTATGCTTTATCTTGGCCAGGTCGCAGTTGCAAATGAGAACTTGTTCTCAACTAGCCTACCTGGTTAAATAAAGGTGTTCTCAACTAGCCTACCTGGTTAAATAAAGGTGTTCTCAACTAGCCTACCTGGTTAAATAAAGGTGTTCTCAACTAGCCTACCTGGTTAAATAAAGGTGTTCTCAACTAGCCTACCTGGTTAAATAAAGGTGTTCTCAACTAGCCTACCTGGTTAAATAAAGGTGTTCTCAACTAGCCTACCTGGTTAAATAAAGGTGTTCTCAACTAGCCTACCTGGTTAAATAAAGGTGTTCTCAACTAGCCTACCTGGTTAAATAAAGGTGTTCTCAACTAGCCTACCTGGTTAAATAAAGGTGTTCTCAACTAGCCTACCTGGTTAAATAAAGGTGTTCTCAACTAGCCTACCTGGTTAAATAAAGGTGAAATAAAACAAACAAAAAAAATTAAAAAAAGCTAAGTAATCGAATAGACTGTGTTCGTCTTTCATGACTCATGGACTTAGTGTCACATTGCAGAACTTCAGGTTGTAACAGTGAAGAAGGACAGACAGGCCGTCTAGTCTCTGTGCCAGAAAGACAGAGAGGCCATCTCTGTGCCAGGTCTGTTGTGTCTGTATACTATACACAATGTTCTGACTCTGAACAGATGATTGCAGTAACTGGGCTGTGATCACTCTTCACAGAAAAAGACTAGGCCTAGTTCTATCAGCAACAATAGAGAGAGTGGGTGGAGGGCCCACCTCATCCATCCCAGATGTAATAAGCCAGATAATAAAGCAGAGCAAAGTGATTGATAAATAAGAAAGATAGAGGAGGTGGAGAAGAGAAACATCAACGCTAGTGTTGTATCAGGGAAGGTGCTGTCTATGGAACGCCATTTGAGTCTTTGGTGTCAAATAAGATACAGGTCAAACAGCATTATTCCTATTAGGGCCGATTCTGATTGAGTAAATTAGGCCTTTCCTATGCACTTCTCAGTAGTTGGTATTCAGACTTACCTAATGAAGGTGTGCAACGGGCTTTGCAAAGTGGTTCCCTTGCGCACGCTACATAAATGTAATTCAACCAATGAAAGCCCCCCTCCCTTACTGGCTAACAGATTTTCTGGTGGAGTTTTCATTCAAAACAACATAAGACAATTCCAATGGAAGCTATGGAAGAGCAGGGGGGGAGGGGGGGCTGAATTCTGATATTACACAGGTACTTAAGGAGTGGGGAAAGGAGTTTACTAATTTGTTCTCAGGTAACGAAAATGTGACATATTTTGAGCAATAATTTTATAAAGACATATGTTCACTGAGAACTAAACTGGAAAATACAATGTTAGAACCCTCTTATACGTATATGTGGCCCATATTTACAGTAAATTATGAGCTGTCTATGGCAGAAGTTAAGAAGGTGATTGGCGCTGCAAAAAATGGGAAACCTTTTGGTATTGATGAATTGCCTAATGAGATTTGAAAATCCCCTAAATTATTTGACATCCTATATAATTTGCTCCAAATGTGTTTTGAGTACAGTATACTGCCATCCACTTGGTATTAGTCTATAGTGAATCCCATTCCCAAATCTTTACAAAATGACCCGAAAGTGCCACTGAACTATAGAGGCATACGTTTATTAAGTATGGTTTATAGATTATATTCATCCATCCTCATCAATAGGCTAATTACATTTTTTGGAGGACCAAAACATTCTGGTGGAAGAACAAAATGGTTTTCGTAAATCAAGAGCTTGTATAGATCATATCTTCTCGGTCTGTACAATAATCAGAAAAAGATTATATGAAGAGAAGCCTACTTTTGAATGTTTCATTGATTTCCAGAAAGCTTTTGATTTTGTAAATAGGGATCTTTTAGCCTATCAGATGCCTTATCACCGGCTTTGTTTGCTTTGTTTATAAATTATTTGGCAAAAGAAATTAAACAGTTAAATGTTTGAGTAAGATATGATGATGACATGCTAAGAATCTTTTTACATGCTGATGATATTCCTTTGATGGCAGAAACTGAACAAGACCTGCAGAACATGTTATTATGTGCAGTCAATTGGTGTAAAAGATGGAGACTCGATTAACCAGACAAAAACACAGATAATGCATTTTAGAAAACCAGCTACTAAGAGAAGTGTTTTTCAGTTTTGTTTTGGTGAAGACATTCTGGAGTTTACTAGCATTGATAAATATTTGGGTAATTTCTTGACAAACATATTGTCACGACTTCCACCTTGTTCGGGTGATGTTCGGCGGTCGGCGTCACCGGTCTTCTAGCCACCGTCGATCCATTTTTCATTCTCCATTTGTTTTGTCTTGTTTTCTTACACACCTGGTTTCCATTTACCATCATTAATTGTTGTGTATTTAACCCTCTGTTCCCCCCATGTCCTTGTGTGGAATTGTTTATTTGTGAGTGCTTGTACGCTATGTTACTGTTGCGCGTCGGGTTTTGTACCCATGTTGGTTCTTTTTGTATTGGGGTTTTGGTAATTAAACTGCTCCGGCTATTACCTATCTCTGCTCTCCTGCGTCTGACACCAGTTCCGCAACCCTTACACATAATACCTTTCTATACTCAACATCTGCCCTGGCCAACTCAGCAAATAGAGTTCTTGGGGGAGTTATAGGAAGAACCAAAACACTCAAAAATCTTGGTTATGCCACGTATTCCAAACTGTATAAGACATGAGTGTGCCCTGTTATGGACTATTCAGCAGGAGTGTGGGTTAAAAACAAACATGTTCATAACAGAGCAGTACGTTACTTTTTGTCTGACCTTTTTCAACAGTCTGACTGTGAACATCTCTATGAAAACCAAATTAAGGGAGACATAGTTATGATTAAAAACAACTGTTGATGCAATATGAAAAATGAAAAAAAAAATGGGTGGAGGAGATTAATCATAAACCCAAATAGAGAACCTTTTGTCTGATTAAGGATGAATTCATGTATGAGAGATATATATCATCGGATGGGGCCACAGTGTCTCCTGACCCCTCCTGTCTCAGCCTCCAGTATTTATGCTGCAGTAGTTTATGTGTCGGGGGGCTAGGGTCAGTGTGTTATATCTGGAGTACTTCTCCTGTCTTATCCGGTGTCCTGTGTGAATTTAAGTATGCTCTTTCTAATTCTCTCTCTCTTTCTCTCTTTCTTTCTCTCTCTCGGGGGACCTGAGCCCTAGGACCATGCCTCAGGACTACCTGGCATGATGACTCCTTGCTGCCCCCAGTCCACCTGGCCGTGCTGCTGCTCCAGTTTCAACTGTTCTGCCTGCGGCTATGGAACCCTGACCTGTTCACAGGACATGCTACCTGTCCCAGAGCGGTAGAGATACTCTTAATGATCGGCTATGAAAAGCCAACTGACATTTTCTCCTGAGGTGCTGACTTGCAGCACCCTCGACAACTACTGTGATTATTACTATTTGACCATGCTGGTAATTTAGGAACATTTGAACATCTTGGTCATGTTCTGTTATAATCTCCACCCGGCACAGCCAGAAGTGGACTGGCCACCCCTCATAGCCTGGTTCCTCTCTAGGTTTCTTCCTAGGTTTTGGCCTTTCTAGGGAGTTTTTCCTAGCCACCGTGCTTCTACACCTGCATTGCTTACTGTTTGGGGTTTTAGGCTGGTTTTCTGTACAGCACTTTGAGATATCAGCTGATGTAAGAAGGGCTATATAAATACGTTTGATTTGATTTGATTGCCCCTGTGTATTAAAGATCAGGGATATTGCTTCTGCTTATTGAAACAGGTTGGTATTGTGGTGAAATGGAAGAGGAAACATGTCATTATTATTGTGACCTTGAAGAAATAGAGAATGAAACTCATTTTATCCTCTATTGCCCTTTCTACCATGATATACATTAATTCTAGAAAGCACACCAGATATACCGTGGCATTATGTGGCTGAGTGATGAGGAGACAGACCACCAGATATACCGTGGCATTATGTGGCTGAGTGATGAGGAGACAGACCACCAGATATACCCTGGCATTATGTGGCTGAGTGATGAGGAGACAGACCACCTGATATACCCTGGCATTATGTGGCTGAGTGATGAGGAGACAGACCACCAGATATACCCTGGCATTATGTGGCTGAGTGATGAGGACAAATTGAAATGTTTTTTGTCCATTGTGTATTTCCGTTTTCAGAATATTTACTGAAGCATGGAATAAAAGAAAAAGGGCTACCTATAATTAAATTGTACAAATATTTATCTTCTATGTGGTTAATGGTGTGTGTGTTTAGATTTTGTATAGGCTTGTCTACCATATGAATTTTCTCTGTGTGTCAGACTGTGTTCAAGTGACTTCTGTTAATTCTTTTCCTGTATTTATTTATCTGTTTATGGCATTATGTAAGTATGCATTGTCACATGAGTGTGATATGAATGGGCATTCTATGTTGTATGTCTAGTTTGTCTGTTTCGATGTGTTTGGCCTGATATGGTTCTCAATCAGAGGCAGGTGTTAGTCGTTGTCTCTGATTGGGAACCATATTTAGGTAGCCTGTTTTGTATTATGGGTTGTGGGTGATTGTTCCTGTTTCCTGTGTGTGTGTTCACGTTACGGGACTGTTTCGTCTTCGTTCATTTTGTCCGTTTATTGTTTTTGTTCATTGTTAAAGTATTCTATTAAAATGGATAATCATCACGCTGCATTTTGGTCCTCCTTTCTTTCGCCTGACGAAGAACGTTACATGTATGTACAGTATGTACTGTATGTATGTGTATTTATTCAGTGTGTATGTATGTTTGTATGTATGTATGTGTATATATGCAGTGTGTATGTACTGTATGTATATACAGTTGAAGTCGGAAGTTTACTTACACATTAGCCAAATACATTTCAACTAAATTTTTCACAATTCCTGACATTTAATCCTAGTAAAAATTCCCTGTCTAAGGTCAGTTAACATCACCACCTTATCTTAAGAATGTGAAATGCCAGAATAATAGTAGAGAGAATAATTTATTTCCGCTTTTATTTCTTTCATCACATTCCCAGTGGGTCAGAGGTTGACATACTCAATTAGTATTTGGTAGCGTTGCCTTTAAATTGTTTAACTTGGGTCAAACGTTTCGGGTAGCCTTCCACAAGTTTCCTACAATAAGTTGGGTAAATTTTGGCCCATTCCTCCTGACAGAGCTGGTGTAACTGAATCACGTTTGTAAACCTCCTTGCTCACACACACTTTTTCAGTTCTGCCCACAAATTTTCTATAGTTTTAAGATCAGGGCTTTGTGATGACCACTTCAATACCTTGACTTTGTTGTCCTTAAACCATTTTGCCACAACTTTGGAAGTATGCTTGGGGTCGTTGTCCATTTGGAAGATCCATTTGCGACCAAGCTTTAACTTCCTGACTGATGTCTTGAGATGTTGCTTCAATATATCCACATCATTTTCCTCTCTCATGATGCCATCTATTTTGTGAGGTGCACCAGTCCCTCTTGCAGCAAAGCACCCCCACAACATGATGCTGCCACCCCCGTGCTTCACGGCTGGGATGGTGTTCTTCGGCTTGCAAGCCTCCCCCTTTTTCCTCCAAACATTACGATGGTCATTATCGCCAAACAGTTCTATTTTTGTTACATCAGACCAAAGGACATTTCTCCAAAAAGTACAATATTTGTCCCCATGTGCAGTTTCAAACCGTAGTCTGGCTTTTTTATGGCAGTTTGGAGCAGTGTCTTCTACCTTGCTGAGCGGCCTTTCAGGTTATGTCGATATTGGACTCTTTTTTACTGTGGATATAGATACTTTTGTACTTGTTTCCTTCAGCATCTTCACAATGTCCTTTGCTGTTGTTCTAGGATTGATTCACACTTTTTGCACCAAAGTATGTTCATCTCTAGGAGACAGAACACATCTCCTTCCTCAGCGGTATGATGGCTGCGTGGTCCCATAGTGTTTATACTTGCGTACTATTGTTTGTACAGATGAAAAATGACTTGTGTCATGCACAATTTAGATGTCCTAACCGACTTGCCAAAACTATAGTTTGTTAACAAGAAATTTGTGGAGTGGTTGAAAATCGAGTTTAAATGACTCCAACCTAAGTGTATGTAAACTTCCGACTTCAACTTTATGTGTGTATATTATTGTACTGCTCTAGGGATGTAATTATTGTCTGGATAACCTTATTGACTATTATATTTTTTTCACTCTACAAGATACTCAATGCAGAGAACGCCGGAAGAAAATTATAAATTAATTACCATAGTGAATTATTGTAATGTTTGTTAATGTGTCAATTAATCCCATTAGAGATAGGTTGCCAATAGGCGATTTCGACACGAAAATAAAATGTAATTCATTCATTCATTGAGAGAACGGATTCCGAAAATAGGGATCAATTAAAGAATGCCATCTATGCATCTTAATCTCTGTTTCAGCACCAACTGGTAGATTTAAAAATACTTGGATTTTGTAGATTATTTAGGCACACTTTAGGATTAGGAAAGTATGTATGAATCATTTAAAAAATAGGTTAGGGGAGCATTTACTCACAAAATGTATTGATGAATAAAAAACACAGTGGTTTGATCCATCTTGAAAGTTCAATCCATTAAATATTGGAAGATGAAAAAAAGTGTACTATAGGGGTTGAACAATAGTCCCAAAAATCCACCCAAATTCTTACTAATCATGGAACTGTATGACAACAGTCCAGTCGTCATGAACAGTGCGCCAGTGTCCAGGTTTAAAATAGAGTAGCTATAGCTTGGAATTCTGATTAATGGCACAGCTATTTATAGCCTATTTCACTATGGTAAAGGGGCCACAATACATGTCAGGTTGATATGATTTTCAGGTTATTTCCTTATGGCTGGTTTCACATTCATCTCTAGGGATAATAAGTAAAAATAATCGAAATAATCCCCTTCTTCAAATATTTTACTCATTAACCTCGCTCTTATCAATAGCTCTTATCCATTTATAAATTACAGTGCATGGAGAATTCTTCATCCACTTGGAACCGGAAGGTTCTGTAAGGACCGACGCCGGGGATGAGAAGCAGGTATGGGGAGTCAAACATTTAATCAGGAACAGACATAAAACAAGACAGGAATGCGTCAGCACACGGGTATACAAGGACATAAGACAATCAATGCAGAAGCAGGGAACAGAGTGGGGAACCAGACAGATATAGGGAAGGTAATGACAGAGGTGATTGAGTCCAGGTGAGTCCAATAATCATTGATGCGGGTGACAGGGGGAAGGCAGGTGTGCATAATGATGATGGCTGGAGTGCACAATACTGGGGAGCCTGGCGCCCTCGAGCCCCAGGGGGAAAGTGTGGGAGCAGGCGTGACAGGTTCGCTCAACCTTTTTCATGGTTTATCACGCATCAAGGTAGTGGAATTATGAGGGAATTAAGTCAAGGTCAGAATATGGCTTATCTGTAGACACACCTCTGACACACCTTCATTTCTTAGATCTCCACCCCGAACAAATAGCTATTATCACATTTAAGTTCAAGGTCAGAATACACATAGAGAGAAAAGTGCATAAAAATGTAATTATGTTCAATGTACACACTCTTAACTTGGGTTGGAATCAGGACCTTTAGAATATTGTCTGAGTTGAATTTGAATGAGCAAGCCAAGGGCCACCACTACAGTCAGCAGCACTGTCAAAGCAGTATAAAAACTAAGTATTCAAACAAGCACACACACCGGCCACAATGTGTCTACAGTACCGAGTTGGCACTATTTGTTCAACCGAATGGGTAAACGTTCACCCCGAAAAATGCATAAGCATTTGAAATAAGATCCGGATCAAACGAGCAGGATCAAAAATGTTAGCTAGGTCGTCCAACATTCTCCCCTACTAGCTTGGGTACCTAACTAGCACCAATGCAACCAGCCTGAAAACAATGAACAGAAATTATTTTCAATATTCTTAATAATGATTTAGGAATCCATGTATTAGTATTAACTAGACAGCCACTTGTTGTTTTCTTATTTAGTTCATGAAAATAACAAGCTACCTACCCCTGTTGCCCCAAGCTAACGCTATAAGTAGCTAGCTTCATTTGGCTTGTGTGGCTTGACCGGACCGGGTCTTACCTTCATCAAGTAAATACAAATATTGTCTTATAAATGAAGGGTATTTTAGATGATGACACCGAGCTAAATAGTTAGCTAGCTAATCAACACAGTTGTTTGTTCCCTAAAGCTTGGGGAAATGTGTGTCTGTCTCTCACTCCAGATGCAGGTGTGCGAGACAAAATTTTACCAGCATCATAGCATACATATTGGTGAATCGCTGTGAAAAATGAAATACGAACGATAGTGTAATCAATGTGTAATAATGAATATGTTCATTTATTATGTGACATGTGGTCATAGTCAGGTCCTGATTGGTCAACAAACTTGTGTGTTGACCAATCATGTTATTTTATGTGTATCTTTTTTAACTTGCAATAACCCAAACAGTGTTCCATAGCTGCCTGCTTTTTTCACCATAGGAAACCGTTCCAAGATCCTTGGTGAACAGAGCGATTCTCCGCCTTTGTGTGTCTTTATAACTATGGGAAACATAAAAGTATCAAGAACAAAGTCAGGTTCTCACATCAAACGCTCCCCTTTTAGATTTTCCTGATTAAGTTCTTAGTGGCATTTGTTTTTTTCTTTCTTCTCCCTTTCAATCACTTCAATCGTTCCGCTGTGAGGAGGTGAGGGGAGGAGGACAAGAGAGGGATGAAGAACAGTAACAGATGCATGACCTACTGGGACCTCCCTCTTTTGTATCAATCAGTCTAATTGGTCAAAGGATTATGGAACCAGTTAACGCACCTCCAAAAATGTATCATTTCCTTTTTCTGCACAATTATGAAGCCAACGACTCAATTAGTGACACCGGAGTACCCACTAATTGCTAGTCAGAGGACTTTCATAAAAACAAATGTTCTTCTTATTTCCTTTTCATCTTACAGTATTTCAGAGATAGAATTTGAAATTCAAAGAGCTTCAAATCTCCACAAACATGCCTTCCCCAAAACCAAAACGTAGTGATTAGAAACAGGGTGTGTTCAGAAGGAAAGGAAACTTAATGGAAAAATCGAAGCATACAAACTGCAGACCACAGAAAGCCTAGGAGGATGAGGGAGGGTTCTTTCTGCATTATCAAAGCCTTCCTGTCCTCCTGTGTTTAGCCAATCACATCACAGAGGACCATTGTGGGAAATTGTAAAACCTTTTTGTGTTATCTTTAATGATTTTAATGCAGTGTGGCCACTTGTGTGGCTGAATTGTGTTTTAAATAGACAAATAAACACAATAAAATCAAATCAAACTGCCGTTTCCCTCTCACCTACTCTCTCTCTCTCTCTCTTTCTCTCTCTCCCCCTCACTCAGTTTCCCTCTTTCTCTATTTGTTTCCCTCACTCACTCCGCTTCCCTCTCTCTCTCTTGCTCCGCTTTCCCTCTCCCTTCTCTCTCTCGCTCTCTCTCCCTCGCTCTCTCGCTCCGTTTCCCTCTCCCTTTCCCCCTCTTCTCTCTCGCTCCGTTACCCTCTCTCTCTCTCTCTCTCTCTCTCTCTCTCTCTCGCTCTCTCCCTCTTCCTCTCTCTCTCTGCCCCCCCCTCTCTCGCTCTCTCTCTCATATTGTATACACGAGATACTGTATATCTGAGTGGAAAATCATTTTCACATTTGCAAGGGGGCATTCACAGTGGTGTCTAACTCCCACAAATTCCTTTACATCATAATGCCCTCAATGTACTATTTAATTCATACAGATATCCAAAACAAAAATAACATGTGAACGTATAGTACACACAGAACAGATTGAATTCTCACAGTTAAGCCTTAGTTAAGCCGGTCATCCTACAATCTAAATTTGATGCCCTCAATCTCACACAAATTATCAATGAACCTACCAGATCAACCCCAAATCCGTAAACACTGGCACCCTCATAGATATCATCCTAACCAACTTGCCCTCCAAATACACCTCTGCTGTCTTCAACCAAGATCTCAGCGATCACTGCCTCATTGCCTGCATCCGTAATGGGTCTGCAGTCAAACGACCACCCCTCATCACTGTCAAACACTCCCTAAAACACTTCAGCGAGCAGGCCTTTCTAATCGACCTGGCTCGGGTATCCTGGAAGGATATTGACCTCATCCCGTCAGTAGAGGATGCCTGGTTATTCTTTAAAAGTGCCTTCCTCACCATCTTAAATAAGCATGCCCCATTCAAAAAATGTAGAACCAGGAACAGAAATTGCCCATGGTTCTCTCCAGACCTGACTGCCCTTGATCAGCCCAAAATCATCCTGTGGCGTTCTGCATTAGCAGTGAATAGCCCCCGTGATATGCAACTTTTCAGGGAAGTTAGGAACCAATATACACAGGCAGTTAGGAAAGCTACCGCTAGCTTCTTCAAGCAGAAATTTGCATCCTGTAGTACAAACTCAAAAAAGTTCTGGGACACAGTAAAGTCCATGGAGACTAAGAGCACCTCCTCCCAGCTGCCCACTGCACTGAGGATAGGAAGCACTGTCACCACCAATAAATCCACGATAATTGAGAATTTCAATAAGAATTTTTCTATGGGCATGCTTTCTACCTGGCTACCCCTACCCTGGTCAACAGCCCTGCACCCCCCACAGCAACTCGCCCAAGCCTCCCCCATTTCTCCTTCACCCAAATCCAGATGGCAGATGTTCTGAAAGAGCTGCAAAATCTGGACACCTACAAATCAGTCGGGCTAGACAATCTGGACCCTCTCTTTGTAAAATTATCTGCTGCAATTGTTGCAACCCTATTACTAGCCTGTTCAACCTCTCTTTTGTATCGTCTGAGATCACCAAAGATTGGAAAGCTCCTCAAAGGGGGAGACACTCTAGACCCAAACTGCTACAGACCTATATCTATCCTACCCTGCCTTTCTAAGGTTTTCGAAAGTCAAGTTAACAAACAGATCACCGACCATTTCGAATCCCACCGTACCTTCTCCGCTATGCAATCTGGTTTCCGAGCTGGTCATGGGTGCACCTCAGCCATGCTCAAGGTCCTAAACGATATCATAACCGCCATCGATAAGAGACAATACTGTGCAGCTGTATTCATCGACCTGGCCAAGCCTTTTGACTCTGTCAATCACCACATTCTTATCGGCAGACTCAACAGCCTTGGTTTCTCTAATGACTGCCCCCCTGGTTCACCAACTACTTCTCTGATAGAGTTCAGAGGGCCTGTTGTCCGGACAACTGGCAGTCTCTATGGGGGTGCCACAGGGTTCAATTCTCGGGCCGACTCTCTTCTCTGTATACATCAATGATGTCACTCTTGCTGCTGGTTATTCTCTGATCCACCTCAACGCAGACGACACCATTCTGTCTACTTCTGGCCCTTCTTTGGACACTGTGTTAACTAACCTCCAGACGAGCTTCAATGCCATACAACTCTCCTTCCGTGGCCTCCAACTGCTTTTAAATGCAAGTAAAACTAAGTGCATGCTCTTCAACAGATCGCTGCCCGCACCTGTCCGCCCGTCCAGCATCATTACTCTGGACGGTTCTGACTTAGAATATGTGGACAACTACAAATTCCTAGGTGCCTGGTTAGACTGTAAACTCTCCTTCCAGACTCACATTAAGCATCTCCAATCCAAAATTAAATCTAGAATTGTTTTCCTATTTCGCAACAAAGCATCCTTCACTCATGCTGCCAAACATACCCTCGTAAAACTGACTATCCTACCGATCCTCGACTTCGGCGATGTCATTTACAATGTCATGACGTTGGCCTCTTTGGGTATAGCAAGCCCATCCCTCTCTCCCTGCCTCCCCCTTGCCTCTTTCAACTAGGTTGCTGTGGTCAGAGAGTCGTCGTAAATTCCTGAGAAGACCCTGCCACATGGCCACACAGTATAGAGAGAGTAGATTTCCATGGAGAACAAAGGAAATCCTTCCACCTCACAGAACTTGAGGTACGAACAAATGTCATGTTCCGGAGAAAGTATAAAAGATCGGCGAAGAATCCAGCTACGAACTGGTCTGTTTGTCACAACTTGGGGAAGCTCATGGGAGACGGTGTGGCCACATTACCATACACTGTTTATATAATAGCCTCAGATATGAGGTTTACATCTAATTGTTGTATAAGATGAATGAGTATGATACTGTTTGCACAATTGTACAATGTGATTTTGGACTGTTTAATGAAGGAAAACTCAAAAAGGGGATTGGAGTTAACTAAATCAGAGGACCGCCTCTGAGCCCAGTTAGTTTCAGACATCCTGGGACAGCCCTTTTCTGCCATTTGGAATAAATACCTCACTCGGGTTTTCCATCAGCAGACCGAGCTTACCTCAATTACGGGATGGCTAAAGGTTGCAGACCATGTTTTTCTCCATTAGGAGGACAAAGGTTGTAGACCATTGCTGAATATTTTAACCATACCACGTGGTTAAACTCTTAGACTATCGATACCGGCAGAATAAGAACAAGTCTTTGATATGAATTACTAGTGTGCAGCTAGGAATTCGGTTTCATTGAACGCGAAGAACGACAACTGCCGAAACATCCATCCTATAACCAATGTCACTCTGAACAATCCCCTCTAACTACAACCGAGAGAGAGAGAGGGAGAGAGAAGGACAATTCTACAAAAGAAACAAACTTTTCACCAGCGATCAAGACGACACACTGAGCGTATATATATATATATATATATACGCGCGTATATATATATATATATATATATATATATACATACGCTGAGCGTATATATATATATATATATATATATATATATATATATATATATATATATATTGATTGCAATTGTTCCCGAATGTAGTGACTTTTAGTCAACCCCCACTGCCCCTTTTGTCTAACAAGTCGCCATGCTGGTTTAGCCCACTAGGGCACATTCTCCTATCATTTCATGTAACCACATTTACCTTGTTTGTTTATGCATTTCTGTGAATTACTTAGTTAGTAATAAATAAATGATTTAAGACAATTGATGTATGGATGACTCATAGTGAAGACTGGGTTCGTGCAGATAAACAACTATTTACGACGTTTGGAATGAGACGAACGTGAGGTAAAGTAAATAATTCATTAATTCGAAGACTAACTAAAGTTATTTTAGGATATGATAACTTGGTAATCTGAATATTTTTCCTTGGTGCCCCGACTTCCAAGTAATTACGGTTACATGATTAATCAGTCTAATCGTGTAATAACTAATTACAGAGAATCGTTGATAAAAAACTATCAGTCTTCAGTTAATGATAGTAAAGACACGACAACAAAATAGCCTCTAACATTCTACTCAACAAATTGGATGGAGTCTATCACAGTGCCATCCGTTTTGTCACCAAAACCCCATATACTACCCACCACTGCGACCTGTACGCTCTTGTTGGCTGGCCCTCGCTTCATACTTGTCGCCAAACCCACTGGCTCCAGGTCATCTACAAGTCTTTGCTAGGTAAAGCCCCGCCTTATCTCAGGTCACTGGTCACCATAGCAGCACCCAGCCGTAGCACCCGCTCTAGCAGGTATATTTCCCTGGTCACCCCCAAAGCCAATTCCTCATTTGGCCGCCTTTCCTTACAGTTCTCTGCTGCCAATGACTGGAACGAACTGCAAAAATCACTGAAGCTGGAGACTCATATCTCCTTCACTAACTTTAAGCATCAGCTGTCAGAGCAGCTCACAGATCACTGCACCTGTACATAGCCCATCTGTAAATAGCCTAACCAACTACCTCATCCCCATACAGTATTTTTATATTTTGCTCCTTTGCACCCCAGTATCTCTCTTGCACATTCATCTTCTGCACATCTATCACTCCGGTGTTTAATTGCTAAATTGTAATTACTTCACCACTATGGCCTATTTATTGCCATACCTCCCTTAACTTACCTCATTTGCACACACTGTATATATACTTTTTTCCCCTTCCACTGTATTATTGACTGTATGTTTGTTTAAAATTAATTAATCCATGTGTAACTCTGTGTTGTTGTTTTTGTTGCACTGCTTTGCTTTATCTTGGCCAGGTCGCAGTTTTAAATGAGAACTTGTTCTCAACTAGCCTACCTGGTTAAATAAAGGTGAAATAAATCAAATAAACAAAAAATAAAAGTAGACGGCCTAGTATGGCATAACTAGATTTAATGTATGTTTTGGTTGTATCACTGTGTGTGTGTTATGTGTGTGTGTGTGTGTGCAAGTGCGTGTAATGCAAATGTGTGTGCGCGTGAGTGTGTGCACAAGTCCTGCAGAATTAGTTTTCATCCCAAACGGGACACTGCAATTTTAAGGCTGAAGGCTTAGTTGTCAACACTGTGGTGGTGTGGAAATGGCTTCCCAATGGAGAGGAGATGGAGACTTACAGCATAAAGCTGTATGCTCTCTCTTTATGTCTGCCACCACACAGCCAAAGGTACCATTTAAAAATGATTTAAATTAATATTTGACTAGATTTAGTGGAAGTGTCACGTTCTGACCTTTATTTCCTTTGTTTTGTATTTATTTAGTATGGTCAGGGCGTGAGTTGGGTGAGCAGTCTATGTTTGTTTTTCTATAATTTGGGTATTTCTATGTTTCGGCCTAGTATGGTTCTCAATCAGAGGCAGGTGTCATTAGTTGTCTCTGATTGAGAATCATACTTAGGTAGCCTGGGTTTCACTGTGTGTTTGTGGGTGATTGTTCCTGTCTCTGTGTGTTGCACCAGATAGGGCTGTTTAGGGTTTCACACGTTTCTTGTTTTTTTGTAATCAGTTGTTCATGTGTACGTTTACATATTAAAAGAACCATGGACACTTACCACGCCGCATATTGGTCCTCTGATCCTTTTCGCCTCTCCTCTTCAGATGAAGAGGAGGAAATCCTTGACAGGAAGACAAAAAGTGAAAGGGGACTCAATGGATAGTTAGGTCTATATCGTATTGTTAAGACGCTCAAAGAGATTGAGTGAGGCAGATTGAACTACATTTCTATCAGAACAGTCATTACTTTGTCAGTTCTAGAAGTCCTCCTCCATAAAGCTAGGCAGTCGGCATACCATGGTTGAATTATTTTTATGTGACACAAGTAGGAAGAACTTGGTTTTAATCCTGCATTCAAGTCCTGTCCCATTCCATTTTACCAGTCAATGAACTGTCACAGTTGAACAGAGCTGCTCAATGAATCCTCTTCAGCCCAAGCTGAGCACAAGAGTTCATATTTTTTTTATATATTTTTAATCTATGATGGAGACTCAAAAAGGAATTGCCCCACTCCCATAAACCCTTTCAAACATTCTGCCTAGCTGAAGAAAATTATGACTGGAATATTGATTTAGACTTCAGAATATCACAGTAACGAATAGTTTTCAAAAGTAAAGCCTTACCTTTAACTTTTTAGGTAGTGAAAAAGGAACTAATAATTGTTTAGGCTTTGGAGAGGATTCACTGTACAACGTGAAGCTCCTATCTGACAGCAAAATGTGGCTGTTCTAACATGTGTCCAAGTGCTGGATCATACTGATGTTGGCACAATGAGACTCAGTTATTGATAATTTGTCGAAAACAGAAGCTCTTTGTCTCCCTCACATGGCTCCTTGACACCAGAAATAATGAGAGAGAGAAAAAGAAAGAGGATAAAGAACCCATTATTTATTCCAGAATGAACAAGAATCATTCCTTTAGTTCCAGAATAAATTGAATAGTATCTCGGTTGATAACTTATGATACAGTGGATTCCCACTATACAGACTTCCACCATAGCCTGAAAATGAGATTTCCTCTTTTCTCTAACTATGAAGGCCTCAGAGACACACCATGTATTTTCAGCAGCTGCCAGGGTGGCCATATTACCTACAGGAGAGGAGAGGGGGGAAAACGTATTATGAAATCACACAGAAGCCTAAAGATGGATGAAATGGAAGAATGAATGTGATTTTCCCTTCCCTCTTAGGCACTTGGGAACATAGACTCTCACACACATATTGCAGTTATCAATGTCTGGTGGAGAATTCCATCTCTTCATCTTTCTGAGAAATCTCTCTCCCAGCTCTATTAAAGTAATCATTTACTTCGTTCCCCCCCTCTGCCTGCCTACTCCATATTTCTACCCACAAGCCTCTCCTCTCATACCTCCTGTTCTGTCTCATACCTCTAAAGACACTGTTAAACCTGTCCTGCTCTCAGGGGAAAGTGGCAATCCCAATGTAGTTTCAACATTGGCACAACAACATGTTTTTCCCTGATACTGTTTGTGCCCTTAGCATGTACTGTATAGACACCGTAGCTGCTTATATGAATATATAGGTTAGCGTAGCCTCGTTGCAAGCACTTAAATGGTATATAATGTGATTCTCTGTACATTAAGGATGAATGGAATGAGAAAAAACTCTGCACATTCCATTAGAAAAGTGTTTCCCAGCTGCTCCAGTGCACTCAACAGCACACATTGTTGTTGTAGCCCCAGACAAATTCACCTAATTCAACTCATTGAGGGCTTGATAATAAAGTCCGGGGCTACAACAACACTGCATTAGAACGTAGACGTATCAAGAAACCCAGAGAGTGCTGAGCTGTGGTAGCATCACTTGAAGGTGAGAGTCAGAGAATATCCCACCTTTCCATTTCATCCGACCGACTAAAAACATGGTTTCAGTATGGAAGAGATACTAGATTAGTATGGTTGCAATTGGACACTGCAAAGGGGAACTAGGCTTGTTTTTTTATCTAGCCTTGGGGATTGAGATGTGTCACTCATAACCTGATTGGACACTCTGTTATGGTCATGATTCATTCATGGAACTTGCATGGCTCATGAATCTCTCCTTTCCTTTGAATGATGCATGGACCTAGAGATCGGACACATCCCCACTAAGGTCAGGCTTAGATGGGATAACTGGATAAACATTGGGAAAGAGAGGGGTGGGGTGGGGGGAGGAGCAAAAGATATAAGAGGATTGGAAAAAGAGTGAGAGGGTGGGAGGAAGGAAGAGGAGGGGGAGAGAGAGGGATGGAGAGGGGGTGGGATGGGAGAGAGAGAGAGAGAGAGAGAGAGAGAGAGAGAGAGAGAGAGAGAGAAAGTGTGGGAGGAAGGAAGAGGAGGGGGATAGAGAGGGATAGAGAGGGGGTGGGATGGGAGAGAGAGAGACAGAGAGAGACAGAGAGAGAGTTAGAGGTTATTGTTTCTCAGTCTTGTGATCTCATCCCTGCAGTCTCAGTAGGCCATGCAGTATGTATGCATGTCATAATGTCACATACTGTTCAATCCCTTTGACAGCCAATGAGACACATCTTAGAAACCAGCTGACACATACAGTTCATGTTTATCCATCATGGCTTGTTGGCCTATGTGCTGTATTTGGACTAGGATGTTAAATATATAGTATTACATTGTTAGACAGAGCTAGTTGTCAAGTGGTGTTTCTATGTAGCTTGAAATATCCACATAATATAAAACATTTCTGGACAGACTATTTCCAAGCCAAGCTGTTTATTGTTTGTCTCACAGTCTGTCACACAGGTTTATGTTTTTAATATGAGGAGAAAGGGCAGAAGTGTTTTGGTCAAATCAACAACCCGGGAAAAAATAAATGCTTCTTGCCCTGAAGCATTAGTGGTTGTTGACCAACTGTCGTAGTTAATGCAACCCTCTACAGCCCCCTACAGTGCTTTATGCCACTCTATTGGTTTAGGAGGTGACACGGCGTAGTGTGTAGGATCACATTGTGTTGTTTTCTATGTAGTTAAAATGTCAGACATAGCATGTCGCATTAGCCTTTTGACCTTCTTATTTGTATTTGCTTGTCTCTTTCCTTTGGTGTTTATTATTGTTTTATAAACATGTCACAGAACACAGAAACACACACACACACACACACACACACACACACACACACACACACACATACACACACACACACACACACACACACACACACACACACACATGCACACACACACACACACACACACACACACACACACACACACACACACACACACACACACACACACACACACACACACACACACACACACACACACACACACACACACACACACACACACACACACACACACACACACAGACACAAGGTGCTCTGGAAGGGGTCAGAGATTTAAATGGGAGCAAATTAAGATCTTGATATCTTATGGTTGGTTATTGAAATAGCTTATTGAAGTTCAAGTGTTTTCTGGTAGCACCCAGCAAACAAGGGAAGATAAAAGTATATAAAAAAAGGGGAAAGCGAAGAAAGAGCAAGGGCAAGAGGTATACAGGGAAGTTGTCTTGTCCCCTTTATTGTAATCAGATTTGACGCCTTTGGCTGCGACCTAGCGACCGTTACCCCAGGCTGGTCTGACACATCATTTAAAGGCCAATAACAATCAGTAAGAGCAGCAGATGCACCCTGCAGGACAGTTTGGCTTTAATGGAATTAAAATGTCAATTTCCAGGCCAGAGATCATTGCTGTAACTCGCCACCACAGACTGAGCACCTGCAGAAAGCAGAAGGCAGAGACCGGAATCCCATTTCGTGGACCACGTTTCCCATCATCCTTAGCAGTGCAGTCACATTAACAGACACCAAGATTTGTGGCCAGATTGGATTTCCTCCTCCTCAGCAAGCGAGGCAGCTAGCGACTTGGATCTGATCACAGTTGACTTTAATCTGGAGCTTCGGTGAATAAGATGTTGATACATTAGAGCAGGAAAGCTAATATCATGACATGTAAAACTGTAACACCGTAAGGCTCAGGGAACATGGCCAAAATGCAAGGTTCAATGTGTATTTTTCTTGGAATGAATTCATTTGGTTACATTTAATTTAATTAGTTGAAAATGCTGCTTTTTGTGTGATGCAAACCTGGTGAACAAATAACGTAATGTTCACAAAAAAATCTGTTGCAGTCATGTAGTTAAGAAATGCATTCATTCATACCCAGTACATTGTGTTACAATGAAATATGTGACCCGTTTCAGGAAACTAGGCGTATGTCGCAAATCATAACTTCACAGGAGAGCCATTTGACGTTATATACGTTTTTGGCAGAAATGCCTTCTGGAACATGTGAACTTTCACGTGCCTTAATAACAAACTTGTATGCCATCTGTAAATACGAATACAATTGTTAAATTACAAGCCTTGTTGGTTAAGCCACAGTAAAAGCCAGCAACCGTCCCACTAGCCATGATTGGCTGAGATAATGAGTGGGCTGGACATGCTGAGAGAGGAGAAAGGATTGGTCTGCCATATAGCAGGCTTCTGTCTATTTGAGCTGGTCAGTCTGTGTTGGTAATCTTGTCGAACGTGGCTTTTTTAAATGTATCGTATCGTGTAGTGGAGCTGCATAAGTGTTGTTCTACACTTTCTGGAGGATCAAGTTTTGAAATCAGTGGAATTAGAGTATGATAGCTAAAGAAATGGAGAAAACACCGGATTACATGTTCAAACTAAGGGCAACCGTGGAATGGCATCCATGACAGGGAGACGCGTCCATCATGCATGATGATGTATACAGGTAAGAAAGCCTAGCTAGCTACATTTTTTTGATATTACACATTTCAAATTTGAACAGAAAGTGGTTTCATTTCAAGCTAATGTGTACTGCTAGCTAGCTAGCTAACGTTAGCTGGCTGGCTCCCTATCTAATGTTACGTGTATGATGTTATTATTCGTATCCTGTAACCATTTGCTTTGCTAGTTAGAGCCTAATGTTAGCTAGCTAACAGCAGATTCTGCAGATTCATGCAGGGTAGTAATGACATGATTTGGCACTATGTTCATTGTTGTTTAACTAGCTAACGTTGGCTGGCTGGCTCATTAGCTAGTGTTAAGTGACATGTGTGATCTTGCACACTGTTTACCTAGCTAGGTTCATTGTTTACCTAGCTAGCTACATGTCTTAAGCTAAAGTGTACAGCACCTGTTGAATATAGCCATGTCAGTAAACGTCGGCAAAATGCGTAATTGTTGCCAGCAGAGCTGGTTAGACTGTTTTCGTGTTATCCAGAGGTAAACAAATCATCAGCCAGAGTGTCAAGTGTGCGCTCTGAATGCTCCGAGAGCGAAATGAGATGGGTGGGGCTATCAGGATAAGGTAAGACCCAGATGCAGACCGTGTTGAAGTAACAATGTTAATTACAGCAGGGGTAAAGGTACAGGACGGCAGGCGGGCTCAGGGTCAGGTCAGGCAGAGGTCGGTTATCCAGAGACGGGTCAAAGGTACAGGATGGCAGGCAGGGGCAGGCAGAGTGATCAGGCGGTCGGGCTCAGGGTCAGGACAGGCAAGGGTCAAAACCAGGAGGACGAGAAAAGAGAGACTGGGGAAAAGCAGGAGCTGATACAAAAACGCTGGTTGACTTGACAAACAACACAAACTGGCAACAGACAGACAGAAAACACAGGTATAAGTACCCAGGGGATAATGGGGAAGATGGGTGACACCTGGAGGGGGGTGGAGACAAGCACAGGTGAAACAGATCAGGGCGTGACAGGGGCTAAAGCTTAAGAGGGTGTGAATGATGCTGAATGGGTGTAGACAAAGAAGAGCATTTCACTAGATACCAAAACATTCCATTTTCTCAAAGTGTGTTTACAAGTTTATCAACTTTCATAGCAGAATTACTTTCCCATTGTCCTCAAAAATGCAGTGTATGATATAACATTTAGTAGTTCTCAGTCTCCACTTTCAGACAATGTAAAAAACACAATTAGAAATTTTGCTACATAAGACCAAATCCAGGTGGTGAGTCACATAAGTACAATGATTTTTCACCAGTATACACTTTGCAGTGCATTCAAACTTTTTTGCAAACCTTAATTCATGATTTATGCAGAACTTCAAGCTATGTTTGTGTTTTTTTAAGGATTAAGTCAATAATGTGCTTTAATATTTAAACTATTAATCATTCCACATACAGTATATCTAACCTTTAGATTTCAGCAGTGAGTTGAAACAAATTACTTGTCTGATGTCTGAGGAATGGCTATGCTGTGCTGTGTGGGAATCAATGAGTCTGCTCCAGTTTCTGTGGTCACAAGGGCAGCCTGCAGTGTTTACTGTAATATCAGCCTGTGGCAGAGCCATCGCTCCAGGGCCAAGACCCCGACAATTTACTGTAATATCATAGCTGAGCCAGTCAAACTCCCTGATGCAGCCCAATGCCACTGACAACCGAAATAGGAGACACTGTCTCAGTCTCTCTGTGTGTGTGGATATCAATCCTGTGGTCATCAGACCCTCAGTGTCACATAGGCAGAGATGGGGATGGGAAATAGAGAGAGGGAGAGAGAGGACAGGAGAGAGCGAGGGCGAGAGAGGGAGAGAGAGAGAGAGAGAGAGAGAGAGGGCAGGAGAGAGAGAGAGAGAGAGAGAGAGAGAGAGAGAGAGAGAGAGGGAGAAGGAGAAGGAGAGAGAGAGAAGGAGAGAGAGTGCAATCAGAAGAAGTTCCAGCTGGATTGTGGAATGAGGAGACCTCAGAGCTTCAATTTGTCCAGACTTTGGAGGTTAATCGCTTTCTGGCAACATCACTCTCTCCTACCTGTCTGATTGCCCCTGAGAAGGTGAAGAGTCAGACGTGCCAAACTCAGACTGAGACTCCTCTTCCTGGCTACAGTACAGACAGACAGCAGCCACATGACAGACGGACAGATGGAAGGCTTCAGTTACACAACATTGCTAAGACGCTCTCCCGGATGTTGACTTCTTGTCCATATTGCCCACTTTGTGTTCTGTATCCTCAACACAACTTTGGAAGCAACAAACAATGAACACAAGGAAATGGGTTTACAGTATGGTACTCATACACATGTTGCCATGAACAAGTACCTGAATGGATATCATTGTGTAGCTGGTTGTGTAAGAAGTTTGAGTTTGAGTTTATTTTTATTTTTACAGGGACAGTGCACATTAATCAACATTTCAGTAAAAGTGCGGGTTTTAGCCAACCGGCTAATTTTCAACCGCAGTCCCTGGGCAGGTTATTAAAAACAATTACAATATAGACAATAGCAACATAGAACAAGCAAGACATAGCATACAGACAGAGCAACATAGGACAAGCAAGACGTAGCATACAGACAGAGCAGCATGCGGGTGTAAGTCATGATCTTGTCACGATAAAGAAGGAGTGTGAGTGGTGAATGTGTTTATGTGCAGTGTGTATGCACACGTCTTTGTGTGTGTGTATGTGCATGCATGCTTTTGTGTGGGTGCGTATGTATGCACAATTCTGTTTTTGGTGTGGGTGCGTATGAATGCACAGTTCTGTTTGTGGTGTGGGTGCGTATGTATGCACAGTTCTGTTTGTGGTGTGGGTGCGTATGAATGCACAGTTCTGTTTGTGGTGTGGGTGCGTATGTATGCACAGTTCTGTTTGTGGTGTGGGGGCGTATGAATGCACAGTTCTGTTTGTGGTGTGGGTGCGTATGTATGCACAGTTCTGTTTGTGGTGTGTGTGGGGGTGAATGCACAGTTCTGTTTGGGGTGTGGGTGCGTATGAATGCACAGTTCTGTTTGTGGTGTGGGTGCTTATGAATGCACAATTCTGTTTGTGGTGTGGGTGCGTATGCACAGTTCTGTTTGTGGTGTGGGTGCGTATGCGTATGCACAGTTCTGTTTGTGGTGTGGGTGCGTACGTCTGCACAGTTCTGTTTGTGGTGTGGGTGCATATGTATGCACAATTCTGTTTGGGGTGTGGGTGCGTATGCACAGTTCTGTTTGTGGTGTGGGTGCGTATGCGTATGCACAGTTCTGTTTGTGGTGTGGGTGCGTACGTCTGCACAGTTCTGTTTGTGGTGTGGGTGCTTATGTATGCACAATTCTGTTTGTGGTGTGGGTGCGTATGCACAGTTCTGTTTGTGGTGTGGGTGCGTATGCGTATGCACAGTTCTGTTTGTGGTGTGGGTGCGTATGTATGAATAGTTCTGTTTGTGGTGTGGGTGCATATGTATGCACAGTTCTGTTTGGGGTGTGGGTGCGTATGTATGCACAGTTCTGTTTGTGATGTGGGTGGGGGTGTGTGTCATAGGGTGGACTTCTGCTCTTCTATTAATTTCATTCTCACTGTTCTTTGCATGTTCTCACAAATGATTGCCCTTAATTGATTGCCTGTGACTTGGAGATTTGCTGTGCTTAATTGTATAAACTTTTTAACCACCCATCCTGTGATTGGAGCATCCCCTAACTACGCTCTCTGTTTCATTGCAGTTTACGCCCTATGCCCCCTTTATAACCGTGTTTGGGGTCGAGCACCGATAGCAAGAGCGTGTCCGTTGCGTTGGTGTACAGGATGCAAGTTGTCGGTCCAAACTACAAAGGTCAAAGGTCTGAGGTGCGGAGCTCTGGTTGGAGCTAGCTCATAGTGCTGTTAGTTCTTAACATGGTTCGCCCTGCATTCAGGGTTGTCGGCTCTCGTTTATTTTTTTGTACACCCCGTGCTCCCCCATGCTCTCAGTAATGGTGGCTTCACCAGGTAGATTGTTATGATGATGATGAAATTATGTATGAAATTATGTATTGTTATTAAAGTGACAGTAACATGATTGTAGTCCTAGGTGTTATAATTGTCTTGAGTAGTGTGCAAGTCACCATCTGGGTATGCAATGATCGTTGCTGGTAAAGCTAAACAGAAATTTCCAGTTGGTTTAATCTTGTAACTGAAAATATCTTTGCAATAAACATTTATATTTTTGATAAAGCCTTGTCTGGTCCATTGTGTTGCTCATGACCCAGCTTAATAGGCGGTCTGTCACTAACCTGTGTTTCTAATGTACTGGTTGAGGTGTTCCCCTCATTTAAGAGAAACAGCCGTACTCTGGTATTCCAGCCATTTTAGTCACAGCCTCTCTCGGCCAGGGTGTGACATGTGCACGTGTACATGGCATTGACTTCCGGCGCCGACAGAGATGGCCGCCTCGCTTCGCGTTCCTAGGAAACTATGCAGTTTTTAGTTTTTTTTACGTGTTATTTCTTACATTAGTACCCCAGGTCATCTTAGGTTTCATTACATACAGTCGAGAAGAATTACTGAACATAAGATTAGCGTCAACTCACCATCAGTACGACCAAGAATATGTTTTTCGCGACGCGGATTCTGTGTTCTGCCTTACAAACAGGACAACGGAGTGGATTCCATGCAGCGACCCAAAAAAACTACTCCGAAAAAGAGGGAAACGAGGCGGTCTTCTGGTCAGACTCCGGAGACGGGCACACCATGCACCACTCCCTAGCATTCTTCTTGCCAATGTCCAGTCTCTTGACAACAAGGTTGATGAAATCCGAGCAAGGGTAGCATTCCAGAGGGACATCAGAGACTGCAACGTTCTTTGCTTCACGGAAACATGGCTCACTGGAGAGACGCTATCCGAGGCGGTGCAGCCAACGGGTTTCTCCACGCATCGCGCCGACAGAAACAAACATCTTTCTGGTAAGAAGAGGGGCGGGGGCGTAAGCCTTATGGCTAACGTGACATGGTGTGATGAAAGAAATATACAGGAACTCAAATCCTTCTGTTCACCTGATTTAGAATTCCTCACAATCAAATGTAGACCGCATTATCTACGAGAATTCTCTTCGATTACAATCACAGCCGTATATATCCCCCCCCAAGGAGACACATCGATGGCTCTGAACGAACTTTATTTAACTCTCTGCAAACTGGAAACGATTTATCCGGAGGCTGCATTCATTGTAGCTGGGGATTTTAACAAGGCTAATCTGAAAATTTTATCAGCATATCGATTGCGCAACCAGGGGTGGAAAGACCTTGGATCATTGTTACTCTAACTTCCGCGAGGCATATAAGGCCCTGCCCCGCCCCCCTTTCGGAAAAGCTGACCACGACTCCATTTTGTTGATCCCTGCCTACAGACAGAAACTAAAACAAGAGGCTCCCACGCTGAGGTCTGTCCAACGCTGGTCCGACCAAGCTGACTCTACACTCCAAGACTGCTTCCATCACGTGGACTGGGACATGTTTCGTATTGCGTCAGATAACAATATTGACGAATACGCTGATTTGGTGTGCGAGTTCATTGGAACGTGCGTTGAAGATGTCGTTCCCATAGCAACGATTAAAACATTCCCTAACCAGAAACCGTGGATTGATGGCAGCATTCGTGTGGAACTGCTTTTAATCAGGGCAAGGTGTCTGGTAACATGACCGAATACAAACAGTGCAGCTATTCCCTCCGCAAGGCTATCAAACAAGCTAAGCGTCAGTACAGAGACAAAGTAGAATCTCAATTCAACGGCTCAGACACAAGAGGCATGTGGCAGGGTCTACAGTCAATCACGGACTACAGGAAGAAATCCAGCCCAGTCACGGACCAGGATGTCTTGCTCCCAGGCAGACTAAATAACTTTTTTGCCTGCTTTGAGGACAATACAGTGCCACTGACACGGCCTGCAACGAAAACATGCGGTCTCTCCTTCACTGCAGCCGAGGTGAGTAAGACATTTAAACGTGTTAACCCTCGCAAGGCTGCAGGCCCAGACGGCATCCCCAGCCGCGCCCTCAGAGCATGCGCAGACCAGCTGGCCGGTGTGTTTACGGACATATTCAATCAATCCCTATACCAGTCTGCTGGTCCCACATGCTTCAAGAGGGCCACCATTGTTCCTGTTCCCAAGAAAGCTAAGGTAACTGAGCTAAACGACTACCGCCCCGTAGCACTCACATCCGTCATCATGAAGTGCTTTGAGAGACTAGTCAAGGACCATATCACCTCCACCCTACCTGACACCCTAGACCCACTCCAATTTGCTTACCGCCCAAATAGGTCCACAGACGATGCAATCTCAACCACACTGCACACTGCCCTAACCCATCTGGACAAGAGGAATACCTATGTGAGAATGCTGTTCATCGACTACAGCTCGGCATTCAACACCATAGTACCCTCCAAGCTCGTCATCAAGCTCGAGACCCTGGGTCTCGACCCCGCCCTGTGCAACTGGGTACTGGACTTCCTGACTTCCTCCTCAACACTGGGGCCCCACAAGGGTGCGTTCTGAGCCCTCTCCTGTACTCCCTGTTCACCCACGACTGCGTGGCCATGCACGCCTCCAACTCAATCATCAAGTTTGCGGACGACACAACAGTGGTAGGCTTGATTACCAACAACGACGAGACGGCCTACAGGGAGGAGGTGAGGGCCCTCGGAGTGTGGTGTCAGGAAAATAACCTCACACTCAACGTCAACAAAACTAAGGAGATGATTGTGGACTTCAGGAAACAGGGAACACCCCCTTATCCACATCGATGGAACAGTAGTGGAGAGGGTAGCAAGTTTTAAGTTCCTCGGCATACACATCACAGACAAACTGAATTGGTCCACTCACACAGACAGCATCGTGAAGAAGGCGCAGCAGCGCCTCTTCAACCTCAGGAGGCTGAAGAAATTCGGCTTGTCACCAAAAGCACTCACAAACTTCTACAGATGCACAATCGAGAGCATCCTGGCGGGCTGTATCACCGCCTGGTACGGCAACTGCTCCGCCCTCAACCGTAAGGCTCTCCAGAGGGTAGTGAGGTCTGCACAACGCATCACCGGGGGCAAACTACCTGCCCTCCAGGACACCTACACCACCCGATGTTACAGGAAGGCCATAAAGATCATCAAGGACATCAACCACCCGAGCCACTGCCTGTTCACCCCGCTATCATCCAGAAGGCGAGGTCAGTACAGGTGCATCAAAGCTGGGACCGAGAGACTGAAAAACAGCTTCTATCTCAAGGCCATCAGACTGTTAAACAGCCACCACCTAACATTGAGTGGCTGCTGCCAACACACTGACAATGACACTGACTCAATTCCAGCCACTTTAATAATGGGAATTGATGGGAAATGATGTAAATATATCACTAGCCACTTTAAACAATGCTACCTTATATAATGTTACTTACCCTACATTATTCATCTCATATGCATACGTATTGTACTCTATATCATCGACTGCATCCTTATGTAATACATGTATCACTAGCCACTTTAACTATGCCACTTTGTTTACATACTCATCTCATATGTATATACTGTACTCGATATCATCTACTGTATCTTGCCTATGCTGCTCTGTACCATCACTCATTCATATATCTTTATGTACATATTCTTTATCCCCTTACACTGTGTATAAGACAGTAGTTTTGGAATTGTTAGTTAGATTACTTGTTGGTTATTACTGCATTGTCGGAACTAGAAGCACAAGCATTTCGCTACACTCGCATTAACATCTGCTAACCATGTGTATGTGACAAATAAAATTTGATTTGATTTAATCACTATACACTGCGTCATCATGGCTCAGGTTCACAGAGACTGTGGATGAGGTGTTAACAGAATAGACAGGAGGCACCATATATGCCATCCCGCCCATCGCTATGATGGATCTCTGATGCTGAGATGAGTTGAGGCTCAACAGGGAATGGGGTTGGTGGAGAAAACATGCAGGTGGATGGAAACAGGTAAACATAGATGGGTTAACACTTAACATTGCCTGCCACCGGCACTCGGTGGAGCCAAGGGGGCTGCCAATTGTTTCAAAGGGAGTCAGGAGCCACGGGCATCAGGCCCTACTTGTGTCAGGGCCCCCCTGGTCCCTCTACCCCCTCCCCTCCTCAGGCCCTGGCTGCCCCCTTCCCTGGGCCTTTGCATGTCAGAGGCTCCAGCTGGACCGAGGAACCGGGAGCTGCTTTCAATGGGCGCCAGTCCCATCAGCACCTGGAGCTACATGAAACCCTCTGCAGCAGGAAGAGAGGAATAGAGGGATGGATGGAGTCATAATCACAGAGTGGACAGTAATGTATTCTCCCAGGCTGTGCTACTGTAGTGTTGTGTGTGTGTGTGTGTGTGTACAGTATACACTGCCGTTCAAAAGTTTGGGGTCACTTAGAAATGTCCTTGTTTTTGAAAGAAAAGCAAATCTTTGGGCGATTAAAATAACATCAAATTGATCAGAAATACAGTGTAGACATTGTTAATGATGTAAATGACTATTGTAGCTAGAAACATCAGATTTATTATGGAATATCTATATAGGCGTACAGAGGCCCATTATCAGCAACCATCACTCCTGTGTTCCAATGGCACGTTGTGTTATCTAATCCAAGTTTATCATTTTAAAAGGCTAATTTATCATTAGAAAACCCTTTCGCAATTATGTTAGCACAGCTGAAAACTGTTGTCTGATTAAAGAAGCAATAAAACTGGCCTTCTTTAGACTAGTTGAGTATCTGGAGCATGAGCATTTGTGGGTTTGATTACAGGCTCAAAATGGCCAGAAACAAAGCACTTTCTTCTGAATATCGTAAGTCTATTCTTATTCTGAGAAATGAAGGCTATTCCATGTGAGAAATTGCCATGAAACTGAAGGTCTCATACAGCGCTGTGTACTACTCCCTTCACAGAACAACACAAACTGTCTCTAACCAGAATTGAAAGAGGAGTGGAAAAAGAAAGAAAAGCCATATCTCAGACTGAACAATAAAAATAAAAGATAAAGATGGGCAAAAGAACACAGACCCTGGACAGAGGAACTCTGCCTCGAATACCAGCATCCCGGAGTCGCCTCTTCACTGTTTACATTGAGACTGGTGTTTTGCTTGTGCTATTTAACTTCTTATGGCTGGGGGCAGTATTGAGAAGCTTGGCTGAATAAGGTACCCAGAGGTGCCCAGAGTAAACTTCCTGCTACTCAGTCCCAGTTGCTAATATATGCATATTATTAGTATATTTGGATAGAAAACACTCTGAAGTTTCTGAAGCTGTTTGAATGATGGCAGTGGGTATTAGCTAAGTTAGCCACGTTAAGTATGAATGATGGCAGTGGGTATTAGCTAAGTTAGCCACGTTAACTCTGCTCAACTTCTTTTCTGCTGTGCTGATGTTGGCTGTTCAGATGCCTTCATTTTTGTTTGTAGTTTGCACATCCAGGTGTTGAGCATCACACATGACTAAACTTTACAGTTGTCAACAAAAACGAGTGAACGAGTGGTCAAGTGAGTAACGTTAGCTACCTGTTGACGACCATTCTCAACTGGATCCACCTCGACAGGGGCGGTACTACGTCCTGAAATCACTATGAATTCTGGATATTGTGGTTGGCTTACAACTAGGAAATGTAGATGGCCTGTTTCTACTGGTGAGATGCAGAAGAACTCATTTGCGCATAGAGTAAATTCTCAATTTTTATGACACATATTACATGTTAATAACATATTAATGGACATATACAGTGAAATAGCAGCAGTGAAATTTCCCTTTAATTATCTCACCTAGTCAAGCAAATGTTCTTTATTTTTCTTTCTCTCTTTCTCCTTCTCCCTTTCTCACCCTTTGTCACATCCCTTCCCTTTCTTTGTCTCTCTCCCCCTCTCTCCATCTCTGTCTCTTCCTCTCCTTCTCCTTCTCTATCTCAGTGAGGACTGAGGATGCTGTGTGACCGACAGTACAGAGATACACACACTGTTAATACTGCCATGCAACACAGCAATAAGAATTGTGACTGGCTTCCTTTCGCATTAAAACCCAAATTATTGTGAATAGTTTCTGTCAGACATGTTAAGCCATGGTATCTATTTGCTTTCTCCGTGATGACAAGCAGCACATCATTTCATTTAAAATAATAACATCCTGCCATGTCTGTATTTCCAGAGTGTTTTTTTATCGGCACAGCTAAAAATAGAGCCAGGAAGGAAGCTGTAGTCTGTGTAAGGGCTCTTGGCTAGGTACAATAGCGCTTCCTTCTTCTCACCATTAATAACCACATTATGAAGATGTCACAACAGACCCACTGGTGCTAGAGGAGCCTGTCAATGGGACTGTAGGGCTGCCCAGCCCCCAAAGTGAATCTTCTTATCTGTCACGCCCTGGTCAAAGTATTTTGTGTTTATCTTCATGTATTTGGTCAGGCCAGGGTGTGGCATGGGTTTTTGTATGTGGTGTGTATGTTTTGGGATTGTAGCTAGAGGGGTGTTCTAGTTAAGTCTATGGCTGTCTGAAGTGGTTCTCAATCAGAGGCAGGTGTTTATCGTTGTCTCTGATTGGGAACCATATTTAGGCAGCCATATTCTTTGAGTTTGTCGTGGGTGATATTCCTTAGTGTCCTTGTTCCTGTCTCTGTGTTAGTTTACACTAGTATAGGCTGTTTCGGTTTTCGTTACGTTTATTGTTTGTAGTGTTTGTATTTAGATTCGTGTTACGTTTGTTCATTAAACATGGATCGCAATCTACACGCTGCATTTTGGTCCGACTCTCCTTCACACCAAGAGAACCGTTACATTATCAAATGTATGCAAGAAGATCCTCTATGTTGTCTTAGGAATTCAGCATTCTCTGTGTTGATCTTGCCAGCCCCCATTGTCACACCTCTGAGAAGCAGAGGTTCTGTTATGGTTACATCCTGTAGGTCTGATATCTGATTGGAGGTTAACTTTACATTAATAATATTGGTCAATAACTCTGTTTTTGAACCCAAACAGCTCAGATAAAAGTTATTAGATTCATTGTTTTTTCTCTTATCTGTTCCTGAACAAACCATGGTTTCTTTGTCTCTCTTTCTCTCTCTGATCATACATATAATAATGCCTTCTAATAATTGGTAATGCTTTGTAACTTAGCTTTATGTAGCTTTATGCCTTGTATGTGAATCCATTCATTTCACAAAAAAATTAATTATGTTTGTATTTAGAATTCAATCTCTCAGACATTTCTTGATTGCCTATTACTTTAACTCAACTATAGTGTTCTATTACTATA
This sequence comes from Oncorhynchus kisutch, assembly GCF_002021735.2. Classification (NCBI taxonomy): domain Eukaryota; kingdom Metazoa; phylum Chordata; class Actinopteri; order Salmoniformes; family Salmonidae; genus Oncorhynchus; species Oncorhynchus kisutch. The sequence goes on from NC_034187.2 coordinate 18,837,827, forward strand.
AATGCTCTCCATCCAACCTCACTGAGCTCGAGCTGTTTTGCAAGGAGGAATGGGAAAAAATGTCAGTCTCTCGATGTGCAAAACTGATAGAGACATACCCCAAGCGACTTACAGCTGTAATTGCAGCAAAAGGTGGCGCTACAAAGTATTAACTTAAGGGTGCCGAATAATTTTGCACGCCCAATTTTTCAGTTTTTGATTTGTTAAAAAAGTTTGAAATATCCAATAAATGTCGTTCCACTTCATGATTGTGTCCCACTTGTTGTTGATTCTTCACAAAAAAATACAGTTTTATATCTGTATGTTTGAAGCCTGAAATGTGGCAAAAGGTCGTAAAGTTCAAGGGGGCCGAATACTTTCGCAAGGCACTGTATAATATACTATATATACACATATCAAATATTAATGGCTACTACAGGACTACGATCCATAGCATAGCATTTTTTCACTATGTAGGAACACACACACATGCAGTATAGGTGCACACGTACATACACACAGAAATACACAGTACACATGCGTACACACTCATACACACAAACATGAACCTACACATGTTAAAAATATTCACACACACACACATTATCACACCTCAGTGAATTCCCCACCTGTCCCTGGCGGGGGACTGTGCTGTCATGGCTGTAGCAGTGGGTAAACTAAAGGGGATAGTGCTGAGATTATAAGTCTTTATGAACAGCCCAGGAGGAAAAACAGAGACTTCATTATAAATGAGCTCATTGTTCTAAATACCCCCTGCGGAACACTCTCCTCTGCTGCTGTGTAGCTCACTATAAACACACGTTCTTATGCACTATATGCTTGACAAGCTCTGAGAATCCTCTGTCTCTGTGTTCACAATAGGAATACAAAACATACAGTATATTTCCATACGGTTTATGGAAGGGATGGCCAAAAGGGATGCCCAAACCATTAACACAATAATATATTTACTCAATAGGAACAGCTGCTGTCAACCTGTCTCCATGTGTACTGAACATGTAATGCATGTGTAATGTAGCTGAAAAGATGACCAACTTTAAATTGAAAGGTCTTTGATCCCCAATACATTTCCAAACTTGTTGCACATATTTAAAATAGTTGCATAATGCTACTGTACTATGTGATGTGAAGCTCTTGATCCCCTGCTTGTCTTTGATGTGAGTCTGAGTGACATCCCCTTGAATGTACACTGGTGTGCGGAGAGCTGCTCAACCCCCTGCTATCTCCCAGCCTTTAGAAGAAGAAAGAAGAAGAGGGATGTATTGTTTTCTGCTGAGTTTTGACGAGGGGACTGAAGTAGTGTGTGTACTAGGAGAAACTGTCCCCTATGGTCTGGGAGACCTGCAGTATAAGTAACGTTGGGTAGGTTACTTTCTAAATATAATCTGTTACAGTTTCTAGTAACCTGTCCAGAATTGGAATCAGTAATGTAACTTTTGGATTACCCAAACTCAGTAACGTAATCTGATTACTTTCCCCTTGCGAGGTGCAGGTTAGTGTTTTTCCACCATGAACCTTGTTTTGGAGGTAGCTCTGCAGTGTGGTCTCCTGGTCTCCCTCCTGGTCTCTCTCCTGGTCTCTCCTCTGGTCTCCCACCGGGTCTTTTTATTGGTCTCTACTCTGGTCTCTCCACTGGTTGACCTTTAGGTCTCTTTACTGGTCTCACTCTAGGTCTCTCCTCTGGTCTCCCTCCAGGTCTCTTTACTGGTATCTCTCCTGATCTCTCCTCTGGTCTCCCTCTGGGTCTCTTTACTGGTCTCTCTAATGGTCTTTCCTCTGGTCTCACTCGACGTCTCTTTATTGGTCTCTCTCCTGGTCTCTCTGCATCTCTTTACTGGTCTCTCTCCTGGTCTCTCCTCTGGTCTCCCTCCGAGTCTCTATACGGGTCTCTCTCCTGGTCTATTCTCTGTTTTCTCTCCTGGTCTCCCTCTGGGTCTCACCCCTGGTCTATTCTCTGGTCTCTCTCCTGGTCTTCCCTCTGGTCTCCCTCTGGGTCTCTTTCCTGAACTACCTCCTGCAACTGTGTTATCTTGTTGACACATCCAGCAGACCCTGACAGCACCTGCATTGGAAAGGCTTATCATACACTAGTGGTGTGTAGCAGTCCAGCATCCCCACAACACTCAAGAGGTCAGTCTCTCTCTCTATTCCTCTCCTTCTGTCCTTATCTCCTTCCTTTCTGTTTCTTTTTTCTTCTTTCTCTTTTACTCTCTTTATTTCCTTATTTTCACTCTCTCTCTCTTTATTCTCTCTCTTCTTTCTCTTGCATACACCCACACACATAAACACACAAACAGTTGGAGTGAGGAACCTATCGCCCCATAAAACAGAATGAATCTAATACAAGTGCCACAGAATCACAGTGATGGAGATCAATTCAAACCTCAGAGGGTTTTTCTCTGCAAATTAAATCCGGAACACATATCAAGTTAAAACGTTACAGAGAGAGTTTTCCACCATTCCTCGTAGAATAAGGTTTGCTGCTGCAGAGAAATAACAGCTCATTTCTATGGTAGACTGATAACATCTGCACTCTCTGAAATCTATAGATAACTTTGACACTTTTCAAGTTTTTGCTTCAACGAGCAGTTATACTGAGGAGGAATAATCTGTACGCTTATCAAGTTCACATCACTGCACTTCCAGTCACCTTGTCTTATTCTCTTGCTGGTCCATGTCCTCATGACTGAAGATAATCCACATTGATTTACCACTACGCTTGATGTTCTAAGGCTATATACTGGCTGCCTGCATCCATCTCTGTCACTATCCACTGTCTGCTTTATGGAATCATATTTTTTCTAGAGTCTATGAGTTATTTGACCAAGAGGTGACATGTGTTAAATGAAATGGCAGGACTTTCAAACACGTGAAAAATCAATTAAGTGTCCCCTTTTCACATTTGTGTTCAGTGTTGATATTCATTTCAATACAGATTAACATGAATATTTGCACACAGAGCTTAGAGAAAACACAGAAAATGTGCAGGTAAGAACATCTTACAGCTAATCATTCATTAATAATACACATGCTGAATATGTGAGGTGGGAATGTAACAAATAAGGTGAGAACTGAGAATAAAATAAATTCACTGTCTGTATTTCAGTTCCATTACTAATTATTGTTATTCTCACCTCATTCTCACCTTCCACAAAATAAGTGGGGAAGAACGAGAGAGACATAGCATGTTACCCTCACATCAGTACATGTACCTAAGAGTCAGATAGGGGAGAGGCGTTCTGCTGTGAGGTTGTTTTATTTTGGGGGTTTTAAAGCAAATTTTGCTGTTTGCTTGAGTAATTTCAGATGAGAGTTCCATGCAATCATGGCTCTATATAATATTGTATGTTGCAATGGAGTTTGTTCTGGATTTGGGGACTGTGAAGAGACCCCTGGTGGCATGTCTGTCAGAGCTATACTGTATGTAAGTTGATTGTACAGGCAATCTTGAAATTCCAACACAATAATATTTCTCACAAAAAAATGATTGATGCAGTCAGTATCTCTTCTACTTTGAGCCTTGAGAGACTGACATGCATACTGTTGACATTAGCCCTCTGTGTGCATTGAAGGGCAAGACGTGCCACTCTGTTCTGAGCCAGCTGCAGCTTTTCTAAGTCTTTCTTTGCAGCACTTGTGTGTTTGTGTTGAAGGGGGGTGAGGGGGTCTGAATGTGTACATTTGTGTGTGGGGCGAGTACTCTTTGATCTCAGGGCTTAGCTGTGCCTGACTCTGATCCTTCCTTCACTCACATGCGCGTACACACACACTGAGTCTTCCTACGCTCTGACAGAACGGCCTTCAAAGCCCCTTTCATAATGGGCCCAGTAGGACCCTGGACATTTTTCCGGCTGGGCGATCTAAAAAATACAGGACAGAGCCGAGTTAAAAGGCCAACTGTCACTGTGGATTCTGTGTCTAAGAGCTGAGACGCACTGGCATCTCTACACAAAGTCTGACAAAAGAAAGTCTTTAATTTTATTCAGCATCACAAAGAGAAAGAACATCAATGCGGGAATAATAATTACCTCATATACTCAATTCTTAATTTAATTAGGTGCTGATTGCTGCCCTAGCTTATACAACGTTCGGCTGAAGGCTTGTCAATAGCAGAAATGAGTAGGAACATTATATTTCCCACTGCTAATAGCCTGAGCATGATCTGCCAGAATTTAACATTTGCCTTATAAAACATATAAAACACCAAAAAGTTGCCAAGTGCTGAGCTGGAGAAAAAATGGTTATAGGCAAATGTGGAGAGCAATCATTGCCAAGTTATTAATGGCCGTTTATTGCTCCGGCTCTCTCGTTTTCAAAGCGGTGAGGGGGGAGGGGGTTCTTGCATGCTGCTTTCTTACAATAAAAGCTATAATTATAATGCATTTATTCTGGCCTTTCTTTCGCTGAACTATAATCACATTAAAATCTGTATCAGAAGCCGTTTGCACAAAATCATTTTTTAAAAGTAATTAATGTTGTTTCTATCTTGATCATCCATCTGAGCAACTTCAAATGAGTTTATACATTTTGTTGCTGTAAACCTGTTTGTATCACTTCCAATGTCAGTGGTGTAGTTATGTAATCGGATTTCCTTCTCCAAAGTGGTACTTAGTTAACGTGACTGTGTTCCGCATGTTCCCAATCAGACTAGTAAGGGATGGAGAATCCGTCAGAGGCAACAGATGGACAGACACATCTGGATGAGAGCGATGGGGACAGGTTAGATAGAGGAGAGTCCCTAGCCAACTGTGCAGGCTAGTTTACCCCTTAGTGATGCTACTGTAGGCACATCTACACACGCACGCACACACACACACACACAATGCTTCAAGCATTTTCTCTAGTCTACTGGACTGCCAGATGGGTGATGTGTGCAATTTTGATAGTATTCAATTGCTCTATTAAGCCAGGCACACAAGCACAAATTAAATGCAAGTAAAACATTTTTTTGAAAAAAAAGTGTTTCCTGATCTTTCTTATCTTTGTCAGATATAGGACAGACACTTCAGAACAAACTTCCTTTAGATTTTGGGGGGGATTATCTGTTGTTCCATGCAGTGAATTGGTTTAACTTTTTAGGGATAGGGGGCAGCATTTTCACTTTGGATGAATTGTGTGCCCATAGTGAACTGCCTCCTACTATGTCCCAGATGGTAATACATGCATATTATTATTACTATTGGATAGCAAACACTCTGAAGTTTCTAAAACTGTTTGAATTATGTCTCTGAGTATAACAGAACTCATATGGCAGGCAAACTTCCAAACAGGAAGTGGAAATTCTGGGGCTGGTTGATTTTCAACTCATTGCCTATTCACATCCCAGTAAGATATGGATCTGTTTCGCACTTCCTACGCTTCCACTAGATGTCAACAGTCAGTAGAATGTGGAATGAAGCCTCTAAAGTGATGTGGGACCGGATGCCAGCTATTTGAGTCAGTAGTCTGGCAGAATGCCAGTTTCTGGTCAGGTGCATTTCTCATGATATCGCCTTGCGTTCCATTACTCTGTAGACAAAAACGAATGCTCCGGTTGGAACGTTATTGGATATATATGATAATAACATCATGAAGATCGATTCTCTACTTAGTTTGACCAGTTTATTTGACCTGGAATATAACTTTTTGAAGTTTTCGTCTGAGTTCGCCTGGACCCGCGCCAGCTTTTGGACATGCGAACTAAACGTGCTAGCAAAGTAGCTAATTGGACACTAGTAATGGACATTATCGAACAAAACAATGATTTATTGCGGAACTAGGATTCCTGGCACTGCATTCTGATGAAAGATCATCAAAGGTAAGGAAATATTTATGATGTAATTTCGTATTTCTGTTGACTCCAACATGGCGGAGAAATGTTGTGTATTTCTGAGTGCGTCTCAGATTATTGCATGGTATGCTTTTTTCGTAAAGTTGAAAATAAATTTGACACAGCAGTTGCATTAAGAACAAGTGTATCTTTAATTATATGTAAAACATGTATCTTTCATCAAAGTGTATGATGAGTATTTCTGTTATATGATGTGGCTCTCTGTAATTACTCTGGATATTTTGGAGGCATTTCTGAACATGGCGCCAATGTAATCCGAGATTTGTGGATATAAATATGCATATTATCGAACAAAACATAAATGTATTGTGTAACATGATGTCCTATGAGTGTCATCTGATGAAGATTATCAAAGGTTAGTGATTAATTGTATCTCTATTTCTGCTTTTGTGTTGCACCTGCCTGGTTGAAAAATTATTTTCATGTATTTGTATGCGGGGCTCTTAATCGCACGGTCTTTGGCTGGGAAAAATGTCTGTGTGTTTTTTTGGATTTGGTGGTGATCTAACATAAATATATGTTGTGATGTTGTGTTTTCGCTGTAAAACATTTAAAAAATCAGACACGATGGGTAGATTAACAAGATGTTTATCTTTCATCTGCTCTATTGAACTTAATGTGTGAAAGTTAAATATATATTTTTGAATTTACCACGCTGCCTTTTCAGCGCAATGTTGGGGGGGGGGGCTCAAATGGCCCCAACAACACACGCAGGCAAGGGGATTTGGTGTCCTCTGCCTAAACTAAAGGGCAAATGATAAATTGATAAAGTCGTGTTTACGCTACCCAGTTTTGGCCCTGAACCTATTGAGATCGTAGACAAAATCCCCATGTTGTTGCCTACACGTCACCGGCGCTCATTTAATGTGAGCTGGTCAGAAATGCAATATGAGAGCTACAGATCCCGTCTTTGAGCCATCACAATATTTTCCAACTATTTGATTTTATTGGCACAAAATAATGTAATGGTCTTGTACTGTAAGATGTGCAACTCCAAGTTTTGAGAACGGTGATCAGCAATGGAAAATGAGAGCTCAACAGTGATGTGAGAGGATGACGTTGTTTAGCATCCCCCAGAATGTGTTGAGTCTTGTGGAGGAGCGATGACAACTACTAGTATGCGTTTGTACTTGCCTTTAACCAAAGTCAAATCGTTACAGCTCTGAAGATCGCAAGCAATGTTATTCCAAGATGGCGTAGCAGTAAGTCGTCCTGTCGTGTCGTGTCCCTGTGTCCCTGTATATTTTGTTTATATTTTGTTTATTTTTCGTTTTTTTACATATTTTTCGTTTTTTACATAGCTATCCCTTTAAAAACATTTTGCTAAACCTAAGCTTCCAAATACGCTGGATCTTCACAACTAGCTATCCAGCTAAACCGCAACCCTGGACGATTACCCCTGGCTAGCGTTTCCACCCACTTAGCTTGAAGCTAGCCCGGCCTGCGCTACCACCGTAGCATACTCCTGAGCTACAATACCCGGGCCCACGACCGGTCTATCGATGTCACCGCATGAAGAGGAATAAACAGACTCACCCCATCGCGACGTCCCCCAAAGGCTAACTCTCTAGCCCTCGCTATCTCCCTGCTTGCTAATTCGGCCTGCTAACTGCTAGCTTGTCCAGCTCCGGTCCGCTAACTGCTACCTTGTCTAGCCCGGGCCTACAAACTGTTAGCTTGTTAGCACAGGCCTGCTAACCGCCTGAATCCCTGCGTCCCAAACGCCCTCCGGACCCATATTTACTTTCTATCTCTTTTGACTTTTAATTTGTTTATACCTTCCGGAAACCTGCCTCACCCAATGTGATACGGAATCGCTATTATTTTTTATTTATTTTTAGAACACACTCAAGAACCTCCAGAAGCTAACCAGCTAACTAGCTACAAGCTATTTAGTCATTGTTCGTTTTTTTAACCTGGATAACACTCGCCAGTCCAGCTTCCCTTCCCCATCCACCGCTGCCCCCTGGACACTGATCTCTTGGCTACATAGCTGATGCACGCTGGACTGTCCATAAATCACGGTACTCCATTCTGCTTGTTTGTTTTATCTGTTGGCCCCGTTGCCTAGTCTACGCCATTTTACCTGCTGTTGTTGTGCTAGCTGATTAGCTGTTGTCTCACCTACTGTTTTAGCTAGCTTTCCCAATTCAACACCTGTGATTACTGTATGCCTCGCTGTATGTCTCTCTCAAATGTCAATATGCCTTGTATACTGTTGTTCAGGTTAGTTATCATTGTTTTAGTCCACAATGGAGCCCCTAGTTCCACTCTTCATACCCCTGATAACTCCTTTGTCCCACCTCCCACACATGCGGTGACCTCACCCATTACTACCAGCATGTCCAGAGATACAACCTCTCTCATCATCACCCAGTGCCTGGGCTTACCTCCGCTGTACCCGCACCCCACCATACCCCTGTCTGCGCATTATGCCCTGAATATATTCTACCATGCCCAGAAACCTGCTCCTCTTATTCTCTGTCCCCAACGCTCTAGGCGACCAGTTTTGATAGCCTTTAGCCGCACCCTCATACTACTCCTTCTCTGTTCCGCGGGTGATGTGGAGGTAAACCCAGGCCCTGCATGTCCCCAGGCACCCTCATTTGTTGACTTCTGTGTTCGAAAAAGCCTTGGTTTCATGCATGTCAACATCAGAAGCCTCCTCCCTAAGTTTGTCTTACTCACTGCTTTAGCACACTCTGCTAACCCTGATGTCCTTGCTGTGTCTGAATCCTGGCTCAGGAAGGCCACCAAAAATTCAGAGATTTCCATACCCAACTATAACATCTTCCGTCAAGATAGAACTGCCAAAGGGGGAGGAGTTGCAGTTTACTGCAGAGATGGCCTGCAAAGTAATGTCATACTTTCCAGGTCCATACCCAAACAGTTCGAACTACTAATTTTGAAAATTACTCTCTCCAGAAATAAGTCTCTCACGGTTGCCGCCTGCTACCGACCCCCCTCAGCTCCCAGCTGTGCCCTGGACACCATTTGTGAATTGATCGCCCCCCATCTAGCTTCAGAGTTTGTTCTGTTAGGTGACCTAAACTGGGATATGCTTAACACCCCGCCAGTCCTACAATCTAAGCTAGATGCCCTCAATCTCACACAAATCATCAAGGAACCCACCAGGTACAACCCTAACTCTGTAAACAAGGGCACCCTCATAGACGTCATCCTGACCAACTGGCCCTCCAAATACACCTCCGCTGTCTTCAACCAGGATCTCAGCGATCACTGCCTCATTGCCTGTATCCGCTACGGAGCCGCAGTCAAACGACCACCCCTCATCACTGTCAAGCGCTCCCTAAAACACTTCTGTGAGCAGGCCTTTCTAATCGACCTGGCCCGGGTATCCTGGAAGGACATTGACCTCATCCCGTCAGTTGAGGATGCCTGGTCATTCTTTAAAAGTAACTTCCTCACCATTTTAGATAAGCATGCTCCGTTCAAAAAATGCAGAACTAAGAACAGATACAGCCCTTGGTTCACCCCAGACCTGACTGCCCTCGACCAGCACAAAAACATCCTGTGGCGGACTGCAATAGCATCGAATAGTCCCCGTGATATGCAACTGTTCAGGGAAGTCCGGAACCAATACACGCAGTCAGTCAGGAAAGCTAAGGCCAGCTTCTTCAGGCAGAAGTTTGCATCCTGTAGCTCCAACTCCAAAAAGTTCTGGGACACTGTGAAGTCCATGGAGAACAAGAGCACCTCCTCCCAGCTGCCCACTGCACTGAGGCTAGGTAACACGGTCACCACTGATAAATCCATGATTATCGAAAACTTCAATAAGCATTTCTCAACGGCTGGCCATGCCTTCCGCCTGGCTACTTCAACCTCGGCCAACAGCTCCGCCCCCCCCGCAGCTCCTCGCCCAAGCCTCTCCAGGTTCTCCTTTACCCAAATCCAGATAGCAGATGTTCTGAAAGAGCTGCAAAACCTGGACCCGTACAAATCAGCTGGGCTTGACAATCTGGACCCTCTATTTCTGAAACTATCTGCCACCATTGTCGCAACCCCTATTACCAGCCTGTTCAACCTCTCTTTCATCTCGTCTGAGATCCCCAAGGATTGGAAAGCTGCCGCAGTCATCCCCCTCTTCAAAGGGGGAGACACCCTGGACCCAAACTGTTACAGACCTATATCCATCCTGCCCTGCCTATCCAAGGTCTTCGAAAGCCAAGTCAACAAACAGGTCACTGACCATCTCGAATCCCACCGTACCTTCTCCGCTGTGCAATCTGGTTTCCGAGCCGGTCATGGGTGCACCTCAGCCACACTCAAGGTACTAAACGACATCATAACCGCCATCGATAAAAGACAGTACTGTGCAGCCGTCTTCATCGACCTCGCCAAGGCTTTCGACTCTGTCAATCACCATATTCTTATCGGCAGACTCAGTAGCCTCGGTTTTTCGGATGACTGCCTTGCCTGGTTCACCAATTACTTTGCAGACAGAGTTCAGTGTGTCAAATCGGAGGGCATGCTGTCCGGTCCTCTGGCAGTCTCTATGGGGGTGCCACAGGGTTCAATTCTCGGGCCGACTCTTTTCTCTGTGTATATCAATGATGTTGCTCTTGCTGCGGGCGATTCCCTGATCCACCTCTACGCAGACGACACCATTCTATATACTTTCGGCCCGTCTCTGGACACTGTGCTATCTAACCTCCAAACAAGCTTCAATGCCATACAACACTCCTTCCGTGGCCTCCAACTGCTCTTAAACGCTAGTAAGACCAAATGCATGCTTTTCAACCGGTCGCTGCCTGCACCTGCATGCCCGACTAGCATCACCACCCTGGATGGTTCCGACCTAGAATATGTGGACGTCTATAAGTACCTAGGTGTCTGGCTAGACCGCAAACTCTCCTTCCAGACTCATATCAAACATCTCCAATCGAAAATCAAATCAAGAGTCGGCTTTCTATTCCGCAACAAAGCCTCCTTCACTCAAGCCGCCAAGCTTACCCTAGTAAAACTGACTATCCTACCGATCCTCGACTTCGGCGATGTCATCTACAAAATGGCTTCCAACACTCTACTCAGCAAACTGGATGCAGTCTATCACAGTGCCATCCGTTTTGTCACTAAAGCACCTTATACTACCCACCACTGCGACTTGTATGCTCTAGTCGGCTGGCCCTCGCTACATATTCGTCGCCAGACCCACTGGCTCCAGGTCATCTACAAGTCTATGCTAGGTAAAGCTCCGCCTTATCTCAGCTCACTGGTCACGATGGCAACACCCATCCGTAGCACGCGCTCCAGCAGGTGTATCTCACTGATCATCCCTAAAGCCAACACCTCATTTGGCCGCCTTTCGTTCCAGTACTCTGCTGCCTGTGACTGGAACGAATTGCAAAAATCGCTGAAGTTGGAGACTTTTATCTCCCTCACCAACTTCAAACATCAGCTATCTGAGCAGCTAACCGATCGCTGCAGCTGTACATAGTCTATTGGTAAATAGCCCACCCTTTTCACCTACCTCATCCCCGTACTGTTTCTATTTATTTACTTTTCTGCTCTTCTGCACACCAATATCTCTACCTGTACATGACCATCTGATCTTTTATCACTCCAGTGTTAATCTGCAAAATTGTAATTATTTGCCTACCTCCTCATGCCTTTTGCACACATTGTATATAGACCCCCCCTTCGTTTTCTACTGTGTTATTGACTTGTTAATTGTTTACTCCATGTGTAACTCTTTGTTGTATGCTCACACTGCTATGCTTTATCTTGGCCAGGTCGCAGTTGTAAATGAGAACTTGTTCTCAACTAGCCTACCTGGTTAAATAAAGGTGAAATAAAAAATAAATAAAAAAAATTCAATTGAAAGTGCATTGGCTAGATATTCCAACTCCGAATGGCGTGAATGTCTGACTGACAATGTTTGAGGCTGCTTTGAGTCACAGCTCATTCTAGCTAGGTTAACAATCTAATCACATCATTACATCATTGTTTTTGTGAGACAGCGTGGTATCCTCAAACAAGTGAAGAATCTTGTAGAGTGTGAACCCTTGTCCGTGCCACATTATTTAATGTGCGCACCACTACATTGGCTCAGCCCCAATTTATGTGCTCTCTGTCAACTCCAGCCACATGGCAAACGGCTAAACAAAACACAAAAAACAATGCCCAAGGACTAGCCAGTCCTTGCCCCCTCTGAGGGGCCAAAATGTATCTCTCTCTACAGTATTTAGAGGACTGATTACTGAAACGTTTGATAGAAAAATCTTACAGCATCCATGTCTGAAATCTATCTGATGATTCTTCCCTGAAGAGGACTCTGATGCCATCTATATGGATATGACCTCTGTGGTTACTTGTATTTGAACAGGGTGAACGCTAAATGACTCTCATTGGTCTTATCCCCCACACAAGCCTTTAGATGCTGTGACACCCTGTGGAGATTGTGCCTGGTTGATAAGGTTACTGTGAACTTGGTATTGTTTGATTGGTCAATGGTGGTTGGTTTTGGTTTGAAAGGGTTACACCTTCAGAAGTTATGAATCAAATGAAATCCCTTTGTTCTGTCTCTTATCCTGTATCCTGTTCATTGGAGAACGGTTGTATGATATTTTCTCATTTCCTAAGCATCTCTTTGTTCATGCTTTGTCTTTTAAATGAACCTAGGACCTTTCTGCCTAGAATTATGCTTTATTAATATCCGTTTTATATGTGAATCCATTAATTTGACAATGTTATTAAATAATACTTGCATTTTCATTCGCTTCTCATAACCAGTTCTTGATCTTAGTCAGCTAAACGCCAAATACTTGATTGCACATGGTTTTACAATAATGTTAAATGGAGTTAGATAATTAATTTAATAGACTTTGAACATATTAATTGCATAGTCTCATCATGGGTCACATGTGAGGCATATATAATATACGCTTAGGCTACATGATAAATATTACCACATTACAGAAGGACAAAGAACTACAGGAAAGACGGTCGTTTAATGTGAGAGGCTCAGCGATGTTAGGATTTTTAAAGTTGTTTAGTGTACGCCCGGCATAAGTTATTTTACTGAGTTGTTGTGCTTTCGTTAGCTCGTTAGCAATATAATCTATCTTTTTACACAAGCCAGTGTTGTTCAGTACAGTAGAATTTTGTGATTGATTTGGCCGTAACTGGGGCTTGCTAGTACCACTACAAGCCAAGCTAGCCAAGTTGAGCTAGCTAAAGTAAACTCACGTAAACTCGTACATCGCCTTGGTCCGTACATTTGCCCTTATTTTAGCGCCCCAAAAACGTAATACTTCCAGATCAACTGCAATGTCAATACCATTGTGAAGCACAATTTCTCCCCTTTCCAACAAAATCAATTACATGACCTAAACACTGCCCGTTTCTGCATAATTCAAGCAGGCGATGAGCCCTGTGGGGTCTTTTTAAAAATGGCAGGTGGGAAAGCAAAACTAATGCGTGGTAGTGAGAAGGACAGATGTCGCGTGGGAAAATGGCTTTTTTCACTCAATCTATCCAACTTATCACCTTATCGCCTCTAAAATGTAAATAAAACACTATAAAGAGTTTATATAATGTGTCATTACATACCTATTTGAAGGTTTGTGTCAAATTTGAATCAGGTTTTTAGGGCGGTGCTAAAGAGATCTTAGAAGTAAACAGCGGCTTTAAGAATGATGATCGCATGCAATGATGACAAAAAATGACTAGGTATACCCCCTTACCCCCGTCACTGTACATTTCTTGTTTTTAAACGATGAGAAAAGTGGCTACACCTGGTGGAGAGAGATTGTAAGACATAAATAGTAGCTTTATGCGTGCTGTACATTGCTGTACATTACGACATGACACGTCAAGATGTAACGTAGGGTCAGTTTCTCCAATACTATAGAGCCATTACATGTCGATCAAAGCTTGAATAGAAACCTAGTTCACACCCCCGATTTTGAAGTCAACACAGTCGCTACAGTCCCATTAGTTTTCTTTGTAGCCTCGTTTGAATGTCACGGTTACGCACATTTGTACCGAATGGGTTGAGTTTACGTTAGCTTTGTTTACTATACCCAAAATGTACTGTAGCCTAAAGTTATAGCTATCTAGCTCCCTAGCTAACATTGATGATGATGACAAAGAGGAAAGGAATTAATTTGGCTTTATAACTCATATTAGTCTTTGATTAACTATAGCTGTGTGTTGTAGCTAGCTAGCTAGCTAATGTGTGTCTGTAAGATGTGCCATATTCTGCAGCGTGCTGCTACAATAGGAATACAGACAGCACACAACGATTGCTCATCAAAGTCTAATAGTGTTTTTACAGACAAGACCGCTTGGTGGCCTACAGATAATTTTTGGAGTTTGTTCATCATGGGGAAGCCTGGAAGGGATGAGAGAGCCATGCCTATGGGTTCATAGCGTCAAACCCGCACCACACACACACACACACACACACACACACACACACACACACACACACACACACACACACACACACACACACACACACACACACACACACACACACACACACACACACACACACACACACACCGATTAATGGAATACTGAATGTATATATTATTCTCTTGCTTTGTTTGCTCATTTCCATGTTATGTTTATCTCTAATAAGCTACCCAGGAAAGGGATGGAAATAGTCCATTTTAATATATATTACCCATTTCTGAGACTCACTTAGATAATTCATTTGATGATACAGCAGTAGCAATACAAGGATATAACATCTATAGAAGAGACAAACGCTTATGGGGGAGGTTTTGCTATATATATTCAGAGCCATATCCCTGAAATGCTTAGTCCTCTGTCAAGTGTTACTGATGTGTTGTGGTTGCAGGTTCACTTGGCACATCTAAAGCCTTTTCTTTTGGGGTGTTGCTATAGGCCTCCAAGTGCTAACAGTCAGTATGTAAATAATATGTGTGAAATGTTTGAAAGTGTATGTGATGTAAACACAGAGGTCTACTTTCTTGGGGACCTGAATATTGACGGGTTTTCATCAAGCTGTCCGCTCAAGACCAGGGTGATTACAAACACTACAGGGACAAGATTATCCATATGTATCGGTCACATTTTGACTAATACTTTAGAACTTTGTTCTAAAGCTGTATCCGTGCCCATTGGATGCAGAGATCACAATATTGTGGCTATATCCAGGAATGCCAAAGTTCCAAAAGCTGGGCCTAAAATAGTGTATAAGAGATCATACAAAAGATTTTGATGTGACTCTTATGTGGATAATGTAAAAAAAAAATTGGGGGGGTCTGATGTGATTAATAAAGAGCATCCAGATGCTGCACTTTATTAATTTATGAAATTGCTTCTTCCAAATATTGATAAACATGCACCTGTTAAGTAACTGACTGATATAACTGTTAATGCTCAATGGAACCTCTTAAGGCTGGGGGCAGTATTGAGTAGCTTGGATGAATAAGGTGCCCAGAGGTGCCCAGAGTAAACTGCCTGATACTCAATCCCAGTTGCTAATACATGCATATTATTAGTATATTTGGATAGAAAACACTCTGAAGCTTCTAAAACTGTTTGAATGATGGCAGGCGAAAACCTGAGAAAAAATCCAACCAGGAAGTGGGAAATCTGAGGTTGGTCGTTTTTCAACTCATTTCCTGTTGAAGATATAGTGGGATATTGGTAATGTTGCACTTCCTAAGTCTTCCACTAGATGTTAACAGTCTTTAGAACCTTGTTTGATGCTTCTACTGTGAAGGGGGGCCGAATGAGAGGGGAATGAGTCAGAGGTCTGCCAGAATGCCATGAGCTCGTGAAGCTCGTTCACGTGAGAGCGAGCTCTGTTCCATTGTATTTCTACAGACAAAGGAATTCTACGGTTGGAACATTATTGATGATTTATGTTAAAAACATCCTAAAGATTGATTCTATACTTCGTTTGACATGTTTCTACGAACTGTAATATGACTTTTCATCTGAACTTTTGCCTGGAACTGCCCGAAACAAAAGAAGTTATTTGGACATAAATTATGGACTTTTTGGAACAAATCAAACATTTATTGTGGAATTGGAATTCCTGGGAGTGCATTCTGATGAAGATCGTCAAAAGTAAGTGAATATGTATAATGCTATTTCTGACTTCTGTTGACTTCACAATATGGCGGATATCTGTTAGGCTGTTTTGGTCTCTGAGCGCCGTACTAAGATTATTGCATGGTTTGCTTTTTCCGTAAAGTTTTTGGGAAATCTGACACAGCAGTTGCATTAAGGAGAAGTGTATCTAAAGTTCCATGTGTAACAATTGTATTTTCATCAACATTTATAAAGAGTATTTCTGTAAATTAATGTGACTCTCTGCAAAATCACTGGATGTTTTTGGAACTGCTGAACATAACGTGCCAATGTATACTGAGATTTTGTTATATAAATATGAACTTTATCGAACAAAACATACACGTATTGTGTAACATGAAGTCCTATGAGTGTCATCTGATGAAGATCAAAGGTTAGTGATTCATTCTATCTCTATTTCTGATTTTTGTGACTCCTCTCTTTGGCTGGAAAAATGGCTGTTTTTCTGTGACTTGGCTCTGACCTAACATAATAGTTTGGGGTGCTTTCGCCGTAAAGCCTATTTGAAATCGGACACTGTGGTGGGATTAACAAGAAGTGTATCTTTAAAATGGTGTGAAATACTTGTATGTTTGAGGAATTTTAATTATGAGATTTCTGTTGTTTTGAATTTGGTGCCCTGCACTTTCACTGGCTATTGTCATATCGATCCCGTTGGCGGGATCCCAGCCATTTAATAAGAAGTTAAGGATCAGACCCTTTTTTTCAATTTTCTCCTAAAATGACATACCCAAATCTAACTGCCTATGGCTCAGGACCTGAAGCAAGGATATGCATATTCTTGATACCATTTGAAGGGAAACACTTTGACATTTATGGAAATGTGAAATGAATGTAGGAGAATATAACATATTAGATCTGGTAAAAGATAATATAAAGAAAAACACTTTATTCATCATCTTTGAAATACAAACAGAAAGGCCATAGCGTATTATTCCTGCCAGACGCATTTGTGTCAGTGCAATATATGTAGAGTGCCCTTCTCTATAAGCATGCTGAAAGTCTGTTGTTAATTTGTTTACAGAGACATAGCATTGTATTTGGTCAACACATTTCTTTCCAGCAGCAAGCTTATAGGTATATATATTTTTTTATGCATGAATACGATGGCTCACTGTTCATTGTTAGCATTTCCTGCCTAAGTTTGCCCACTTCGCCAATTAAGTAATCATTCAACTAATTGGAAAAATCAAATGGTTTTGTGATGAATATGCAGTGGCGTGCCGTGGGCCTGGGGCCTGGGCCTTCAGTGAGGTCCTACACAGTCCCACCCGAATTAATCCACCTCTTATTACCATCATTATGATGCCATGGCTCTGGACACTATACATTTAAACAGAAACGCAGTATAACCAGGCTTTGCGTCGCACCCAAAGCAGTTTCACCGTGATGATAAAGACACATAACTAGTCACTGAAAATAAAAAATTAAATGCATTGTATGCCTACTCACCAAAGACTGATTATTTGAACACAAAATCCATCCTCCTTTCTTTCCTCAAGAAGACTTCAATGACTGTTGTACAGCCTATCTGTGCGTTTTAGTTCCACAAATAAGTCCTTTGCTATCGTCATGGAGGCTAATGCTGAAAGCCGAGTCTGTCCAGTAGCATTTCTGGAATACGTTTTGATTCGCTTTAAGGCCGAGAATGACCGCTCGACAGAAGCCGTGGACACAGGGATAGTCATTGTCACACATGCCAATGTGTAAAGTTGCCCCATGTCCTCATTCAGATTTTTCTGCTTAAGGAAATCAAGGAGATCAGAGGGACTTTTCCCTTCAAAATCAGTCATAGCATACATTACAGTCAGTTCTGTTTTTAGCTTGGATAGGTCGAACAATGTTCCGTGACTCTCTGTTAAGCTGGAGAAGGCTGTTTGGGAATTTTTTCCGGTAGGTCTGAAAGTGCTGGGGGTCCAGGAGGGAGAGAAACATTACTTTTTTGTGGTCTTGAAACCTGTTTTGTATCTGGCAAAGAATGTTGTCCCACTTTCCAGCCTGTGACAGGCTTTGTAGCGTCGGCGTCGGGCGACCTCTCCTTACAATGTCAAACTTTTCTTGAAAAGTTTGTCTTGAGAATGGCGTTATAATTATATCCTCGACCAAATCGATATCTTCTCCTCCTTCCGCCATTGTGGGTTGAAAAAACAGCTTAGTAGTACGCAAATTAATTTGTTTATCAAATTCAGTTTCCTAGTTCTGAGGTTCTGCATAGACCTGCCCATAGGACCTGCCTCTCAATATTGGTAATCCAATCAAAAGACGTGCACGCACTACGCCTGCTAGCTGGCTCCTGTGTAACACTGGAGCCAGCCAGCAGGCGTACAATAGCCAACTCTAAAGCTGATTGGTTGACACTAAATTTTCATTTCCATTCACTTTAAGCTACAAGCGCCCGCACTGTTGATTCTGAAGGCCTGAGGGCCGATTTTTTTGACCACTGGCAACACATGATGGCTGAATATGATTGGATAAAAGATCTAACATAAAGACCAGCCCTCCAAATCTCAACCTGGGGCTGGAAGCGGGAAGTCACTGAAACCCTTAACAACGGGTCCTGAAAATCTCTAAAACTAAGAGCATTGTATTTGGTACAAATCATTCCGTAAGTTCTAGACTTCAGCTGAATCTGGCAATGAATGGTGTGACTGTTGAACAAGTTGAGGAGACTAAATTACTTGCCGTTACCTTAGATTGTAAACATGGTCAAAACATAGATTCAATGGTTGTAAAGAGGGGGAGAGATCTGTCTGTAATAAAGAGATGCTCTGCTTTTTTGACACCACATTCCAAAAAGCAAGTCCTGCAGGCTCTAGTTTTGTCTTATCTTGATTATTGTTCAGTCGTGTGGTCAAGTGCTTCAAGGAAAGACCTAGTTGGCCACGAACAGAGCGGCAGGTCTTGCTCTTCATTGTAATCAGAGGGCTGATATAAATGCCATGCCAGTCTCTCTTGGCTAAGAGTTGAGAAGAGACTGACTGCATCACTTGTTATTTTTAAAAGAAACATGAATGTGTTGAAAATCCCAAATGGTTTGCATAGTCAACTTACACACCGCTCTGACACACACACTTATCCCACCAGACATGCCCCCAGGGGTCTTTTCACAGTCTCCAAATCCAGAAGAGATTCAGGAAAGTGTACAGTATTACATAAAGCCATTATTGCATGGAACTTCCATCTCATATCGCTCAAATGAACAGCCAACCTGGTTTAAAAAAACTGATAAAGCAACACCTCACTGCACAACGCCTCTCCCCTATTTGACCTAGATAGTTTGTGTATTTATTGGTATTGATATGTAGGCTACATGTGCCTTTAAAAATATATATATTATTGAGGTAGTTCTGTCCTTGAGCTGTTCATTTCTATTAATGTTCTGTTTCATGTTTTTTGTGGACCCTAGAAAGAGTAGCTGCTGCCTTTGCAACAGCTAATGGGGATACTAATAAAATACCAAATACCAAAATACCCTCTCCCTCTCGTCCCCTCATCTACCCTCTCCACTCCCTTTCCCTCCCCCCTCTCCTCAGTAGTACTGTAGCAGCAGCAGTCAGGCAGGCACTGATTAATGGGCTTCCAGTAGGCTCTGTTCCGCCACTTGGCTACGCTCCGGCCTGCTTGCATTAAAGGGAAACTTCCCGTTAGACACTATTTGGGATGTTTTCCAGTCTTCCTACATAATTATGAGTGATGAGAGGTGCTTCAGACATAATGATGCACCATAGCTGTATTTTAGAATTTTCGCGCCACGAGAGTTTAACCAATCACTCAGTGGCGGCCTGTCACTTAGGTGGTCAGGTGGGCCCTGTTTTGAGCCCCACATTTTTTGCAAAAAATGGGGCTTTCCTGTTTTGCATGTTATTTTGGCATTAATACGTGTTACATATCAGTTTGCAAACAATGTAAAAAAAAATTGATATATATCATTGAGTTAATAAAGCCACATACAAACACTGTCTCTTATTTGTTTCCTTGAGTAAGGCAGCTCCAAATTACAGGTGTTTCAGCCTAGCTCAGTGCTACTTTAGTGGTAGCGCAAGCCAGCAGAAAATATGGAGCGTTGCACTGTGATTGGCTCAGTGGTCTGACACTGAGTGTGACAGTTAGTGTGTGGGGTTACAGGTTGAGGTAAATTGTACATGTATGTAGGTGGGGGTACATGCATAGATAATAAACAGCGAGTAGCAGCACTGTAAGAAAAGAGGGGGGGGGGGTCAATGTAAATTGTCCGGTGGCCATTTGATTAATTGTTCAGCAGTCGTATGGCTTGGGGGTAGAAGCTGGGTTTAGGAAGTATGCTTTTGGGGCAGTGATTTGACACTCCGGGCAGCTGCGACAATAGTCTTCCACGGCCCTCCTCATCCCGGGCCAGTTGAACCAGGCGCCGATCCGTTCCCGGGTCTTCTCCATTCCCAGGTGCGCCCCCCCAACACCTGATACAAAAAGGTTATTCTTGATTTGGAAATGGGGGTATCGCCAGTCACTCACCCCCGGAAGTAGCTGTCCATCCACCGCTATCACTTGGGCTGCGGCTGCTTTCAAGTTCGGATCCTCCCACTGGGCAGTCCCGAATTTACCCCACAGTTGGCCCCCAGCTGGTGGCCTGTCATAGCAGATGTAAGCAATGTCCCAACGCACTCTGGTAGCTTTCATGACTGGGATAAGCTTTTTCCTCTTCTGGCGCACACCTTCAGGATAGTCCTCGTTGAGGAAGATACGTGTTCCTAGGGTGTTCCTAGGGTGGAGAGGAGAGACAGAGGGGAGGGGAGAGAATAGGGGAGGGGAGAGAAGAGTTTGGACACTGAGATCTGGATTGTGTAATTCAGACAACGTGATGCAATGAGGTGACATATTGTCCCTCTATTTTTCTCTCCTTCTCACGCGCTCTCTCACTCTCTTCTTCTCGCCCACTCTCTCTCTCCTTCTCATGCTCTCTCTCTCTCCTTCTCGCTCTCTCTCTCTCCTTCTCGCTCTCTCTCTCTCCTTCTCGCTCTCTCTCTCTCCTTCTCACGCTCTCTCTCTCTCCTTCTCACGCTCTCTCTCTCTCCTTCTCACGCTCTCTCTCGCTCTCTCTCTCCTTCTTGCGCTCTCTCTCTCTCCTTCTAGCGCTCTCTCTCTCTCCTTCTCATGCTCTCTCTCTCCTTCTCTCGCTCTCTCTCTCCTTCTTGCGCTCTCTCTCTCTCCTTCTCGCTCTCTCTCTCTCCTTCTCGCTCTCTCTCTCTCCTTCTCGCTCTCTCTCTCTCCTTCTCACGCTCTCTCTCTCTCCTTCTCGCTCTCTCTCTCTCCTTCTCACGCTCTCTCTCGCTCTCTCTCTCCTTCTTGCGCTCTCTCTCTCTCCTTCTCGCGCTCTCTCTCTCTCCTTCTCGCGCTCTCTCTCTCTCCTTCTCATGCTCTCTCTCTCCTTCTCATGCTCTCTCATATATATATTTGCTTGATGGCAGCTTCGTTACTATGATGGAGTGCAGCTAGGCCATAATTCATTCTTCTTTATAGTGGAGAGTCATGCGAAACAACCGTTGACATTCAGTATACATCCAATGTCCACAGTATAATGAGAAACCATATGGATTAATGAACGTGCAGACTGTAAACACAGTGTTGGTGTCACGGAGTGCATCATACATTACGACAAACTGCAACGTCTCTTTATTTTGGTCTTTATTGCAACATCATTTCAATATTTTGACAATTCAGTGAGTTATACTCGGCCTCACGAATACAGAAAACACATGAAATATTAACAGGATGAAATATTAAAAGCATAATGCCACGGCACTCGGAGATACTTCCTCCTATTACAGATGAAAGTTTAATATAAGCCCTGATGTCATCCAATAATCTTTAAATGTTTGTGTGATTTGTAACACATTTATTTCCACCACAGTTTAATTATTTATATTTATTCAAAGTTGGGTATCATGACTTAGATTCCATGAGAGTTATAATGAATACAAGGCTATAAAGAAATCTCCACATATGACACAGATACAAAGGGAGCTGGTTAGAAGAGGAAGACAGAAAAATAAGTAGGTAGAGAGAGAGAGAGAGCAAGAGAGAGCGAGAGACAGTGAGAGATCGAGAAAGAGAGGGATCAGTTGGTAATTAATTCAGAGGCAGCTCTGACTGTAGTTCAACCAGCAGGTTCTGCTGTAATGACCTCAGAGACAGAACAGAACCAAAGCCAAGTCCAAGGAAACAACACTCACACAGCGGAATAATACTAGATCTGGAAGAACCAACCACACATCTCAGCACTCAAATACTCCATATACTCAATGCAGTCTCACATACTGTAGGTCTATCTGAGCACTCAAATGCTCAAACATCGAATGCAGAGCTATATATCTTAGCACTCCAAATACTGTAATACTGAATGCAGAGATACATATCTTAGCACTCCAAATACTGTAATACTGAATGCAGAGCTATATATCTTAGCACTCCAAATACTGTAATACTGAATGCAGAGCTACGTATCTTAGCACTCCAAATACTGTAATACTGAATGCAGAGCTACGTATCTTAGCACTCCAAATACTGTAATACTGAATGCGGAGCAACACAGGCCTATATGAGCACTCAAACACTTAAAATACTGAACAGAATGCAGGGCCGCCCAGCCCCCAAAGTGACTCTTATCAACACTCTATGCAAGAGGGTTTATTGTCTTCTCAGGAAGACAAAAGCCTTTTCTGTGTCATCTCTCCACTTGTGTATTTACATCCTGTATGTAGGTCTGATGAAGTTAACTCAACGGTAATGCCAACAACTACATTTGTTTATCCAAACAAGTCAGATGCTTATAAAAGGATTTTAAGTTCATTGTCCCCTTTCTCTTCTTTGTTCCTAACCTGCACTGGTGAGATTCGCTCTCCCTCTCACCCTATCTCCCCTTCCCCCTCCCCCCTCTCCCTCTCCGCTTGTTAATGCTTTGTAACTTAAGCTTTATGCCTTTTATGTGAATCCAACATTTCAATAGACTAATTGCATAGCTAGTCTTATTATGGGTCGCATGTGAGGTGTACATAATATGCATATATATCAAATATTACCCCACTACACTCTCCAAATTCCTTGACTGGTGGCAAATGATCTGCATTGAACAAGACTAGCACGTCAGACACACATGTCTATTCTCTCGTCTGTGTTGATAAACTCTTGTATATCGCCATCCAAGATGATGTAGCAGTCAGACATATTTGTCCTTCGTCTTGTCGTGTCCCATGTATATGTATTTTTATATATATATTTTTTGCATATCTATTTATATTTTTCTAAACCCTCATTTCAAAATACTCTCCTGCAACTCGCCTCACCCAATGTGGTGTGGACCTGCTTCTCCTCTAATGTATTTTTCTTTGCCTCTTACTGGAATCTCTCCAACATAAACTAGCCAGCTAACGGTCATCAGTTAACCTTAGCTCGGAAAGCTCTCGCCAGTTTGTACAACGCGATTCAACCAGAGCATACTGGACCTATTTTTTTATCTCCATATCCCAGGATTCCTATCGCAAGCTCTGAACCCTCTCACCTTCCGACCTTCGCAGCTAACGTCCCATGAATGCTAGCTGTCTAGAGCACAACGGACTGTTGGCTTACGAGGCCCATCGAATACATTCCGAAGCCACTAGCTAGCAGTCAGCTATCCTTTGCTAGCGGTCATCAGCTACCTTTATCCCGGACAACTCTCGCCAGTCTGTACAGCGTGACTCAAACCAGAGCTAGTCGGACTTATTCTTCTCGATATCTCCGGATTCCTACCGCAAGCTCTGGCCACAACTCTCGCCAGTCTGTACAGCGTGACTCAAACCAGAGTTAGTCGGACTTATTCTTCTCGATATCTCCGGATTCCTACCGCAAGCTCTGAACCTTTTTTTTTATTGTAATTTTTTAAAACATTTTTATTGTGATATTTTTTAATATATTTTTTCCACCTGGAATTATAGCAGCTAACGACCCCTGAATGCACAGCCGCTAATCTGCGGCCTGCAAGCTATCTTAAGTACATTGGACTGCTGACTTAAGAGGCCCTTTGGACATATTTCTTCGGCCACTATACACATTTTGCCAATTGTCCTGGTTTACCACACGGAGCCCTGCTAATCCGTCCACTGATGTAACTGCACGAGGGGGGCACAACAGACTTCCCTCCGTCGCGTCATCCCTCTAAGGTCGTTCTGTTAGCCTGCTAGCCCCGTGCCGCCAGCTGCTTGAAGCCACGAACTGGACTTGTATGATCACCCGGCTACGCATGCCTTTCCCTAACGTCACCATGCCGTGTCGATTGCTGTTCTGGTTTGTAACTATTGTTTTATTTCACTGTAGAGCCTCTAGCACTGCTCAACACGCCTCGGCTAACAATTTAGTTCCACCCCCCACACACGCAGTGACATCACCTGGTTTAAATGCTATTTCTAGAGACAATATCGCTTTCATTATCACTATATGCACAGGTTTACCCCCACTGTATTCACATCTTACTATACCTTTGTCTGTACATTAAGCCTTGAAGATATTCTACCGTGCCCAGAAATCTGCTCCTTTTACTCTCTGTTCTGAATGTACTAGGTGTCCAGTTCTGTTAGCTTTTAGCCGTACCTTTATTCTACTCCTCCTCTGTTCCTCCGGTGATGTAGAGGTTAATCCAGGTCCTGCAGTGTCTACCTCTGCTCCCATCCCCCAGGCTCTCTCATTTGTTGACTTCTGCAACCATAAAAGCCTTGGTTTCATGCATTTTAACATTAGAAGCCTCCTCTCTAAGTTTGTTTTATTCACTGCCCTAGCACACTCCACCAATCCGGATGTCCTAGACGTTTCTGAATCCTGGCTTAGGAAGACCACCAAAAACCTTGAAATTTCCACTCCTAACTATAACATTTTCCGACAAGATGGAACTGCCAAAGGGGGCAGTGTTGCAATTTACTGTAAAGATAACCTGTAGAGTTCTGTCTTACTATCCAGGTCTGTACCCAAACAATTTGAGCTTCTACTTCTAAAAATGTACCTTTCCAGAAACAAGTCTCTCACCGTTGCCGCTTGCTATAGACTACCCTCTGCCCCAGCTGTGCCCTCGTCACCATATGTGATTTGATTGCCCCCCATCTATCTTCTGAGCTTGTGCTGCTAGGTGACCTAAACTGGGGCATGCTTAACACCCCGGCCATTCTACAATCTAAGCTTGATGCCCTCAATCTCACACAACTTATCAGTGAACCTACCAGATATAACCCCAAATCCAGAAACACGGGCACCCTCATAGATATCATCCTAACTAACTCACCCTCCAAATACACCTCTGCTGTTTTTAACCAAGATCTCAGTGATCACTGCCTCATTGCCTGCATCCGTAATGGGACTGCGAGCAAACGACCACCCCTCATCACTGTCAAACGCTCCCCAAAACACTTCTGCAAGCAGGCCTTTCTAATTGACCTGGCCGGGGTATCGTGGAATGACATTGACCTCATCTTGACAGTAGAGGATGCCTGGTTATTCTTTAAAAGTGCCTTCCTCACCATCTTAAATAGGCATGCCCCATTCAAAAAATGTAGAACCAGGAATAGATATAGCCCTTGGTTCACTCCAGACCTGTATGCCCTTGACCAGCACATGCATTAGCATCGAATAGCCCCCGTGATATGCAACTTTTCAGGGAAGTTAGGAACCAATATACACAGGCAGTTAGGAAAGCTAAGGCTAGCTTTTTTAAACAGAAATTTGCATCCGGTCCTTAACGATATCATAACCGCCATCGATAAGAGACATTACTGTTCAGCTGTATTAGACCGGATCAAGTCTTTCGACTCTGTCAATCACCGGGCTTGACAATCTGGACCCTCTATTTCTGAAACTGTCCTCCGCCATTGTCGCAACCCTTATTTCCAGCCTGTTCAACCTCTCTTTCGTCTCATCTGAGATCCCCAAGGATTGGAAAGCTGCCGCAGTCATCCCCCTTTTCAAAGGGGGAGACACCCTGGACCCAAACTGTTACAGACCTATATCCATCCTGCCCTGCCTATCTAAGGTCTTCGAAAGCCAAGTCAACAAACAGGTCACTGACCATCTCGAATCCCACCGTACCTTCTCCGCTGTGCAATCCGGTTTCCGAGCCGGTCACGGGTTCACCTCAGCCCCGCTCAAGGTACTAAACGATATCATAACTGCCATTGATAAAAGACAGTACTGTGCAGCCATCTTCATCGACCTGGCCAAGGCTTTCGACTCTGTCAATCACCATATTCTTATCGGCAGAGTCAGTAGCATCGGTTTTTCTAATGACTGCCTTGCCTGGTTCACCAACTACTTTGCAGGCAGAGTTCAGTGTGTCAAATCGGAGGGCATGCTGTCCGGTCCTCTGGCAGTCTCTATGGGGGTACCACAGGGTTCAATTCTCAGGCCGACTCTTTTCTCTGTATATATCAATGATGTTGCTCTTGCTGCGGGCGATTCCCTGATCCACCTCTATGCAGACGACACCATTCTGTATACTTCTGGCCCTTCCTTGGACATTGTGCTATCTAACCTCCAAACGAGCTTCAATGCCATACAACACTCCTTCCGTGGCCTCCAACTGCTCTTAAACGCTAGTAAAACCAAATGCATGCTTTTCAACCGTTCGCTGCCTGCACCCGCACGCCTGACTAGCGTCACCACCCTGGATGGTTCCGGCCTAGAATATGTGGACATCTATAAGTACCTAGGTGTCTGGATAGACTGCAAACTCTCCTTCCAGACTCATATCAAACATCTCCAATCCAAAATCAAATCTAGAGTCGGCTTCCTATTTCGCAACAAAGCTTCCTTCACTCACTCGACAAAACTTACCCTCGTAAAACTGACTATCCTACCAATCTTCGACTTTGGCGATGTCGTCTACAAAATAGCCTCCAACACTCTACTCAGCAAACTGGATGTGGTCTATCACAGTGCCATCCATTTTGTCACCAAAGCCCCATATACCACCCACCACTGCGACCTGTACGCAAGAAATGGCAGCAGTTCTACGGGCGCAGGTACAGAGGACAAAGAGCCGGATGCCTGGTCAGGACCCGGAAAAAGCGAGTGTGAACGCTTCCGTTACTGTCAATACTACTCGCCAACATGCAATCATTGGACAATAAACTAGAAGAGGTACAATCACGAATATCCTACCAACGGGACGTTTCACGGAATCGTGGGTTAATGACGACATGGATATTCAGCTAGCGGGATATACACTGCACCGGCAACATAGAACAGTACACTTCGGTAAGACGGTTGGGGGGGGGGGGGGGGGGGGGGGGGGGGGTGCACTATAGCTGGTGCACTAAATCTAAGGCAGTCTCAAAATTTTGCTAGCCTGAAGGAGAGTATATTGTGATAAATTACAGGCCACACTACTTGCCTAGAGAGTTTTTTTTTCCCGTTTCAAATATTTTTTTAATTAAACACACACAAGAATGGTGTATAGGTATACAAGACAGGTATACAATTCTTATCTAAACATAAAAGAGCATACAGGAACAACAAGACCCAGAGTTCTGGGTGCAGAACAAATAATACAAAACACGACATACAAAACAAGGACACGTAGAAAGAAAGAGGGGAGATGTCCCCCCCTTATTCCCCCCCCCCCCCCCCCAACTGCTCGGGTGGCAGGGCCAGCACATACTGCCCAGAGGTAGATTCAAATATTACAATTGAGAGTGCGTTATTAAGTACAAATTCACAGCGCCGACTTGTCCAAGTAGGAGAGGAAAGGCTGCCAGATTTGATCAAATGTTGATAATTTATTGTTCAGAATATATCTAATTCTTTCTAAGTGTACAGTGTTTGCCAATTCACTGAGCCATAATTTGGTAGAGGGCGCTTCCCTCCTTTTCCAAAACAACAAGATTCGTTTTTTTGCCGAGATGAGACCGTACGAGATTAGTTGTTTTTGGGGGTTGGTTAATCCGTTTAGGGACTCAGATACTCCCAGGATTATCAGAAGCGGGTCTGGATCTATTGAAGTCTCCAAAACTTCAGAGAGGATCCCAAAAATTCCACACCAATAACCATGCAAGCTAGAGCATAGGGCAAAGCAGTGGAGTAGTGTACCCTGCGTAGCCTGACATTTATCACATGTAGGGGATGTGTCAGGAAATATCCTATGCAGTTTAGTTTTGGAATAGTGTAATCTGTGTAATACCTTGAATTGTATGAGACGATGTCTGGAATTAATGGAGCATGTGTGGATATACTCCAAGCTCTCTTCCCAGTCTGCCACCGAGATGTCAGTCCCTAGTTCTTCCTCCCATTTTGCCTTGATGGCATCAGTAGAAGGTGTGCTAACAGATTGAAAAGCATCATATAGACGGGATATCAGTTTATCTGAGGTGGGGCATATTTTTATGCATCCGTCAAACATGGAAGGTTTAGCATTCCCAAATGTTGGGAGGTATTTTCTAACGTAGTCTCTAATTTGTAGGTATCTGAAAAAATTACTTCTGGGAAGATTATAAGTTTCCCTCAGCAACTCAAAGGAAGCAAAGGTCCCTTCTATGTATAAATCCCCTATGGTACTTATCCCCAACTCTCCCCATCGCTCAAAGGTGTTATCAAGGTTAGAAGGGGCAAAGGAGGGATTCCTGGCGACAGGGAGCATGAATGACATTGGTCTAAGCTCAAAGTGGACTTTAATTTGCTTCCAGATTCGGACTGTGCTATGTATAATAGGATTGTTACCATAAAGTGACATCTCCAGATTGACAGGCGACAAAATCACAGCGCCAATAGAGAAGGGGTGACACTCCTCACGCTCCATACTAAGCCAGCTGGATGCCGGAAGTACGTCATCCAACAGAAACGTAACAACGCGGAGGTTAGCGGCCCAGTAATAAAATATCAAATTTGGGAGAGACAATCCTCCTTCCATCTTGGATTTACAGAGGTGTTTTTTACCTATCCTGTGTGTTTTATAATCCCAGATGAAAGGATTGATAATTGAGTCCAGTTGTTTATGAAATGATTTAGGTATGAATACTGGGATGTTCTGATATAGGTAGAGCAGTTGTGGGAGGAAGACCATTTTAATGGCATTAATTCTTCCGAGCAGAGAAATTGAGAGAGTTCTCCAAAATAGTATGTTTGCTTTGAGTTTTTGTATCAGAGAGGGGAAATTCTCTTTAAATATTAAGGAGTATTGTTTGGTAACTACAATTCCTAGGTAGGTAAATTTTTCTGAAGATAACTTAAATGGGAGATGTTCTAGCCAGGAGGTATTTTGCGACCGTATGGGCATTAATTCACTCTTGTTCCAATTTATTCTGTATCCCGAGAAGGTACCAAACAAATTGATCACATCAAGAATAGCTGGGATACTAGCCTGGGGTTCTGTTACATAGAGGAGGATGTCATCTGCGTATAGGGAGATCTTATTTAGAGTATCTTTAGTATTATAGCCGTGTATTGCTGCATGAGATCTAATCGTCTGAGCGAGCGGTTCGATAATTAGGGCGAAGAGCATAGGCGACAGCGCACAACCCTGCCTTGTCCCCCTGTTGAGGTTAAATCGGGGCGACAATGATTGGTTAGTGAGTATTCTGGCACAGGGGTTCCTATATAAAAGCTGGATCCAATTTATGAACCTATCTCCAATATTACATTTCTGTAGGACCTTGAATAGATAGGGCCACTCAACTTGGTCAAAGGCCTTTTCGGCGTCAAGAGATATGACGGCAAGGTCCACGTTGGGTAACCTCTGAGAATACATCATATTGAAGAGGCGCCTGAGATTGAAGAATGAGTTTCTGTTAGGGATAAAGCCGGTCTGATCCGAATGGACCAATTTGCCAATTAAAGTGCTCAGCCTGTTAGCCAGAGTTTTTGCTAAAATCTTTTGGTCTGTATTAAGGAGAGATATTGGTCTGTATGACCCTACCTCTTCTGGATCTTTACCCTTCTTATGTATAACTGTAATGAACGCTTCATCCAAAGTAGAAGGGAGAGCTCCATCCTCATTGGCCTGAACCAACATTTTGTGCAGGTAGGGAGAGAGCATGTTGCTGAATGTTTTATAGAATTCACCAGGGTATCCATCTGGGCCCAGGGTCTTGCCACTCTTTAGAGATTTAATTGTTTCTCGAATTTCATCAAGAGATATTTCCTTATTCAGGAAGTTAGAATCTTCCTGGTTCAGGGCAGGAAGATTACAGTCCTCCAAAAATGTTTGCATAATTAAGGGGTTAGGATCCGCTTTAGATGTATATAGAGTCTCATAAAACTGCCGGAATCTGTCATTGATGTCTTTGGGGGAAGAGAGTAATTCCCCAGATGCAGATTTAACCCTGTGAATCATTCGGTCATTCACATTTTTTCGAAGTTGTCTGGCGAGTAATTTGTATGGTTTGTCACCAAACTCAAAATATTTTAGCTTGGCATAGAGAAATGATTTAGCAATTTTAGCTGAGAGAATCTGATTATATTCAAATTTTAAAGAGGTAATTTTTTATATGTTTCTCCATAGATGAGTGGCTAGCATTCTCCCTATCCAGTAAGTGAATTTGTCCCTCCAGTTCTTCCAGTTTTCCTCTGTTTTGCCTACTCCTGGCAGCCTGAAAGGAGATGATACAGCCTCTCAGATAAGCCTTCAGTGTTTCCCACAATAATGCTGGGGAGGTCTCTGTGTTGTCGTTGGTATCAAAGAAAAATGGAATTTGGTCTTTAAAATATTCACAGAATGTTGGTTCTGTGAGGAGCTGAGGATTCAACCTCCAGACCCTCTCGTTTGGTACAATGTCACCCAATCTCAGGGAGAAGGTGAGTGGACTGTGGTCCGAGATTATAATATCATGATACCTCACATTACAGGTATAGGGGAGTAGTCTAGCATCCAACAAAAAGTAGTCAATTCGAGTATAAACCTTGTGAACATGAGAGTAAAAGGAGTATTCCCTACCCGTAGGGTTAGCCATCCTCCATATATCAAATAAGTTTGAATTTTTTATGTAGGTATTCAAGAATTCGCTTGAATAGGAGGTAGGGGTTCGCCAGGTAGAGGATCTATCCAAATACTGGTCTAGCACACAGTTAAGGTCCCCTCCAATGACCAGGTTAGTATGGGAGATATCTGGAATCAGGGCAAGGACTCTTTTGAAAAAAGAGGGGTTGTCAATGTTTGGCCCATAGATATTTAGTAGAGTTACTGAGGTAGAGTGGATTTCTCCTATTGCGATCACATACCGACCCTCTTTATCCGCAATAGTGGTTTTATGTAGGAAGGGAATTCCTTTCCGTTTCCGTGCCTCTCGTTTTGGCAGAGAAGTTAGAGTGATACACTTGCCCCACCCACCTACACTTAAGTCTGCTATGAGAGTTATTCTTCAGATGGGTTTCTTGCAAAAATATAATATCAGACGAGAGTGCTTTCAAGTGGGCTAGGACCTTGCCCCTCTTAATTGGTTCGTTTAAACCCTTGACATTCCAGGAAGTGAATGTAAGCCCCGCTCTCCTCTCGTTTGTAGTTCCTATGGTGGCCTGCATACCATGTAACTTGATAAAAAGGTAAGAAAGCACACCAAACCATCACGATCAGCATATGTAGCACCTACACCCGAGCAGTATCCAACCCCCCCTCCCCCCCTGCAAGCACCTTTACTTCCCACCCTGTTCCCCTAATTTCCCCAACACTTAACCCCCCAATCAACCCACATTTAACAGGCATGTACAAACAGGAGAGAAAAAAAGGAAAATAAATAAATAAACACATTGTCTGGCCGATGCCAAAAAAGCACGGCGCGACCTCGAACAAGAGGTAAAACCAAAATAAAATCCCAACTATACGTTCACCTCTCACTATCCTAGAACTTCTACTAACATCTGAACTGAGGAGGCTCCCGCGAGTTAAGTGTTCAGTTAGCATCTAATAAACCTAAACCGAACAAGTTGCAACTTAAACATATTGCGCATTTAAGCATCATCCTGGGTCAATCCCAGAGATAAGCAAGATATAGCCTCAAGATTATATTGCTAAGCACTGCCGGTCAAAAAATAAACCATCCGCAACCGACATAGTCAGCCGTACCTTTACATACTGTGGGTCAGGAGATCGGAACAAGGATTTGTTAAATTAAACGTTCCCCCCATAAAAAAAATATGTTTAATAAAAAAATATTTTAAAAATATACATATATATATACACACATACACACACATATACACACATATATATATATATATATATATATATATATATATATATATACATATACACACATATACACACACACATATACACATACACATATACATACACACACATACACACATATACACACACATACATACATACATACATACATACATACATACATACATACATACATACATACATACATACATACATACATACATACATACATACATACATACATACACATATACATACACACATATACATATATACATACACATACCTATATATACACATGCACACATGCATACACACATACACAAACACATATATACATACATATACATGTATGTATACATACCCACAAAAAAAATCATATATAAAAATATATATTTAAAGAATATGTATATACATCCATATGCACACATACACATACAAACATTCATACCCCAGAATAACAATCTACACTGATTTAAAATATACACATACATAATACTAAAATGCTAAGAGAAAATAGTAATAAAGTACAAATGGTAATTATATGTACGCACACCTACACAGACATAAGCACTACAGAGGGCTGGTGGGACTCTAGTAATAGTAATTATATGTACGCACACCTACACAGACATAAGCACTACAGAGGGCTGGTGGGACTCTAGTCGGGAGAGCGGCCCACGGCTAGACAAAGGCAGAACGGCACAAAACATCAACCTGCTAACCAGGTGTCTGCCCCCTCCCAACCATCACCCCCAGTCCCCTGCAAGCAATAAATAAATGGTATGGTAGTAAGAATAATGTAAGGATTGTAAAATAAATAACGAAACAAAACAAAAGTGGGGGAATATAAGTATATCTGTCCGAAGGTGTCAGTGATCAAACCTGGAAGTAAAAAAATATGCATCGCTCTGAGCACAGCCGGGATGAAAGTGAATTTAACGTTAAATGAGAGCTCTGACCGCCATCCATTGGTCTGCTCAGCGTCTTACATGTTCGGTAGCCCTTGTTGAGCCCGTTTAATACGTTTTCACCCAATATGGTATAGTATGGATTCGAGTCCATGAGCAGACCCTAACACACAATAACAAGGCACTCTAACCTGTACGGGGGATTGGTGTATATCCCCGGATAAACTTCTCTGCGTCCAAAACCGAGGAGAGCCAAATCTTCTCACCGGAAGGCGGGGTAATTCTTAGTCTTGCAGGGAAGAGCAAGGCTGGGCGAAGATGGAGTTTGTAGAGTTTGGTCATGACATCTCTGTAGTCGGCGCGATGCTTTGCCACATCGGGCGCATAATCCTCATATACACGGAATGGATGCCCTTTATGTGACAGGTTGCGCCTCATTCGAGCTTCACGCAGGATAAAATCCTTGGTCTTGAAACTGTGACAACAGATGATTACTGGGCGAGGACGTTGGCCCGGTCCAGGCACTGGGACAAGGGAGCGATGTGCGCGGTCCAGCTGGGGATCCGAATCCAAAACATCCGATCCCATTGCATCCTTCAATAGCTTGGCGAAGAAGTCGGTGGGGCGAGAGCCCGCCTCTACCCCCTCTGCCAGACCAACAACGCGAAGGTTATTACGTCTGGATCGGCCCTCCAGGTCCACCACTTTCACAGAAAGCCTCTGCACAGTATCCTGCAATGACGTGCATAGCTTCTCTAACTCGTCGATCCTACCAGCGTTGAATTCAGAAGCTTTCTCAAGGTCCACAATACTCTGGCCATGCGAAGCGACCGTTCGAATGATGCTCTCGATTTTGGTGTCCAGTTCAGCAATAGTGGCCTTAAGATCCTCAGCTATAGCAACACGTAGCTCCCCCAAAGCCTGGGTAAGTTCTGTAAGTGTCACGTTGTTGCCTGTGCCTCCCGCCATGTCTGTCTCGTTGTTTAGTGAGGAGTAGGCCTCCGCTGTGGATTTATTGTCCTTTGGTCGCTTATTACTCGGCATTTTCATATAAAAAGTTACAATCTTGTATTAGAAAGAAACGTTTGTTGTAAAAAGTGCCATAAAGTAGGTTAAATTAGATTATTTCGCAAAAAAGTTGCAGGAGCCTCTCACGCACAGCCGTTCACTCCAACATGCTAGCTCCGCCCCTCTCGCCTAGAGAGTTTTCAGCTCTACTTTTCCTGGCTGTTTATTTACCACCAGAGACAGATGCTGGCACTAAGACCGCACTCAGACAACTGTATAAGGAAATAAGCAAACAGGAATCCACTAGCGCTCCTAGTGGCTGGAGACTTTAATGCAGGGAAACTTAAATAAGTTCTACCAAATTTCCATCAACATGTTAAATGTGCAACCAGAGGGAAAAAAATTCTAGATCACCCGTACTCCACACACAGAGACGCATACAAAGCTCTCCCTCACCCTCCAGTTGGTAAATCTGTCCACAACTCTATCCTCCTGATTCCTACGTACAACTAAAGATTAAAGCAGGAAGTACCAGTGACTCGGTCTATAAAAAGTGGTCAGATTAAGCAGATGCTAAACTACAGGACTGTTTTGCTATCACAGACTGGAACATGTTCCGGGATTCTTCCGATGGCATTGAGGAGTACACCACATCAGTCACTGGCTTTATCAATAAGTGCATCGAGGGCGTCGTCCCCACAGTGACTGTACGTACATACCCCAACCAGAAGCCATGGATTACAGGCAACATTCACACTGAGCTAAAGGGTAGAGCTGCTGCTTTCAAGGTGCGAGACTCTAACCCGGAAGCTTACAAGAAATCCTGCTATGCCCTGCGACGAACCATCAAACAGACAAAGCGTCAATACAGGGCTAAGATTGAATAATACTTAACCGGCTCTGATGCTCGTCTTATGTGGCAGGACTTCCAAACTATTACAGACTACAAAGGGATGCACAGCCGTGAGCTGCCCAGTGACACGAGCCTACCAGATGAGCTAAATCACTTCTATGCTCGTTTCGAGGCAAGCAACACTGAGGCATGCATGAGAGCATCAGCTGTTCCGGACGACTGTGTGATCACGATCTCCATAGCTGACGTGAGTAAGACCTTTAAACAGGTCAACATACACAAGGCTGAGGGGCCAGACGGATTACCAGGATGTGTGCTTCGGGCATGTGCTGTCCAACTGGCAGGTGTCTTCACTGACATTTTCAACATGTCTCTGATTGAGTCTGTAATACCAACATGTTTCATGCAGACCACCATAGTCCCTGTGCCCAAGAACAGAAAGGCAACCTGCCTAAATGACTACAGCACTCATAGCCATGAAGTGCTTTGAAAGGTTGTTAATGGCTCACATCAACACCATTATCCCAGAAACCCTAGACCCACTCTAATTTGCATACCGCCCAAACAGATCCACAGATGATGCCCTTTCCCACCTGGACAAAAGGAACAATTATGTGAGAATGCTATTCATTGACTACAGCTCAGCGTTCAACACCATAGTACCCTCAAAGCTCATCACTAAGCTAAGGATCCTGGGACTAAACACCTCCCTCTGCAACTGGATCCTGGACATCCTGACGAGCCGCCCCCAGGTGGTGAGGGTAGGTAGCAACACATCTGCCACGCTTACCCTCAACACTGGAGCTCCCCAGGGGTGCGTGCTCAGTCCCCTCTTGTACTCCCTGTTAACCCATGACTGCATGGCCAGGCATGACTCCAACACCATCATTAAGTTTGCAGACGACACAACGGTGGTAGGCATGATCACCGACAACGACGAGACAGCTTATAGGGAGGAGGTCAGAGACCTGGCCGGGTGGTGCCAGAATAACAACCTATCCCTCAACGTAACCAAGACTAAGGAGATAATTGTGGACTACAGGAAAAGGAGGACCGAGCACGCCCCCATTCTCATCGACGGGGCTGTAGTGGAGCAGGTTGAGAGCTTCAAGTTCCTTGGTGTCCACATCAACAACAAACAACAGCCGTGAAGAGCGCACGACAAAGCCTATTCCCCCCCCCCCCCCCCCCCCATGAAACTAAAAAGATTTTGCATAGGTCCTGAGATCCTCAAAAGTACATCTCTGGGGCTAAGCTGCCTGCCATCCAGGACCTCTACACCTGGCGGTGTCAGAGGAAAGCCCTAAAAATGGTAAAATACCCCAGCAACCCCAGTCATAGACTGTTCACTCTACTACTGCACAGCACGCGGTACTGGAGTGCCAAGTCTAGGACAAAAAGGCTTCTCAACAGTTGTTACCCCCAAGCAATAAGACTCCTGAACAGGTAATCAAATGACAAGACCCCCCCCCCCCCCCCGCAACCCCTCTTTTTATGCTGCTGCTACTCTTTGTTTATCATATATGCATCGTCACTACAACTATACATTCATGTACATACTACCTCAATTGGGCTGACCAACCAGTTCTCCCGCACATTGGCTAACCAGGCTATCTGCATTGTGTCCCACCACCCGCCAACCCCTCTTTTACGCTACTGCTACTCTCTGTTCATCATATATGCATAGTCACTTTAACCATATCTACATGTACATACTACTTCAAATCAGCCTGACTAACCGGTGTCTGTATTTTAGCCTCGCTACTTTTATAGCCTCGCTACTGAATATAGCCTGTCTTTTTACTGTTGTTTTTATTTCTTTACCTACCTATTGTTCACCTAATACATTTTTTGCACTATTGGTTAGAGCCTGTAAGTAAGCATTTCACTGTAAGGTCTACATCTGTTGTATTTGGCACATGTGACAAATAAACTTTGATTTGATTTGATTTATCCCTTATCTTCCATTAAACATTTTTTTCAACACAATCGGTGGAATGAAGACACCCCTGATCACACGCAAACACATTTCAATTTGTTACTTTTATTTCTTATTCTTATTCATATTTTTTGAACTGCATTGTTGGTTAGGCGCTTGTAAGTAAGCATTTCACTGTAAGGTCTACATCTGTTGTATTTGGCACATGTGACTAATAAAATGTGATTTGATCGCACTGATGCATGATCCCTTTGATCGTTGGATAATTCCTTCTCACATCTAAGCGCTTTGTCCTCTCACCTTTTCCCTTTGCTTGTAGACTTCAGTGTACAACACATCAGCTGTCTGTGACCAGGCCAAAAAAACTTTCCAAACCAAACCTTCATATCATAACCCCTAACCGCTACGCACAGTCTTCAGTACATCGTTGTCACCATATTAGCTAATTTCAAGTCAACATAGCTACTAGAACTAATGCATTATTAATCCTACTACAGTCATGCAGTACAGTGTACAGTTAGCAAGCAGTTTAGCTGTTACACCGGTGGGCCCCGGTGGCAATAAATTAATAAAGCCAAAAGCTTATCTTGACTTGGAAGAGTTCCAGTGTTGGATAGCCATAGCCATCTAGAGAACATAGCATCCCTCTCTGTTTGAGCCAGAAGTTTGAGTAGGCTAAACTAGCAAGCTGCAATCACTAGCTAAATAAGTGAAAGTAAAAAAATACTAAATCTCTCTTCATTTTTGAAGAAATTAATTTGTTGAAAATTGTTCTATTGTCTTTCTCTCTCTTTGAGTCAAATATTCACCACATTTTATGCACTACAGTGCTAGCTAGCTGTAGCTTATGCTTTCAGTACTAGATTAATTCTCTGACCCTTTGATTGGGTGGAAAACATGTGTATTATTTAGTATAGTATAAACGTTTTAACGTATATTTATTATTCTGAAGTTCGTTGAGGAGGATGGTCCTCCCCTTCCTCCTCTGAGGACCCTACACTGGTGAGTCATGTTACCGCATTAGCTAGCTAAAAAAATATGTGATACATGTTTCATTATGGTACTACATGTAAACACATCACTGCACTGAGGATAGGAAATATTGTCACCAATTGTTGCAACCCCTATTACTAGACTGTTCAACCTCTCTTTCGTCTGAAATCCCCAAAGATTGGAAAGCTGCCGCAGTCATCCCCCTCTTCAAAGGGGAGACACTCTAGACACAAACTGTTATAGACCTACAGTATATCCATCCTGCCCTGCCTTTCTAAAATCTTTGAAAGCCAAGTTAACAAACAGATATCCAACCATTTTGAATCCCGCCATACCTTCTCCACTATGCAATCTAGTTTCCGGAGCTGGTCATGGGTGCACCTCAGCCACGCTCAAGGTCCTAAATGATATCAAAACCACCATCGATACAAGACTGTACTGTGCAACCGTCTTTATCGACCTGGCCAAGGCTTTCGAATTTGTCAATCACCGCATTCTTATCGGCAGACTCAATAGCCTTGGCTTCTCAAATTGACTGCCTCGCCTGCTTCACCAACTACTTCTCAGATAAGTTCAGCGTGTCAAATCGGAGGGCCTGTTCTCCGGACCTCTGGCAGTCTCTATGGGGGTGCCACAGAGTTCAATTCTCAGGTTGGCTCTTTTCTCTGTATATATCAATGATGTCGCTCTTACTGCTGGTGATTCTCTGATCCACCTCTATGCAGACTACACCATTCTGTATACATCTGGCCCTTCTTTGGACACTGTGCTAACAAACGAGCTTCAATGCCATACAACACTCCTTCCGAGGCCTCCAACTGCTTTTAAATGCAAGTAAAACTAAGTTCATGCTCTTTAACTGATTGCTTTCCGCACCCTCCCGCCCGACTAGCATCACTACTTTGGACGGTTCTGACTTAGAATATGTGGACAACTACAAATCCCTAGGTGTCTGGTTAGACTGTAAACTCACCTTCCAGACTCACATTAAGCATCTCAAATCCAAAATTAAATCTAGATTCGGCTTCCTATTTCGCAACAAAGCCTCCTTCACTCATGCTGCCAAACATACCCTCGTAAAACTGACTATCCTACCGATCCTTGACTTCGGTGATGTCAATTACAAAATAGCCCCCAACACTCTACTCAGCAAACTGTATGTAGTCTATCACAGTGCCATCCGTTTTGTCACCAAAGCCCAATATACTAGCCACCACTGCAACCTGTATGTTCTCATTAGCCCTCACTACATATTCGTTGCCAAACCCACTGGCTCCAGGTCACCTATACGTCTATGCTAGGATAAGCCCTGCCTTATCTCAATTCACTGGTCACCATAGCAACACCCACTCGTAGCACACGCTCCAGCAGGTATATTTCACTGGTCACCCTCAAAGCCAACACTTCCTTTGGCTGCCTTTCCTTCCAGTTCTCTGCTGCCAATGACTGGAACGAATTGCAAAAATCTCCTCTCTATATCTCCCTCTCTAACTTTAAGCATCAGCTGTCAGAGCAGCTTACTGATCACTGTACCATTACACAGCCAATCTGTAAATAGCACACCCAACTACCTCATCCCCATATTGTTACTTATCCTCTTGCTCTTTCGCTCTATCTCTACTTGCACATCATCATCTACACATATATCACTCCTGTGTTAATGCTAAATTGTAATTATTTTATCTCCATGGCCTATTTATTGCCTTACCTCCCTACTCTTCTACATTTGCACGCACTGTACATAGATTTTTTCTATTGTGTTATTGACTGTACGTGTCACGACTTCTGCCGAAGTCGTTGCCTCTCCTTGTTCGGGCGGTGCTCGGCGTTCGACGTCACCGGTCTTCGTGCCATCATTGATCCATTTTTCATTTTCCATTGGTTTTGTCTTGTCTTCCCACACACCTGTTTTCAATCCCATTCATTACCTGTTGTGTATTTAACCCTCTGTTTCCCCTCATGTCTTTGTCAGAGATTGTTTATTGTCAGTGTAGTGTTTTTGTATAGGTGCGCGACGGGTCTTCATACCAATATTTGTTTATATTCATTTTTCTATTTAGTGTTATGGATCATGTTACTTGGACATTTATTAAAAGACTCCATTTTACACTCCGTTTGACTCTCCTGCGCCTGACTTCCCTGCCACCTATACACATATATCTGACAGTACGTTTGTTTATGTGTAACTCTGTTGTTTTTGTCGCACTGCTTTGCTTTATCTTGGCCAGGTTGCAGTTGTAAATGAGAACTTGTTCTCAACTGGCCTACCTGGTTAAATAAATATTCTTAAAGCTAGGGGGCAGTATTTTGACCGTTGAATGAAAAGTGTGCCCAAAGTAAACTGCCTGTTACTTAGGCCCAGAACCTACGATATGCATACAATTGGATGGAAATCACTAAAGTTTCTAAAACTGTTAAAATAATATCTGAGTATAACAGAACTGATTTGGCAGGCGATACCCAGAGGACAAACCATCCAGGGAAAAATAAAATTCAGGTCATAGGATTTTCCAATGGTTTCTTTGGGATTCCATTATTAGGAACCTGGTTGCAGTTCCTATGGCTTCCACTAGATGTCAACAGTCTTTAGAAATGGTTTGATATTTTTCTTTTGAGAAATGAAGAAGTAGTGCTATTCATTCCATGTGTCACTCTGAAGGTCCCTACTATTTTGGTGTGTGTGAACAGGAGTGCGCTCCGTGTTATTTTTCTTCGGTTTTGGAAAGAGATTCTTGTCTTAAATTTTATAGATTATTTATATTTTAGGATACCTGTGGTTGGATTACGAATGTTTGAAATGTTTGGACCAAGTTTACAGGTAACTTATTAGATACTTTGAAGTCATGTTGGGCGAGTTGGAACCGGTGTGTTTCTGAATCAAACGCGCCAAATAAATTGACATTTTGGGGATATAAAGAAGGAATTTATTGAACAAAACAACCATTCATTGTGTCATTGAGACATTTGGGATTGCAAAAAGAAGATCTTCAAAGGTAAAGCATTTATTATATTGTTATTTCTGACTTTTGTGTTGCACCTGCCTGGTTGAAAAATTATTTTCATGTGTTTGTATGTGGGGCGCTGTCCTCAGATAATAGCATGGTCTGCTTTCGCCGTAAAGCCTTTTTGAAATCTGACACAGCTGCTGGATTAACGAGACGTTAAGCTTTATTTTGATGTATTACACTTATATTTTTGTGAATGTTGAATATTGATATATCTATAATTTGAATTTGGCGTTCTGCAATTTCACTGGATGTTGTCAAATCTATCCTGCTAATGGGATTGGCGCGTGAAGGGATCACCAAGAGGATAAAGGTGAAATAAAATCAAAATACAATTTTAAAAAAGGACTAGTAAAGAGAATACTACAGACACAGTGGAATCAGTGAAAAAAATATGAAATGTATTGATGAAATACAATAAAATCACAACATAGGTTTCTTTGAAACAAAGCAAAAATAATTAGCAGTAAAATGTAAAATGTCAACTGCAGTGTTCCTCACCTGGCTTACTGTAAAAAGCAAAACAAAGGATTGATTACTGTACTTCTATATTTCCCTCAACCCTGTCTTGTGCATTTGGCCACAGGTTCTCATCCACATCACAATGGATGTTTTCATGAACCAAACATTTTGGGAAGAATCTCTGTGCACGACGAATCCAGGCCTGACACTTGTCTGCTGTGATGTCATTGCATGCGTCATCCATGGCCTGGAGAAGGGTGGCTTGTTCGTGAGGGTGTCTATCATGTACCATCCACCTCTATATGGAGAAAAATTCCTCAATTGGGTTAAGGAAAGGAGAGTATGGGGGTAAGTACAGGGTGGTATGGGCCTGAAACCATGCTTGCACCATTTGGGCATGGTGGAACCTGACATTATCCCACACAATGACATAGGTCACGCCATCAGCTCTACAGACCTGATTTAGCTAATCAAGGAAGGTTACAAGGAGAGCTTCCACCACACCATCTTCCGATATAGCCGCACACATGGTGATGTTTGCGCCACGTTGTCTAGGTACTTGGATGGTTGCCGGCTAGCCAATGAAATTCTGACTTCTCCTCATTGTCTTGGCCAGGTTGAAGCGTGCCTCATCCAAAAAGAGGAATTTGTGAGGGTTTTCTTCAGCATCCAGTTCCATCACCCTCTAAAAATAAGGAATATTTCACAACAGGCATCGTGAAACTGAACATACCTGAACATACTCAGTCCTCAGTTGCTTCACTGCATTTCTTTCAAAAGGCACATGGTACAGCTGTTTTAGAGACACATGGTGCCTTTTCAGCATGCGTGCAATAGTTGGCAAACTTATGGCTTCCACATTGTTGAACATGTCGTCATTGTACAAGATGTGCTGCCAGATTTCCGTAAGGCGAATATAATTTCTGGCCCGAACCAAATTGACGGCAGCCCGCTCTTGTTGGTCAGTCAGAATTTTGCCTCTGCCTACCCTATTTGGCCTAGTCTCAATTCTGCAGGGCAAATTACAGTAAGAGCACATTTAGTCACATCACCTACTCTGAGGTACACATTGGCATGCAGTCATTTGACAATTGAGAGTAGCCTAGAGTAGCCTAATGTTTAGTGCATGCTGAAGACTTACCTGTTCTCATTGTGGAAAGTTCTGATGATTGAGGCCACGGTTGATCTTCTGAGGTTTGGCTGAATCATTGGAGCTGCCTCAGTCATTGTCATGATTTAGGACATGGTCTACAACTATTGCTCGGATTTCATTGGACACTCTTTGCTGTTGCTGCCGCTGTCTTGGTCCGTGGCCTTGTCCTCTACCATGATCCCCCACACCTCTCAAAAGGGGTGCTTGTCCCCTGCCATTCCTTTGACCACCACGTCTTCCTCGTCTTCCACCTCCCACTACTTGACCTCTATTGTGACCTGGATCACCTGCCGGCTCCATGATATCGCTATGTTGTTGTTGGTAGATACCCCTCATTTCACTATATACTTGTACCACAATGTGAAATCAATCATCAGTAACGAATTGGCAGTGTTAGAAAAGCGATGACAAAGGCCTGCATACATACACCCACCGGCCACTTTATTAGGTACATCTGCGTGTTAACGCAAATAGCCTACTCCTTCGAACAGCAAATCATGTGGCTGCCTGAAACTTAATATATAGAGTATATAGAGTAGAGAACTTTAATTGTTAGAACAGGCAAGATGCGTAATCTAAGCAACTTTGATCGTGGTATGATTGTTGGTGCC
Organism: Oncorhynchus kisutch; assembly: GCF_002021735.2. Classification (NCBI taxonomy): domain Eukaryota; kingdom Metazoa; phylum Chordata; class Actinopteri; order Salmoniformes; family Salmonidae; genus Oncorhynchus; species Oncorhynchus kisutch. The sequence continues at coordinate 18,880,837 of NC_034187.2, forward strand.
ACATGTGGTGATTTCAACATTTCAGAAACGGCTGCCCTCTTGGGATTTTTATGCACTACAGTCTCTAGAGTTTACAGAGAATGGCGCGATAAACAAAACACATTCAGTGAGCGGCAGATCTGAGGGCAAGAACACCTTGTTAATGAGAGAGGTCAGAGGAGAATGTCCAAACTCATTCAAGCTAACAGAAAGGACACATATGATGTGCTGAAGGGCATCTCTTAACGTACATCACAACGTGAATAATTCAGGCTGTTGTGGAGGCAAAAGGAGGTCCTACCCAGTACTAGATAGGTGTACCTAATGGAGTGGTCGGTGAGAGTACAGTAATGTCAAATCTGAAAACATGGTCTGGAAAAGTGATACATGGGACCATAGAAACAGTGTCTGATAAAGAATGATAATGTCATCCTATTGGTTCATGTTCCACGGTATAATTGGTGTCAATGGATCTCGTTATCCTGAACCTTTCATGATTTAAACATGGAATATTGTTTGCCAGTTTCCATAAAACTATGCATTAAGAGTAATGCAATAGTTACTTATCATTTTGAGCAGTTGTATCAATTGATAGTTAGATCATTGTAATGAAACAAATAGACAGTCATCTCAGATGTAATGTGTGAATTGCATTTTGAAATGGTAATACTTTGATGTTAAGTTGTGTTATTTTAACAGGTGATTTTAGTTTAATGATCTTTAACTTAAAGACCCTTGCTCCCTTTGGTCTCAACGTAGACTTTGATCTGAAGCCATTCTTGTGATTATTGTGACTTTGCCATTGTAATTTTTTGTAAGCTTGTGTAGTCGAAAATTTATTTATGATCGTATGCTATCCATTTGTTGTTTGTATGCTGTTCTTTGTATGTCATTTTAGTATTTGATAATTAACCAATGATATTAGGCCACTCTTGGCCATGATTACAGACACCTGTGTCTTTTGACACTATATAAACGAGTCATCCCGCAGTGTTTGTGATTATACCCTGATGAAGACAGATTGGCTGTCGAAACGTTGGTAATTAAATTTTTGCATCTGAGCTCCTCTCTTTATTTTCAAGATTTTAGTTTAATGAACAAATGATCTTAGCTTAATGTGTATTGTATCCAAGCAATTGGAAAAAGTGTTAGAGTTTTGTGTCTAGAGTTTTGAAAAATGACATCAAGGTTCTGAAATTAGTGCCAAAGTGAAAACTGTAAACAAATGTCTATGCAGGGTTACATATTCATTTCTAGGGCACATCTAGATTTTATATAGGCCAATAAAGACTGTATCTAAATCAATTAAAAAATCTTATTTTGTGGTGCTCCTAAATGTTATGTGGTTCTCCTAAATGTTAGACATTTTTGAGCACCAGTGCTACCAACAATTTTTGATTTATTTTGAGCCCTGGTGACGATGTGAAAACATACAGGCAGCAGGAAAAGCACTCCCTTTATAAAGCCCTGGTAGTTAAATGTGTCTGACCTTGGTGGCTGTGGCACGGTGGGTTCAAGCCTCTTCACACACAGCCTTACAGCTCCTGAATTAATATAATAGCTGTGGTGGCAGCAGCAAGCCAGGGCAGGGCTAGCTGGACCCCAGGGGTCACCTCCATTGTGTGTGTGTGTGTGTGTGTGTGTGTGTGTGTGTGTGTGTTTGTGCACATGTGTGTGTGCGTGTGTGTGTGTGTGTGTGTCACTGAGAGTCATTATTGGTGAACTGATTCAAGGACTGAAAAATATGAGTCCTTAACATCTCAAATAGTATTTAAAAAATGAACTGATTCAAAGGAACGAATGGTGCTGAAGATATAACGTCATATCCCTCATCCCAGTAGGGGAGTATCAGGGGTGTAGTAATTCAGGTTGGAGTAGGAACAAGTGGCGCTGAAGATATAGCGACCAATTTCTCATCCCAGTAGGGGAGTATCAGGGGTGTAGTAAGTCAGGTTTGAGTAGGAACGAGTGGAGCTGAAGATATAACTGCCATAACCCTCTGTAGAATGTCAACTACCAGGTTACCTCTGGGGCCTTCCAATGGATTTATTGTCCGCAACAGTTCCATCTGATCGTTGCTGATGGTGAACTGGATTTGTGGCACAATCACCCCTTCCGACCAATAAAGAGCTGCGGCGGCAGTGGTTGGAGGAGCTGAGGTGGTGTTGGTTGGAGGAGCTGATGTGGTGTTGGTTAGAGGAGCTGAGATGGTGGTGGTTAGAGGAGCTGAGGTGGTGGTGGTTGGAGGAGCTGAGGTGGTGTTTGTTGTAGAAGCTGAGGTGGTGGTGGTGGTTGGAGAAGTTGAGGTGGTGGTGGTTGTCGAAGGAGGTGGTGGTGGTTGGAGGAGCTGAGGTGGTGTTGGTTGGAGGAGCTGAGGTGGTGTTGGTTGGAGAAGCTGAGGTGGTGGTGGTTGGAGGAGCTGAGGTGGTGGTGGCTGGAGGAGCTGAGGTGGTGGTTGTGGGAGGAGCTGAGGTGGTGGTGGTTGGAGGAGCTGAGGTGGTGGTGGTTGGAGGAGCTGAGGTGGTGGTGCTTAGAGGAGCTGAGGTGGTGGTGGTTGGAGGAGCTGAGGTGGTGGTGGTTGGAGCTGAGGTGGTGGTGGTTGGAGGAGCTGAGGTGATGTGATGTTGGTTGGAGGAGCTGAAGTGGTGTTGGTTGGAGGAACTGAGGTGGTGGTGGTTGGAGGAGGTGAGGTGGTGGTGCTTAGAGGAGCTGAGGTGGTGGTTGTGGGAGGAGCTGAGGTGGTGGTGGTTGGAGGAGCTGAGGTGATGTGATGTTGGTTGGAGGAGCTGAAGTGGTGTTGGTTGGAGGAACTGAGGTGGTGGTGGTTGGAGGAGGTGAGGTGGTGTTGGTTGGAGGAGCTGAGTTGGTGGTGGTGGTTAGAGGAGCTGAGGTGGTGGCTTGAGAGGTGATGGTGTTTGAAGCTGGGGCGAACAAATCACTTTCTGCTGTCAGATTGGACCTCTGCGTTGCCGGGGAACCTGAGACGAATAATTGCAGAGCTGACTGACATTGTTCAGTCCTCAGCCCATGGTGGTTCAACTGACACAAAGTGCAGTGCCCACAGGTGCTCCTCATTGATGATGTCGATGATCTGCTCCGTCTCCAAGAAGGTGAATACGTCATGGTAAATGTTGGAGACTCCATGCCAAACGTCCCCCCACAGCCGCTCTATCCTCTGGTTGAGTGCTCCTCTCATCACCCCTGAACTGCTCCATGAAGGCAGAGATACGGTTGTTTTCACCACCCGGTCACATCTCACCCGGGATGGTACTCCGTAGCTGGTGATGGCTGCTTCGAATTACTCCATGACTGTGGCACTCCTGTTGTTGTCAGAGGCCTTCAGAAACACAACAAATCTGCTGTAACCATCCACAGCACCATGGATAACAATCATCCACCTAAAAATCAAGATACATTTGTTTTACAAAAAACGTGTTTTTCTCTTATAGTGACGCCATTCTGTTTTTATTATCGATAACATTATTACAGTTACAGTGCCTGGAGATGAGGTAGTCATTCCAAAATTGTACTCCTGAACTTAATATTTTGGCTTGCCATAACAAAAGGGTTTAATACTTTTTGACTCAAGACATTTCAGCTGTTCATTTTTAAATGAATTAGTAAAAAATTCAAAAAACATAATTCCACTTTGACATTATGGGGTATTGTGTGTTGGCCAGTGGCAAAGTCTCAATTTAATCCATTTTAAATTCAGGTTGTACCAAAACAAAATGTGGAAAAAGTCAAGAGGTGTAAATATTTTCTGAAGGGACTGTATACCCAAGAGTAGGGCCAAAATTCTTTCATGACCATAGAACCAGATAAATCCTACGTTTTTTTTAACGATGTTAAGATTGCATAAACGTGTAGTGTTCCGGAGGCCTAAGCATATGCTCTTACCGGATTCGTTTATGGTTGCCCTTCGATGTGCCACAAAGAATCTGGGCCTGCAACTCTGTACTGCCTCTGATGTAGCCACTATTGCATGGCTCTCCTCGCAGCTCCCTGGGGGTTGACACGGATCAGACTCTGTCTGACCCTCTTAAGTGTGCCCTCACAGACACTGCACCAAGATCTTCATTCTGCCCAATCAGCTCTTTGATCCTCTCATCCAGCTGAGCGTCTGACAACAGTGAGTAGGACCTGAAGAGCTGTAATAAACTAAATACAAAAATAACACAAAAAGATACATTAATCAGGAACGACACAGGACAAGTAAAATGATACAGTCTTTGCCACACATGCCGTACAAAAATATTATACAAATGTTACAACTAGCCATCTTGGTAAGGATTCCGTTGCATGTCCTTTGCCTCTTGCAGGAACTCCTCTACAACAGTATTAGATTGCTGGCCATCTCTTCATCAATCAAATGACCGCTTGCCCACTGAAGGCTCTGCAATATGGTCTCTAGCCTGAAAAATAGACAGCAGACCCGATTGGTTCAGTGATATTTTATTTTTATGTAGCTAAAAACCCCTAAAGTGTTCACTTGTCTAATCTATGCCAACTCTCAGAGCCTCCAACCTATGATGACAATCGTGCATTGACAGTTTTAACCACAAACTAGCAAAAAAAATGGGTAGGTATAGGTAGCTAGCTATAGGTAGCTAGCTATAGGTAGCTAGCTATAGGTAGCTAGCTATAGGTAGCTAGCTATAGGTAGCTAGCTATAGGTAGCTAGCTATAGGTAGCTAGCTATAGGTAGCTAGCTAGCTATAGGTAGCTAGCTAGCTACTGTGCAGATTCCATAACTGGATTATGGACAATTAAAGTTAGGCAGATCTAGCTAGCTAACATTGGTACCGCCCAGAACGCTGCAATGCAGCTGCAGATGCACGCTCTAGGCAGCCGTTTGCAGGGGAGCCTGAGCCTGCGCTTGGTAATGATGATGCCGAGTATGACGATTGTGTGGCAATTTGCAATGTCATTCAAAAAGGGGCAGCTCTGGAACCATACTAGCCAGGGTGGCTACTGAAAGTAGTGAGTCTCAGGGTAACACACCAGCACTTCGTGGAGGTTACTCTAAAGATGAGTTATGCAAGTTTCAGGACATAGACCCTACAGTTCTGGAAGTCTTGGAACAGACAGAAAAAACCTACTCACAAGGAGAGGTCAGGATTAACTAAGCCAGTTATGTCCATGCTGAAGCAGCGGCATTGAGTAAAAGAGGTTGTTGTACCGTATGATTGAGGACACCTATGTTGGTGAATGTCACCAGCTCCCATTGCCAGCTTGCTTGAAAGAAGCAGTACTTGAAAGTGTACATGATCGGATGGGACACCAGGGGATAGAATGCACACAGAACCTACTTAGACAGAGATGTTTCTGGGTTGGGCTGTATGAAGATGTTGAGCAGTGGGTGAAGAAATGCCAGATATGTTTTCTGACAAAGATGCCACAGCCCAAAATACAATCCCAATGAAACCCTAGTTTCACGGCCCTTTGAAGTTGTTGTAGTGGATTTCACCATCCTTGAACCTGCGTCTGATTGTCGTGAGAATGTGTTTGTGGTAACGGATGTTTTCACTAAGTTCACTCAGGCGTTCACTACTCGTGACCAGAAAGTGGATACTCCAGCTAAGGTCCTTCTTAAGGAGTGGTTCATGAAGTATGGGGTACCTAAGGGATTGCACTCCGACTGAGGGAGATATTTTGAGAGTGAAGTCATCGCCAAGTTGTGGAAGCTTTATTGAGTCAAGAAAACCTGCATGACCCTCCCATCACCCTGGGGGAAATGCTAAGTGCGAGAGGTTTAATAGAATGCTCCATTATCTCCTGCGCATACTACCTCCATTAAAGAAGTGCAGTTGGCCTGAGCAATTACCTTAGTTGTATGTCTACAATGTGATGCCCCATTCCACCACTGGGTACTCGCCGTACTACCTACTATTCGGGGTCCATCCACACCTTCCTGTTGATGCTTTGTTAGGTCAAGAGCAGGTACTCAACAAGAAACATGACTGGTTGGTTGTTCACCAGGAGCGTTTGAACAAGGCATATGAAAGAGCAAGAGAATACACAGAACAAAAAGCAGCAGAGAGAGTTGAACTTCACAAAGACAAAGTGTACTGTCAGTAGGCCAGCTGGTTTACTTACGCCACAGACCTAAGGGTAGAAGCGAGATTCAGGCTTGGGGTCCTACTGTGTACAGAGGGATCGAGGTACAGGGTACTACAGATGCAGTCGAGCCTTTAGAGGCTGGGCCTGTAAAAACGGTTCATAGGGTTCATCTAAGGCCATGTGTGAGTGACCATCCTGTCCCTGCTCCTAGGCTAGTGAAGAACAGTGTGCCAGTGACCCCCATCGCCCCTCCTGTTAATTCTTTGCCAGAGCCTTCTACTCCTGAGTTTGTAGTGTTAGAGGAAGTCTCAGATTCTAAGGTAACTAGAGAGGAAAACACAGAACCTGTGGGTAACACTGATAGTGACAGTTATTTTTCCGGTAGAGAGGAAGATGAAGATATTAATGAGGAACAAGATGATTCTGAGCCAGTTCATGCAGATGATTCTGTGAATGAACCAGATATTGAAGTGCCTTTTCCTGCTCCATGCAGAAGTACCAGAGCAAACGCTGGGGTACACACTAACCCATATAATGTTCCTAAATCAGCTTGTAATAATTCAGTTTCATTCAGTCCTGAAGTGGCAGGTTTAAACCAGTCTGGGTACTGTATTCTTCAGAGAAGCTATAAGAGAAGTTGTGCTAAGTCACAGAGGACGTTGACTTTGTAGCAGGAGAGAATGTGGTGGTAAAAGCACGTAGCTGTATTCATTTATATCCACTAGATGACACTGTCACTTTAAAGATCCATAATAAGGTGTGAAGCGGGTTATGGGATTGCACATGCACAGTGTGTAAGAGTGAGAGCTAGCAATTACACTGGAGAGCTGTTGAAATCCACCGTGGGTCCAACGTTACTTTAGATGGATTGACATGAGGATGTTAGCTTCTTTCTAGCTGAATACCAGTGTTGAGTTGATGAGCTGCTGTAAGGGTGAGATGAGGATCTACTGTTCCATGTGGGGTTAGGGTATTACGTGGACAGTGTGTTCAGAGCAGAGCCACTACTGATTATACATTTCACTTTGTACTTATTGTACTCAGATTGTTTTTATGCACTTTACTAACAGATTTATTGAACTTGATTGTGATTTAGACTGAACTTTACTGTATGGTCATCTTGTGGTGATTTCCCTTCTACATGATCCCATTTTAAAATGAAGCTTCGACAGAATAAACAACCCCAAATTAGTTTGTGTCCTGTGCTGGGTTTACTTTCGCCAGGCTACACATGTAAACTTGTTATCATGCCTTCGTGTAGGTGATTTAGGTTGATAATACCGGAACACATACCAACTTTTCTCTTTTATTGTATGCTTGTCTTCTTCTCTTCTCTCCAAACTTTCCCTCCTTGTTGACATAAAATCCATCTGACATCTTCTTACTCACACCTATCCTTTTGGAAGTGTTCAAGGAATTATAGAAGGCCGTCTGCACTCTTTAATTGTCCTTTATAATTGTCGGTTACAGGTGCGTAAGTATCAACATTTGAGTACTGGAAGAAAAGGAGATTTGCATACTGTCAAAAAAGAGGAATATATCCAAGACTGAGGCTTAAAGGGGCAATGAGCTGTTGAACCAATAACAAAGCTGGAGAAATGTTATGACTTTCAAATTCATAGACAGAGTTCTGGATGCAAGGACTGACATTCCATGATATAAGCATTATAGCTAATGAGGCATTTATAACTTATATTCTTCAATAATGAATGGGTACATATAATTGATTTATTAGTCAATAGATGTAGCAACTGCAGACTGCCCCTTTAAATGCAAAAATAAAGACGTTTATTTAGATTATTAGGAGTCATGAGGAGAAATTGTAAAGAAAAGCAGTGGAAATAGAGAGGCAAATGTGAATGCAAATTGCGGCCTGTCTGGAATCTGTGTGTATATGTCATTTTTATTCAACAGAGTAATATGTCAGTGTTTATCTAGTGTGTTGGGATCCCAGGAAGGAAGTGAGAAGAGTGGGGATGGAGGGATGTTGTGCTCTTGGAGACCTTCACCCAAAGGCTCTTTTATCCCTCTCTTGTCATTCCTTTGAAGGCTGTTTCGTTACGCCACGTTCAGCTCTCCTCAGACCTACCAGGCATACTGAACCTGAATCAGCATATGGTCTGTTAAGGGACTTAAAAGGCATTTCTAACTGAAATTCTCACCACGCCGCCTATACATGTGATGTGGGCAGTGATATAGGCTAGCTAGCGTATCCTAAAACATTGGTGCTACACAAGGAAAACAAGGGATGTTAGATGCTAGGAGAGATATTGAACAGATGCTAAGCATCCAGTGAATTTGATGGAAAGAGAGAAGAGAAACTGCCCACTGGCGTTCTACTGCTGCACTGTGCATTCACATAATGTAAACAACATTATGGTTTCATCCCAAATGGCACCTTATTCTCTATTTACTACTGTACATTTGACCTGGGCCCATAAGACTCTGCTCAAAACTAGTGCAGCAGGTAAATAGGGTGCCATTTGTAGGCTAATTGGATATCTTTAATCACCATTTTTCTGCTTTGGAAATGTTTACAACATATCTTTAGCGAATGGCTGAGAGATTGTGGGCAGGGTCATTTTTCACTCCAATAGGGTAATTTGTTTCCTATCTATTCTGTATGTGTGATTAATATGACCACTGTTGGTAGGACTTGGCAGGAAAGGACATGGAGGGAAGAAGACAGGGTGCGTTCCAAATGGCACCCTCTTCTTTGTATAGTGCACTACTTTTGACCAAAGCTCTGTGGACCCCAGGTTAAAAGCAGTGCACTATATACAGTGCCTTGCGAAAGTATTCGGCCCCCTTGAACTTTGCAACCTTTTGCCACACTACAGGCTTCAAACATAAAGATATAAAACTGTATTCTTTGGGAAGAATCAACAACAAGTGGGACACATTTATTGGATATTTCAAACTTTTTTAACAAATCAAAAACTGAAAAATTGGGCGTGCAAAATTATTCAGCCCCTTTACTTTCAGTGCAGCAAACTCTCTCCAGAAGTTCAGTGAAGATCTCTGAATGATCCAATGTTGACCTAAATGACTAATGATGATAAATACAATCCACCTGTGTGTAATCAAGTCTCCGTATAAATGTACCTGCACTGTGATAGTCTCAGAGGTCCGTTAAAAGTGCAGAGAGCATCATGAAGAACAAGGAACACACCAGGCAGGTGTGTGGAATACTTTCACAAGGCACTGTATGTAATAGGGTACCATTTGGGACGTACTCAACATCTCCCCAGGCTGGGAGTTCTGGGCTGGTGTTTGTGTTTCTGTCCTGCAACTGGTTCTGGCTGGAGTTCAGGTTTTTGGGTTTGGATTTGGATATGTCCTGGATGTGTTTTGGTTCTTGGGTCTGTGTCATGGTTGGCTTGGTTATGGGCTTGTTCTGTGTTCCAGTGTTCCAGTCTTGTGATCTGATAAATGGGATTAATGGCAGCTATGGCCCCTGAGATGGTTGGAACTATGAAACTGATGAAGATAATGGTGAGCTTTATTAATGGCCAAAAAAAGCTTTTTATTAAAAAGTGCCTCTTGACATTGTTACTGCTCCCTAAGAGACACATTCAAGGAGCTATGGTATATCAATGAGTATACTGAGACAAACTTCCCCAGAGTAGAGAACTCTATTGAGAAAAATATATAGTTGTCAAAGTTTAAACCGGAGAAAACTGAGCTGCTGGCATACATTAAATAACCGTGTTCCAAAGGGAGGAGATCCAGTTTGGTGGCTACCTGGTTGCGATAATACTCGATGTGAGGAATGAATAGCCTAGTGTCCAAGCTAGCATACCCCGTACCCCATACTCTAGGCTCTGTCTTGATATGATCTGCTCCTCTAAGAGGGACCATTAGTACTGTGGCTGCTGTTATTGTTCGGCTCTCGCCCCAGCCTCCGCTTATCTTCCCATCAATCGTGGCCTGTTGGTGTACTTTACATTCAAGATCTGTCAAAGGAGGAATGATTGGATCTTAATCAAAAAGTGAGGCGGCTCCTATGGCAGGCGGGGGAATGGGATCTGTAAAATTGCCCCTCAGCCATCCTCCCCCCGTTCTCCACCCTCCTTCCCCTGCGTTCCCTTTTGTCATTATGGATGGTGTTGAGTTGGGCTGAGGTGGGAGGAAAACAAAACACACTGTTTACACAATCCATTTGCATCGGATAAAAAAAAAAAGTAACTTTCAGGGGGAGAGGGAAAAACCCAACAAATTAGACATCACTATGTGTACCTACTCATGCATTAATGGTCGAACATCAGTAGGTTTCTGCTCAGTGGAGGAGGTTAATCATCTTCCCAACAGGAACAAGGTTCTGGGTTCCCCTAGCTAGCAGGTCCCTGGGGCTATTTGAGAGAGACAGAGGGAATTAGAGAGAGGGGGAGAATTAGATACAGAGAGGGACAAAGAAAGAGAGACAGAACTGTGACAGCCAAACATATACCATCTCTTTCAAGCTCCTCATGCATTATGGAACACATATAGGCCAACCTCCTCAGCTTTTGCCCCACTCCCCAGTCAGCTGCATTAGAACGCAATGGGGAAAATACCTGTCATTATTGGCATGGCAACATGAACGATGCAACAACTGTCTACATGACAGACCCTAGACCTACTCTCAACTGCTCTGTTTCACTAGGAAACTCTACACTCTACATACACTGCTTCTGACAGAGGGTGAACTAGATGCCATATTTAAACCAGTAGTGCAGGTGTCCTCAAAGTGGGATCCGTGTACTGCTGGGGGTCCTCTGCCAGATGATTTATTTCTAATAACAAGAGATACCCATCCCTACACACATGCACACACATACAATACACACACGTCAGTGCACTGGGAGCCTGCACACAGACCCTGTTTTACAGATGTGTGGTGTGTGTGTGTGTGGCGCTGCGACGACAGAGGCTGTGTTCTAATATAAACATTAATGCAGGACACTTGGCAAATGAGGTGTGTGCTGTGACGGGCTCCCCTGGGACACTGGGTCTGGGATTGACCCCTGGAGGTCCTGCTGCCTCTCTCCTCTCTATCTTACCTCAGTCACACCCTGCTGGGCAACTAATGATTTAGGAATTCATTAACATGAACTTGACCCATTTTCAAGTCTCTTAATTGAATTTGAACCAGATTCTGCTTCATTCACTCAAGATTTTACTTTGTAGGAAAAGGCGGCGGGAGGGAGAACATGGAGGAGGTGGAGCGAGGGGAGGTGGAAGGGAGGGGGTGAGTGGAGGTGGCAGAGAACGAGCAGGAGAGGAGAGGAGGTACTGTAGGTGGAGGTAGGAATGGCAGAGTAGGTAGGTGGAGGGGAAATATGGGTGGAGAAGGTTGTTCTTAATGAGGACGCCACTGGTACTCCACCCCCCGTCCCAGTCTCATGCTTCATAGCATTAGCTATGGGTCAGACCAGTAATATTAATGAGGCACCCTGTTCAGGTTCAGGGCTCAGCAGAGAGCTTCCTGCTCAAAGCCCTGACCTGCCAGAGCCAATAGGAATGAACTGGGATTTGGGTGTGAGGGGGTCCTTAGCGGCGGTCCTACTCTGAGGGCGTCCTGAGTAAAACCTGGTCATGTAATCCATGGACCCATCCCAGGGATGAGGGGGAATTACGTGTAGCACTGTGCCCTATGTACCCTCTCTACTCATTCCCATGAAAGGCCATGAGTAATGGCAAATATACCAGCATACTGTAAAAATGGCCATCACTACGGTGGAGAGAGTGCAAAGTGCACCTTTAAGAACATTATTATTCATTGAATGTCTGCCAGGCTCATTAGAGATTTAAGTGATCGGGTCACATTGGAGAGTGGTCCGCCTCCACCTCTTCTACTCAGGGAATCCGACTAAGGGACCCCTTGTACCCCTACCGCTGTGGGACGGCATCAGAGGTAGCGATGGACTGTAGAAAGGCGTGACTAACTACTATTGAAAGATGACTAACCTTTGAGTCGATTTTGTATTTCAGTTTATACTAAGTACATGGTGTATCATAATAAGCCACTGCCACTGATTAACATGGAGGAGAAGGAGCTAGACCAACCACTGATTAACATGGAGGAGAAGGAGCTAGACCAACCACTGATTAACATGGAGGAGAAGGAGCTAGACCAACCACTGATTAACATGGAGGAGAAGGAGCTAGACCAACCACTGATTAACATGGAGGATAAGGAGCTAAACCAACCACTGATTAACATGGAGGAGAAGGAGCTAGACCAACCACTGATTAAAATGGAGGAGAAGGAGCTAGAACAACCACTGATTAATATGGAGGAGAAGGAGCTAGACCAACCACTGATTAACATGGAGGAGAAGGAGCTAGACCAACCACTGATTAACATGGAGGAGAAGGAGCTAGACCAACCACTGATTAACATGGAGGAGAAGGAGCTAGACCAACCACTGATTAACATGGAGGATAAGGAGCTAAACCAACCACTGATTAACATGGAGGAGAAGGAGCTAGACCAACCACTGATTAAAATGGAGGAGAAGGAGCTAGAACAACCACTGATTAATATGGAGGAGAAGGAGCTAGACCAACCACTGATTAACATGGAGAAGGAGCTATACCAACCACTGATTAACATGGAGGATAAGGAGCTAGACCAACCACTGATTAACATGGAGGATAAGGAGCTAGACCAACCACTGATTAACATGGAGGACAAGGAGCTAGACAAACCACTGATTAACATGGAGGACAAGGAGCTAGACCAACCACTGATTAACATGAGATAGAGGGAGCTAGACCAACCACTGATTAACATGAAGGAGAAGGAGCTAGACCAACCACTGATTAACATGGAGGACAAGGAGCTAAACCAACCACTGATTAACATGAGATAGAGGGAGCTAGAACAACCACTGATTAACATGAGATGGAGGGAGCTAGACCAACCACTGATTAACATGGAGGACAAGGAGCTAGACCAACCACTGATTAACATGGAGGAGAAGGAGCTAGACCAACCACTGATTAACATGGAGGACAAGGAGCTAGACCAACCACTGATTAACATGGAGGAAAAGGAGCTAGACCAACCACTGATTAACATGGAGGAGAAGGAGCTAGACCAACCACTGATTAACATGGAGGACAAGGAGCTAGACCAACCACTGATTAACATGGAGGAAAAGGAGCTAGACCAACCACTGATTAACATGAGATAGAGGGAGCTAGACCAACCACTGATTAACATGAAGGAGAAGGAGCTAGACCAACCACTGATTAACATAGAGGACAAGGAGCTAAACCAACCACTGATTAACATGAGATAGAGGGAGCTAGACCAACCACTGATTAACATGGAGGAGAAGGAGCTAGACCAACCATGATTAACATGAGGGAGAAGGAGCTGGGCAGAAGTTTCCATTCCACTCCATTCTTCACCTTCAGCAAAAGGTAAGAGCAATCCTGGCCCTAAGGGAGGTCTCCTCTCCCCACTCTATCTCTGTCTCTCTCTCTCTCTGGCAATTCTGGCCCTGAGGGAGCCTCCCTCCATTCTCTCTCTCTCTCTCTCTCTCTCTCTCTGGCAATTCTGGCCCTGAGGGAGCCTCCCTCCATTCTCTCTCTCTCTCCAGGCATCAGTACCTTGTCCCTCAGAGGGTTCCTCTCCCCTCAGCAGCCCCTGCTCGCTCTGTGGAGATCAGCATTTTCCCCTCCTCACCCTGCGTCCTCCCTCCCTTCCTTCCTCTATCCATCCATAGTGTTTAAATCATGAGAGATACACCTGCCCTCTCTCTCTCTGCTTGAATGCTGCCTCCTAGGCAGCTCAGACCCTTAGGCAAACTATTACTGCACAGAATAATGTCAGTGTTAGTCTGGACAAGTCAGCACAACATTATAGGTGTGAATAGCTGCAATAGAAGTGATTTCTTTTATTTTTTATGACTTAACTAGGCAAGTGGGTTAAGAACAAATTCTGATTTACAATGACGGCCTACCCCGGCCAATGCTGGGCTGCCCTGTGGGACTTCCAATCACAGGCAAATGTGAGGCAGTCTGCATTCGAACAGGGGATGTCTCTTGCACTGCGATGCAGTGCCTTAAACCACTCTGCCAACTGAACACCATGTTTATTCCCACCGCGTAAATGCTTGTATTTGAAGTTCATCCACCTTGCATGGATGTACAAATAATACATGTTATCGTATCTATAGTCTCTTTGGTTATTTATAGTATATACTAGTCTGTGCCTTTGCACACTCTTGGTCTAGGGAATAATAGAATGTGTTCTAATCTTTAAAATGCAACCTATTGTATGTCTAGCTGAGGTGGTAATTTGGACATTCAATTTGTACAGCTCTGTAGGGAACCTAAATCATTTAGGACATGTATGACTACAGGTCCTGCCATCTACTGTGTAAGAATTCACTTTATTATTGGATGTGCTGCTGGCCTGCCCGAAACACTTCTTAGTATGTAGCGAGAGTAATATAATTGACATCAATTCCTTACAGTGCTTTTTAATGCAGCCATTATGAACCATCTGTGCCTCTTCCATCTTTCATGAGCTAGCAGCTGTTGTCTCTCTTTTCCTGACTGTTCCCAACATTTCCTCCTTGCTATCACTCCGTCTAGTAATTGCTGGCAAACATAGTATCCATCCTCGTGCCTTAAAAAAAATCCTCTCAGAAGAAGATAAATGTCTCTTCGCTCTTGCCAAAAAATGCAGCGAGGCCCTTCGTTTAAAGGGGAATGTGGCTTGTCCAATTTACACAGCATCGTACACACAACACATTGCCCTCCCATCCAATGCACTGAGGGTCACGACGAGGGGAGCACAGCAGTTTCTCAACTCAAACAGACAACGCTGACAGCCAGCTATGGGGGTGAATCTCTTCTTGCTCCTTGTTTGGCTGGCTGCAGACTATTGTTGACCCTGGAGCGCCTCCTCTCCACTCGGGCCCTCCTTCAGAGTGTGTGTGTGTGTGTGTGTGTGTGTGTGTGTGTGTGTGTGTGTGTGTGTATGTGTATGTGTATGTGTATGTGTATGTGTATGTGTATGTGTATGTGTATGTGTATGTGTATGTGTATGTGTGTGTGTGTGTGTGTGTGTGTGTCTATGGCATGGTGCCGGCCTGCTCATTAGTACTGCCAAACTCCTCTGGCAACAGCAGCAGCAGCTGTCCATCCCAACCCCAGCCTCCACACCACCGTCTCTGTCTGGATCTACAGCCTACTGAATGAGAGAGGGCCAATAGTGGAAAAAGTACCCAATTGTCATACTTGAGGAAAGGTAAAGGTACCTTAATAGGAAATGAAAAGTCCTCCAGTAAGAAGAATGCCCCTCCCCCTAACGGTGTGATTACTACCACTGAGGGTTTAGAGTTTGAGGTAGTCACCTCATACACGTTCTCGGAAGTATGGCTAGACGGTACACTGTCCTTCTCTCAGCACATATCCAAGCTGCAGGTTAAGGTTAATTGCTCCTCTTTCAACCCAGATGTCAAACTAACCCTGATTAAGATGACCATCCTACCCATGCTAGATTAAGGAGACATCATTTATAGATCGTCAGGTAAGGGTGTCCTCGAGTGGCTGGATGTTTTTTACCATTCTGCCATCAGATTTTCCACCAATGCTCCTTATAGGACACATCACTGCACTCTATACTCCTCTGTAAACTGGTCATCTCTGTATACCCAACGCAAGACCCACTGGTTGTGTTGCTACCATGCTGTGTTGTTGTCTTAGGTCTCTCTTTATGTAGTGTTGTGGTGTCTCTCTTGTCGTGATGTGTGTTTTGTCCTACATTTGTATTTTTAATCCCAGCTACCGTCCCCGTAGGAGGCCTTTTGCCTCTTGCTAGGCCGTCATTGTAAAAAAAGGATTTGTTCTTAACTGTCTTCACTAGTTAAATAAAGGTAAAAAATAAATAATAATAACAATAATGTATGTACAGTACTTAACTATTAACTACATTATTTTCTTTAAGAATGTAGTGAAGTAAAAGTAAAAGTTGTCAAAAATAGAAATAGTATAGTTCATATTCCCCCAAAACAACTAAAGTAGTACTTTAAAGTATTTTTACTTAAGTACTGTACACCACTGGAGAGGACCTCCAGGAAATCTGCCTCCTCAATCACTTCCTCCCCACCACCCCACCCCACCGCCACTGTCTGCCTACCTGCAGAATGGCTCCTGAAGGCAGGGCTGTCTGGGCTGGCAGGCCCCGTTGCTCTGCTCTGCTCCCACATCACACATCACCACACTATGGGCGTCAGTTGGGAATACCATAGCTCAAGACCAAAAATGTAAAGTTAGCTAAAATCATTCCATTCCCGATTAAAATGCAATGTCTGTTTAGCAAATTGGTTGAATGATTGGCTTCAGGACCATGCGGAGCATGGCTTGGAGAGCAGTTGCCAGCCTACTCGCCTTTTATTTCACTTTTAGAAAGCAGAGCGCAGAGACAGTGCCAGTTTTGGCTTCATGTATTGGTATGAAAATAAACACAACTGACCAACTTGCTATTTAGAGAATTTCCCCAAATACATGTCCTGTTTGTTTTTATTATATATAGCTAGGCTACATGGGAGGAGAGCGCTACTGCCATGTGCTCCCCTCCCATGTAGTTGAAGGCGCTGTCTGTAGCTTCCCACCAATGGTCTTTATACAAAGTGTGAAGCGGGAAGCAATGAGACAATGTTGTTTGGAAATGCAATGAGAGACAATGACACTTTCATAGTACACTGTATGGGCCTTCCACAAGGGTGGATTCATATAGCCTATAGCAGGGGGTCGGAAACCACTTTCATGTGAAGTGCCAATTCACAATTGACCTTACCATTTCTAATGTTCTGCGTGCCAGTTATGATTTTCATATATGCATTGTAGGGCTACCTTACTGTGCCCAAAAAATGTATTTATGTATTATTATTTATTTTTATGCCAATTGGTAGTCTTGTCCCATTGCTGCAACTCCCGTATGAACTTGGGAAACTTGGGAACGGGCGAAGGTCGAGAACCGTGCGTCCTCCGAAACATGACCCAGCCATGACATGACACAATGCCCCAGCTGCATCAATGAAACACCCTACACCTGGCGACTATGTCAGTGTGCACGCACCTGGCCCGCCACAGGAGTCGCTAGAGCGCAATGGGACAAGGACATCCCGGCCGGGAACAAACCCTCCACTAACCTGGAAGACGCTGAGCCAATCGTGTGCCGCCCCATGGGTGTCCCGGTCGCAGTCAGCTGCAACAGAGCCTGGACTCGAACCAGGATCTCTAATGGCATAGCGAGCACTGCGATGCAGTGCCTTAGACCACTGCGCCACTCTGGAGGCCGGCCAAGATATTTCTAGCTGCCTTCAAACTGAAGAATTCTATAGCTTACTACAAGTTAGAGACAATTCAGCACCACGCCACAGAGCTCCATTATGTACGGAGGTGCTGCCTACTTGTACCGAGGTGCTGTCCATTCAGTGGTGCTGAATCACAGACACTGCCTTAGCTCCCACATTTGGAGATTTTTGTCATTTTTTGTTCGAGTTTGTTCATGTGCCCTTGTTGATTGTAGGCCTAAGTAAGTCATTTGATGTACAGTACCAGTCAAAAGTTTGGACACACCTACTCATTCAAGGGTTTTTCTTTATTTTTGCTATTTTCTACATTGTAGAATAATAGTGAAGACATCAAAACTATGAAATAACATATGGAATCATGTAGTAACCAAAAAAGTGGTAAACTTATTCAAATATACTTTATATCTGAGATTCTTCAAAGTAGCCACCCTTTGCCTTGATGACAGCTTTGCACACTCTTGGCATTCTCTCAACCAGCTTCACCTCGAATGCTTTTCCAACAGTCTTGAAGGAGTTCCCACACATGCTGAGTACTTGTTGGCTGCTTTTCCTTCACTTCAACTCATCCCAAACCATCTCAATTGGGTTGAGGTCGGGTGATTGTGACGGCCAGGTCATCTGATGCAGCACTCCAGCACTCTCCTTCTTGGTCAAATAGCCCTTACACAACCTGGACATGTCAACCTGGACACTAGGAATGGGGTGTGCTCTAGGACCATGCGGACACCTCTGAGCGGTCGAGTAGGCTGTTTGGAGTGTTTTTTTCCGACTGGATAAAAAAAACCGATATGCCGCACCCCCACTTCTAAAACCAAAGTTGCACACCTGGTAAATACTATTTAATTTGCATATACCCTGCCCATTGTCCTCCACCATATTGCAATTTGTGTCACCCATTAGTGAGAATCCTACATGCCAAGGATAGACCATATATTGTGTTCCCTACAGGTAATAGAAACGAGCAGAAGTGCTGAACTATCCATTCAGACCCCAGTCCTACCTACCTACAGGTTATGGAGAATGCGCTCTTTTAGTATTTCAATAGGTTTTCTGAAGGAGAAAGACTCCACTTCTATGTGAAAGGTAAAAAAACAAAAACACTATAGTAAATACTACAATCTGCAAAAACACTACATTAATTACTATAGTATATACCACAATTGTGTTTTACTACAGCATTTATACTATAGTTAACTGTAAATACTATAGTATACTAAAGCAAATACTACAGTAAATATTAGTGTTCACAGTAATGTTTTTCAGGGCTTTAGTCTGCAAAAACACTACAGTGAATACTATAGTATTTGTTTGTGTGGACGTATGCACCGTTCCACAAGTAAATGAGTCAATTTGAGATGAGTTTGAGTTGTGGTTGACATTGTATATGCCGTTCCTCATACCTTTAAATCTAATATTGTGGTGATAAAGTGGCTTGTGGAAGTATTCACCCCCACGGCATTTTTCCTATTTTGTTGCCTTACAACCTGGAATTAAAATACATTTTGGGGGGTTTGTATCATTTGATTTACACAACATGCCCAACACTTTGAAGATGCAAAATATTTTTTTTATTGTGAAACAAACAAGAAATAAGACAAAAAAACTGAAAACTTGAGCGTGCATAACTATTCACCCCCTCAAAGTACATACTTTGTGGAGCCACATTTTGCAGCAATTACAGCTGCAAGTCTCTTGGGGTATGTCTCTATAAGCATGGCACATCTAGCCACGGGGATATTTACCCATTCTTCAAGGCAAAACTGCTTTAACCCCTTCAAGTTGGATGGGTTCCGCTGGTGTACAGAAATCTTTAAGTCATACCACAGATTCTCAATTGGATTGAGGTCTGGTCTTTGACAATGCCATTCCAAAACATTTAAATGTTTCCCCTTAAAACATCCGAGTGTTGCTTTAGCAGAATGCTTAGGGTCATTGTCCTGCTGGAAGGTGAACCTCCTTCCCAGTCTCAAATCCCTTGAAGACTGAAACAGGTTTCCCCTCAAGAATTTCCCTGTATTTAGTGCCATCCATCATTCCTTCAATTCTGACCAGTTTTTCAGTCCCTGCCGATGAAAAACATCCCCACAGCATGATGCTGCCACCACCATGCTTCACTGTGGGGATTATATTTTTTGGGTGATGAGATGTGTTGGGTTTGTGCCAGAAATAGCATTTTCCGAGATGGCCAAAAAGCTCAATTTGTTTGGGAAGGCTCCCACATGCTTTTTGGCGAACACCAAACGTGTGTGCTTATTTTTTTCTTGAAACAATGGCTTTTTTTCTGGCCACTCTTCCGTAAAGCCCAGCTCTGTAGAGTGTACGGCCTAAAGTGGTCCTATGGACAGATACTCCAATCTCCGCTGTGGAGCTTTGCAGCTCCTTCAGGGTTATCTTTGGTCTCTTTGTTGCCTCTCTGATTAATACCCTCCTTGCCTGGTCCGTGATTTTTGGTGGGCGGCCCTCTATTGGCAGGTTTGTTGTGGTGCCATTTTCTTTCAATTTTTTTATAGTGGATTTAATGGTGCTCCGTGGGATGTTCAAAGTTTCGTATATGTTTTTATAACCCAACGCTGATCTGTACTTCTCCACAACTTTGTCCCTGACCTGTTTGGAGAGATTCTTGGTCTACATGGTGCCGCTTAGTGGTGTGGCAGACTCTGGGGCCTTTCAGAACAGGTGTATATATACTGAGACCATGTGACAGATCATGTGACACTTAGATTGCACACAGGTGGACTTTATGTAACTAATTATGTGACTTCTGAAGATAATTGGTTGCACCAGATCTTGTTTAGGGGCTTCATAACAAAGAGGTGAAAACATATGCATGCACCATTTTTATGTTTTAAATTTTTTAGAAACAGGTTATTTTTTCCATTTCACTTCACCAATTTAAACAATTTTGTGAATGTCCATTACATGAAATCCAAATAATCCATTTAAATTACAGGTTGTTATGCAACAAAATAGGAAAAACGCCAAGGAGAATGAATACTTTTGCAAAGCACTTTTTTTCTCCATTTTGAGAGTTTTTAAATTGTGTAGAAATGCAGTAAATGAATTTCAATTTCCCAATAATGTCTTGGAATTTGCCATACCCTAGGTTTAGCTGAACTGACTCCACTACACGCAATCCTGCATCTTTTTTCCAAGAGTTTTCTGTCGTCTTTTAATCACAGCTTTTGTATACAATGTTTCATATGCCTTTTTAATGGGAGCAGATCGGAAAGCTTGTCCATGTACAGCCAGAGCCCCTGGTATCCATTCACCTCCACTACAGTAGCATTCCTCCACACCAACCCAACCAGGGTTCACCATAAAATATGCCATTAACAGATGCTTTTATTCAAAGCGACATATAGTCTAACACACATTTTACATATGGGTGGCCCTGGGATTCAAAACCACAATCATGGCATTGCAAGGACCATTCTCTGCCAACTGAGCCATACAGGATCAACATCTGCTGGGTCCAAAGACTGAGACTGTGTCCCAAATGGCACCCCATTCCCTACATAGGGAATAGGGTGCCATTTTGGTTTGCAGACCAAGGTAGTCAGTGCAGCAGAAGAGATCCAGGCTCCAGAAGCACCATGGCAACAGCGTCCGCCATGGCTGGGCAGCACTCCTCCCTCCACACCCCACTGCCTGGTGAGGCACAGCAGCCAGGTCCTCAGGGGGAAGCGGTCCAAAGGACTGGAGCTCAACTATAAGTCTTACAGTGTCACCATGTAAATGAGCCGTGGCACGGCGGAGGCTTGCTGTGATCTTACTGAATGCCTGATGTGTACCACCACAGCCCTCTGAGGCACTTATTCCACTGATAGGCATGACTTCTTCCCAGAAACAACTAAAGGTATGTCTTCCTACCTTAGTTCTCAGAAGCAAGAACATCATCAAACCCCTATTCAGTTTCATCTTAACCTGTGCCCTTCAGCCCCAGTAGACTACAGTACCACTGCTGGACACTGTGTCTAAAAGATAACACATTGGCAGTAAATTATCCCACTCTACAGTGTATTGATTTACATACATAACTTACTTAAATTGCCTCATTTGTCTAACTCTTTTCACAGTAGCAGCAGAACATGACAATTATTTCCTTCCTTTGATCTCAGGCTACAGAATTTCACTATGGCATGTACAGTAGCTGCAGAGTGAGAATAGATACAGTATGCCATCAACTATTCAACCCTAAGTGGGGCTCATTTATGTTGCCGTCACTATGGTATAAAGCCTTGGGTTATACCAAGAAGCAACCAGACAATATCACTAGAGATCTATTTCAAGAAGCCTTAATCTTCTCTACCCCTACTGACAGACCCCCTACTCCCCCCAAGGGAGATCAGCAAATGTTCTCCTCCTTGTTAGACACATTCAATTATTTGTAAATTCAAGCAGAAGGCCAGACTGTGGATTCTAACAATTTACATTTTTACATTTTGTATGCTAATCTTAAAAAATGCTGTAGTAATCCTCTTGTAATTTTTTCTTTAATATTTCTATAACATACATTGAGTGTACAAACCATTTAGAACCCTTGCTCTCTCCATGACAGAGACAACTAAAGCTATGATCCCTAATTGATGTCACTTATTAAATCCACTTCAATCAGCGTAGACGAAGGGAAGGAGACAGGTTAAAGAAGAATTTTAAAGTCTTGAGACAATTGACAATTTTGTATGTGTGCCAATCAGAGGGTGAATGGTCAAGACAAAGGATTTAAGTACCTTTGAATGGGGTATAATAGTATCAAATCAAATCAAATGTATTTATATAGCCCTTCGTACATCAGCTGATATCTCAAAGTGCTGTACAGAAACCCAGCCTAAAACCCCAAACAGCAAGCAATGCAGGTGTAGGCCAAAACCTAGGAAGAAACCTAGAGAGGAACCAGGCTATGTGGGGTGGCCAGTCTTCTTCTGGCTGTGCCGGGTGGAGATTATAACAGAACATGGCCAAGATGTTCAAATGTTCATAAATGACCAGCATGGTCAAATAATAATAATCATAGGTCAGAACAGTTGAAACTGGAGCAGCAGCACGGCGAGCTGGACTGGGGACAGCAAGGAGTCATCATGTCAGGTAGTCCTGAGGCATGGTCCTAGGGCTCAGGTCCTCTGAGAGAGAGAAAGAAAGAGAGAAAGAGAGAATTAGAGAGAGCATACTTAAATTCACACAGGACACCGGATAGGACAGGAGAAGTACTCCAGATATAACACACTGACCCTAGCCCCCCAACACATAAACTACTGCAGCATAAATACTGGAGGCTGAGACAGGAGGGGTCAGGAGACACTGTGGCCCCATCCGATGACACCCCCGGACAGGGCCATAAAGGAAGGATATAACCCCACCCACTTTGCCAAAGCACAGCCCCCTCACCACTAGAGGGATATCTTCAACCACCAACTTACCATCCTGAAACAAGGCCGAGTATAGCCCACAAAGATCTCCGCCACGGCACAACCCAAGGGGGGGGGGGCACCAACCCAGACAGGAAGATCACATCAGTGACTCAACCCACTCAAGTGACGCACCCCTCCTAGGGACGGTATGAAAGAGCCCTAGTAAGCCAGTGACTCAGCCCCTGTAATAGGGTTAGAGGCAGAGAATCCCAGTAGAAAGAGGGGAACCGGCCAGGCAGAGACAGCAAGGGCGGTTCGTTGCTCCAGAGCCTTTCCGTTCACCTTCACACTCCTGGGCCAGACTACACTCAATCATATGACCCACTGAAGAGATGAGTCTTCAGTAAAGACTTAAAGGTTGAGATCGAGTTTGCGTCTCTCACATGGGTAGGCAGACCATTCCATAAAAATGGAGCTCTATAGGAGAAAGCCCTGCCTCCAGCTGTTTGCTTAGAAATTCTAGGGACAATTAGGAGGCCTGCGTCTTGTGACCGTAGCGTACGTGTAGGTATGTACAGCAGGACCAAATCAGAGAGATAGGTAGGAGCAAGCCCATGTAATGTTTTGAAGGTTAGCAGTAAAACCTTGAAATAAGCCCTTCCCTTGAAAGGAAGCCAGTGTAGGGAGGCTAGCACTGGAGTAATATGATCAAATTTTTGGGTTCTAGTCAGCATTCTAGCAGCCGTATTTAGCACTAACTGAAGTTTATTTAGTGCTTTATCCGGGTAGCCGGAAAGTAGAGCATTGCAGTAGTCTAACCTAGAAGTGACAAAAGCATGGATAAATTTTTCTGCATCATTTTTGGACAGAAAGTTTCTGATTTTTGCAATGTTACATAGATGGAAAAAAGCTGTCCTTGAAACAGTCTTGACATGTTCTTCAAACGAGAGATCAGGGTCCAGAGTAATGCCGAGGTCCTTCACAGTTTTATTTGAGACGACTGTACAACCATTAAGATTAATTGTCAGATTCAACAGAAGATCTCTTTGTTTCTTGGGACCTAGAACAAGCATCTCTGTTTTGTCCAAGTTTAAAAGTAGAATGTTTGCAGCCATCCACTTCCTTATGTCTGAAACACTTGCTTCTAGTGAGGGCAATTTTGGGGTAGGTGCCAGGCATACCAGTTTGTGTCAAGAAATGCAACGCTGCTGGGTTTTTCACGCTCAACATTTTCCCATGTGTATCAAGAATGGTCCACCACCCGAATGACATCCAGCCAACCAGACACAACTGTGGGAAGCATTGGAGTCAACATGGGCCACTATCCCTATGGAATGCTTCAGACACCTTTAGAGTCCATGCCCCGACAAATTGAGGCTGTTTTGAGGGGGATGGGGGATGAAACTTAATATTAGGAAGGTATCCCTAATGTTTTGTATACTCAGTGTACATTACTGTCATAAAACTTCACATAAACCCAATCCCCTTCATGTCAGTATAGTTTATACAAATACACCAAGGAGTAAGAATCAGAAGGGGGAACACTTCCACTAACATTCTAATGACTCCAAATGAAGAACAGGATTCTTTGGGGTCTCTCTTACAT
Source organism: Oncorhynchus kisutch (assembly GCF_002021735.2). Classification (NCBI taxonomy): domain Eukaryota; kingdom Metazoa; phylum Chordata; class Actinopteri; order Salmoniformes; family Salmonidae; genus Oncorhynchus; species Oncorhynchus kisutch. The sequence continues at coordinate 18,905,154 of NC_034187.2, forward strand.
TGTCTAAGAGCCATGCTATTGTTTAGGGAAATACATATGTACACTGGTGATTTTTTTCTCTCTCAAATCTATTCACTTGTCTTTCTTTCTTTTTCTCATTAAATTGTTCCTACAATGTAATATTTCTGGTCACACAGAACACAGAATTATAAAGTGGCGAGTGTTCAATGTTTGCTGATTTGATTACATTTGGGTTTCTAAACGCTGGAGGGACAGTTCAGAAAAAACTTCCCATATGGTGGGAATCACACATGCACGTCGTCAGCTAAAAGTAACCCCAAAGCAATGCAGATTCTCTCCTACCAGCTGTTACATGTTACATTGAAGCAGGGATATTGAAATTTCCCAGATGTTGCCTGGCAAACGACTGGAAGTTGAGGTTATACTGTAAATGAGATCTTTGTATGGACAGAGTAACAGTAGTTGTGATTTGAGATGCCATTAATGTAAATATAACATGTTTATGTAAATGTTAAAATTACTGTAGCATCAGTCATGATCATTTCCTGTACATGTATCTTACTACAAAATACTATAATCTATCATCGCTTGAGATCATTTTTGTTGCTCTGATGATTTCATTGATTGCTATAGCCATTTGGTTTCTCAAGGGACTGGAAGTTGGTCCATAATGGTGGGAAGTTGGAAATCAATGGAAAATGATGACTGTAGCAAGTCACTGAGACAAAAAGCCTGTTGGTGTTAAGGTTCTTTGTAGATTTTCTGGCTCCACTGGAAAACATTTGATTTAGAATCAATCATATTAAACTGTCTTTAAAGTTGAAATCAGCAGTTGCCACATCTGTTTTTAGACCTACAAATTAATTATATGTACCCATTGATTCTTGAAGTATATGACTTATGAGCTAAGTTTTACTGTCATATCCCATCAGAACCTAAAATATAAGCTTGTTTTGCTCCAATTGCTAAAAGGCCAGCTCTTATTTTGCAGTTGCATCACCCCGTACTAGTAGTTAGTTGTATCAGCCAATCACAGTCCGCCATTCCCTGTGCACCTCCAAAAACCCCACGGTCAGAAGATCCCGTTGCTTCTGTGGAGATCCAGCCGACCTCAGCTCCGATCTCGGTGTCCTCACCTGTCGTCGCTGCGGGAGCCCACCTGAGTCCTCCCGCTGTGGCCTGGCCTCCTGATCTGGGGCCTTCGTCTGGTCATCCTGCTACGGCCTGGTCTACTGATTCAAGGCCCTCACCTGGTCCCCCTGCCTGGATCTGGCCTTTCCGGTGGCTACTGCCCATTGGTGCTTCGTGGGTCCAGCCACCAGAGTGTTCAGTCCCAGGGTCCTTGTTGAGATCTTGAGATCTGCTGCAGCTCTGCAGTCCCCAGTCCTGAGATTCTTGTTCGAGCTTTGCTGCTGTGGCCCTGATGTCTCCAGTCCTGGTGTTCTCAGCTGGCACTGTGCCGGGGGTCAAGATGACTCCTGCTCATCCGCTGGGGGCCTAACCTGCCCTCACTCCCGAGGTCCTCATGTTGCCTTTTTCTGGGCAGAGGGGGTGGCCGCCATCAGGTCCACCACTGCGTCCGGTTGGCTTTCTGGTCCCCGCCACATCACTCACTCTGGTTTGGTGATCTTAAGCATCTTCTTGATAGGGTGGCCAGATGCACAAAAAACAGAAACTCTGTTTGGCCAGAGGCCTATGCCCTACGATTCTGATGGGGTGGCCAGACACACTCAAGGATTTCCCTTGTCTGCCTCCTGCACAGCTCTGCCTCCCTGTCCAGGCAGATGAACACACACCAGCGGCCTTCTGTCATCCCTGGTAAATTAGAGTCTTTAGTTTAGAGTTACAGAGTAAATCTGAGGGTGGCTGTTGCATCACATCTAATCTAGTTGTTAGTTTTCTCCTTAGTGGTACCTACAAGTCCCCCCACTTGTATCAGCCAATCACAATTCCCATTCCCTGTGCACCTCACTTTACCCCGCCCCTGTCTTCAGGGTGAGATCGCAGTCAGAATCTCTGGACTATTCCTCATGTTTATTGTATTTGACCTGTGTTTAGGTTGTGTATCTAATTAACCGTGGCAGGTAGCCTAGTTGGACGAGTAACTGAAAGTTTGCAAGATCGAATCCCCGAGCTGACAAGGTAAAAATCTGTTGTTCTGCCCCTGAACAAGGCACTTAATAACCCACTGTTCCTAGGCCGTCATTGACAATAAGATTTGTCTCTTAACTGACTTGCCTAGTTAAATAAAATAAACACTTTTATACAGTCTCACTTTCTATGTGAGCAGTCAGTACTGAAGTTTGATGTGGAGTTTGGTGTGGTGAAACCCATTATCTGAATAAACCTGTCTGAAGATATCTTGGACCTGGACACCTGTGGTGGCTTAATATCCACTGGCACCTAATAGCGCTTTACTTGTGACCGTTATCCATGGTCCTCCTGGATCAGCCCCTTAGTATTGTTCACCAATGTTTGTAAACAAAGTAAATCTAAGCAAACACTATATAACTTCAAAACATTCAAATTATAATATGGATGGTCAGTCCATGCATCCATAGCTATGTCTGTGAATTTGAGAGTGATTACATTTCTCCCGCAGCTTTTTACAGAAACAGTTGCGCTTTGTTATTATTTCATCTTCTGATTGGCCCTTTAATTTATATTATGTTTTTACTAAAATATCTTCAAGAACATTGCATAAATGTCCAGGGTCTCGATCAAGAGTAGGGCTGAAATGAAAAAGTTCACAAAATCTAATCTATCAGTGAATTCAAACAGAATATTTTTAATTACACTATCGATAACTTTTTAAAATGGTTTTCCACAATGTAGGTCAGAAATAGGTCCCATAGTTTATCATGAGTTACCCAAAGTATGCACAATAGCATTTTGTTGGAATGGAAATGTGCCTGCATCTTTCTAATGGTCTTTCCATCCATCCAGACATACAGTTGAAGTATGTAAGTTTACATACACCTTCGCCAAATACATTTAAACTCAGTTTTTCACAATTCCTGACATTTAATCCTAGTACGAATTCCCTGTTTTAGGTCAGTTATTTTAAGAATGTGAAATGTCAGAATAATAGTAGATCGAATGATTTATTTCAGCTTTTATTTCTTTCATAATATTCCCAGTGGGTCAGAAGTTTACAAACACTCAATTAGTATTTGGTCCCATTGCCTTTAAATTGTTTGAGACTGTCTCCTGTCTCAAACGTTTCGAGTAGCCTTCCACAAGCTTCCCACAATAAGTTTGGTGAATGTTGTCCCATTCCTCCTGACAGAGCTGGTATAACTGAGTCAGGTTTGTAGGCCTCCTTGCTTGCACACGCTTTTTCAGTTCTGCCCACACATTTTCTATAGGATTGAGGTCAGGGCTTTGTGATGGCCACTCCAATACCTTAACTTTGTTGTCCTTAAGCCATCTTGCCACAACTTTGGAAGTATGCTTGGGGTCATTGTCCATTTGGAAGACCCATTTGTGACCAAGCTTTAACTTGTCTTGAGATGTTGCTTCAATATTTCCACATAATTGTCCTGCCTCATGATGACATCTACTTTGTGAAGTGCACCAGTCCCACCTGCAGCAAAACACCCCTGCAACATGATGCTGCCACCCCCGTGATTCATGGCTGGGATGGTGTCTTCAGCTTGCAAGCCTCCCCCCTTTTCCTCCAAACATAACGATTGTCATTATGGCCAAACGGTTCTATTTTTGTTTAATCAGAACAGAGGACATTTCTCCAAAAATTACGATCTTTGTCCCCATGTGCAGTTGCAAACCGTAGTCTGGCTTTTTTTATGGCAGTTTAGGAGCAGTGTCTTCTTCCTTGCTGAGTGGCCTTTCAGGTTATGTCGATATAGGACTTGTTTTACTGTGGATATAGATACTTTTCTACCTGTTTCTTCCAGCATCTTCACAAGGTCCTTTGCTGTTGTTCTGGGATTGATTTGCACTTTTCGCACCAAAGTATGTTAATCTCTAGGAGACAGAACGCATCTCCTTCCTGAGCGGTATGATGGCTGCGTGGTCCCATGGTGTTTATACTTGCGTACTATTGTTTGCACAAATGAACGTGGTACCTTCAGGCGTTTGGAAATTGCTCCCAAGGATGAACCAGACTTGTAGAGGTCTACAATTTTTTTTCTGAGGTATTGTCTGATTTCTTTTGATTTTCCCATGAGGTCATGCAAAGAGCAACTGAGTTTGAAGGTAGGCCTTGAAATACATCCACAGGTACACCTCCAATTGACTCAAATTATGTCAATTAGTCTATCAAAAGCTTCTAAAGCAATGACATCATTTTCAGGAATTTTCCAAGCTGTTTAAAGGCACAGGCAACTTAGTGTATGTAAACTTCTGATCCACTGGAATTGTGATACAGTGAATTATAAGAGAAATAATCTGTCTGTAAACAATTGTTGGAAAAATGACTTGTGTCATGCACAAAGTAGATCAAGTAAATAAAGTAGATGTCCTAACCGACTTGCCAAAACTATAGTTTTTTAACAAGACATTTGTGGAGTGGTTGAAAAACAAGTTTTAATGACTCCAACCTAAGTGTATGTGAACTTCCGACTACAACTGTAGATGGATTTGATTATGACTGCTTTGCCACGCTAAGAGAAACCCTCCGCTTCCCCTCACAACCAATATTTAATAACCCTTCATTACATCAGAACAACAAGACTTTTACAATGGCTGCCATTGGAGACGATGCAGGTGTTAATGGTGGAGGGTGTTTGGCTGTGTTAATATGGTCAATGCTCTGTGGTTGCCTGGGTGGGCGAGGTGGGTGCATGAGGAGGTGGTAGGACTCAATGGTGTTGGTGTTGACACTGTTTGATTGAGTTAATGTGTGTGCTGCTCTGTGCATGTGGACAGAGGGATGCCCCAGCTGTGTCTGTCTGTCTGTCTGCTCTCCTGTCTCTAAATGATGGATATTTTGTGTGAAATTGGGAAGAGATTCACCACAGGACAATAACAGACGAGTGAGAGAGAGAGAGAGCGAGAGATAAAGAAACAGATAAAGAGAGAAAGAGAGAAATAAAGAAAGTAAAGGGAACGAGAGACCGAGAGAACAGAGAATCTTCCCAGGTGAGGAGAGGACAGACTCTTTAAGTATGATCGAGCTGGCCACTTTGGGAGTCACATTCCTCTAGCTGGTAATTTATCTGCTTGATAATGCACAGACAAAGGCTCAGGCCTCCTTGGGTCACAAGCTAAGCCACACATCACCACCTCGTCCCCTCATTGTACATTTATCCCATTAAATTCTTGCCTCTTGTGCACTAGCCCAGTGGTTCTCAAACAGGAGTACTAGGGCCCCTGGGGGTTACTTGACCTATACACAGGGGTTACTTGAGAAGACTTGTGAGACCATAGGCTTACTAGTAAAATGCACACGAGGGGGTACTTCAGGGGTACTCTGGATAGAGCAATATTTTGTTGGTATGTCGCTTTCCTCATTTCAGAGAGTTAGAGGGGAGTATGTCAGTATGTCGCTTTCCTCATTTCAGAGAGTTAGAGGTGGAAGGAAAGAAATGGAAAGGAGGGAAATGGAAAGGAGGGCACCTAGTCAGTTGTACAACTGAATTCATTCAACCAAAATGTGTTTTCCACATTTAACCCAACCCCTCTGAAAGAGAGGTGCGGGGGGCTGCCTTAATTGTTCAACTCAGGTGTCAATTTATTACTGAGAGTCATCTGCCTCCAGTGATACCCTCTAGGCACCTGTTGTTGAACCTTCTAACATTCAGATAGATTCTACCTCATCCTCTTTAAATTCTACCACTGATAAATCCTACACACCAGAAATATACAGTATATCACTGTAACAGATACGTAGTTAGATGATTAGGCATAATCTGGGAAATAGTTAAAGATTTTTTTCTGAAAGGTAATTTTGAAGTGTTCATGACACCAACACGGATATATTTTTCCTAGTTGATTTTCTGTACTAGAATAACAACAAAAGCCATTTGTGAGGTGTAACCATGGATACAGTGCCTTGCAAAAGTATTCACCACCTTGGCCTTTTTCCTATTTTGTTTCATTACAACCTGTAATGTAAATTGATTTTTATTTGGATTTCATGTAATGGACATACACAAAATAGTCCAAATCTGTGAAGTGAAATGAAAAAAATAACTTCTTTCAAAATAATTATAGAAAAAAAAACTGAAAAATGGTGTGTGTAAATGTATTCCCCCCTTTGCTATGAAGCCCCTAAATAAGTTCTTCTGCAACCAATCACCTTCAGAAGTCACATAATTAGTTACATAAAGTCTACCTGTGTGCAATCATGTCACATGATCTGTCACATGATCTCAGTATATATACACCTGTTCTGGAAGGTCCCAGAGTCTGCCGCACCACTAAACAAGGGGCACCACCAAGCAAGTGGCACTATGAAGACCAAGGAGCTCTCCAAACACGTCAGGGACAAAGTTGTGGAGTAGTACAGATCAGGATCGGGTTATAAAACATGTCCAAAACTTTGACAATCCCACGGAGCACCATTAAATCCATTACAAAAATATAGAAATAATATGGCACCACAACAAACCTGCCAAGAGAGGGCCACCCACCAAAGATCACAGACCAGGGAAGGAGGGTATTAATCAGAGAGGCAACAAAGAGACCAAAGATAACTCTGAAGGAGCTGCAAAGCTCCAGAGCGGAGATTGGAGTATCTGTCCATGGGACCACTATAAGCCGTACACTCCACAGAGCTGGGTTTTACGGAAGAGTGGCCAGAAAAAAGCCATTGCTTAAATAAATAAATAAATAAGCACACACATTTGGTGTTCACCAAAACGCATGTGGGAGACTCACCAAACATACGGAAGAAGGTACTCTGGTCAGATGAGACAAAAATGTAGCTTTTTGGCCATCAAGGAAAACGCTATGTCTGGTGGAAACCCAACACCTTTCCATCACCCCAAGAATACCATCCCCACAGTGAAGCAAGGTGGTGGCAGCATCATGCCGCATGGATGTTTTTCATCGGCATGGACTGGGAAACTGGTCAGAATTGAAGGAATGCTGGATGGCGCTAAATACAGGGAATTCTTAAAGGTAACCTGTTTCAGCCTTCCAGAGATTTGAGACTGGGACAGAGGTTCAACTTCTAGCAGGACAATGACCCTAAGCATTCTGCTAAAGCAACACTCGGATGTTTGAAGTGAAAACATTTAAATGTCTTGGAATGGCCTAGTCAAAGCCCAGACCTCAATCTAATCTGTGGTATGACTTGCTGTACACCAGTACAACCAATCCAACTGGAGCAGTTTTGCCTTGAAGAATGGGCAAAAATCCCAGTGGCTTGATGTACCAGGCTTATAGAGAGATACCCCAAGAGACTTGCAGCTGTAATTGCTGCTACAGCTGACTCCAAAAAGTATTGACTTTGGGGGGGTGAATAGTTATGCATGCTCAAGTTTTCATTTTTTTGTCTTATTTTTTTATTTGTTTCACAATAAAAAATATTTTGCATCTTCAAGTGGTAGTCAGGTTGTGTAAATCAAATGATACAAATCCCCCCATTATCCATTTAATTACAGGTTGTAAGGCAACAAAATAGGAAAAATGCTAACGGGGGTTGAATACTTTCGTAAGCCACTGTAAGAGAGATTGATGCGGTGATTCAGCTAACATTTGACCATCAGCGTCATAGGGAAGCCAGTCGACTGAAGAGCAGCCAACCTGCTCCATGCACACAGGCATCCCCCTGCTTTGCTCTACAAAATCATGTAGTCCAGCCGTGCTTGATGGTAATGGCTTCATTTGGGCTTGCCAGGGAGCCGTGTTGAGCCATGTTGGGTTAGATCACACAGATGATGATGATGATGATGGTGGTAGACTAACAGTGAGCTTCTCAGGCCAAATCGGTGTCGGTGGCAAAACCAGAGTGTTAAAAAGAGAAAGAGCAGCTGTCTCCAAGGCTACAGCAGGGTCCCTGGTGTGTATTTAGCCCACAGTGTTCCTCCATCTGAAGTCTAACAGGCGATGCTCAACGGTTGACCTCGCTATCCTCCAGAGATTCTTGTGTCATGGTGCACTCCATGGAACCAATGTACTATACTACAGGTTGGGCCCTAAAGATGACTTTTACTTGCTTGGAAGAGTCAAAATACTAGAGAATAGCTTCTTTTTGATACTTTAGGCCTAGAGGCATTCTTTTCTAAATTCATGCGAGGACGATACAACAAACATAAAAATATTTGTTTTCACCTACGATGTGATCAGTTGCTGCTGTAACTCATTACAAAGGGAACAGGGAATTGTGGAACAACCTTACAACTTGTGGTGGGGATACTAGCTCATACATTGGTGTGTATATGAAGCCATGGTTTGTCACTGAACGTCACTATACAGTGTTACAGAATAGCTCAGTCATTGGCATAATGGTACGTAGGATAGAGGAACGAATGTGGAGAGAGGATAAATGAGAAATCCCAAGTCTTCAAAACGAAGTGACTCAGAGATGAGTGAATCGTGACATTTTGTTTCGTGGTCCGAGGCAATGTTTTAATGGGGACACAAAGCAATAAGCTCAAACTGCTGTGAACTTCGTTCTTCTCCTCACAGCCAAACACTGTCTCGTTAAAAACCCAAATTAATTTAGAAGAATTCATATCGAAAGCTCTTTCCTCTGGCACAATAACAATGAATCCCAAATAGAATGTTTTAATTATCCTTTTCCAGCATATTAAATGTGGAGCTTATTGCTCCACGGGTGAATATATTGTCCAGTGAGGCCAGCGAAAAGAAAACAACAGCCTTGCACAAACTAAGTAACACAGTGTACAGCTGCAATGTTGTGAGGCTTATCTTCCACATGGACAATGTCTGATGAACATTTACAATAGTCTTACAAAATAACATTTCCGGCTTATATGAAATATTGTACTGCCACTGGCCATTTGCAATGAGATCCTCAGACATCAAAAAGGAAATATTGTCTAACTATAGAAACACTTAAAATGCAAATACCTTCATTATGGCCGTTGCACTCTAGCCGTGAGATTCAGGTTCTAGCAGCAAGAGTCAGTTGGGACACACACAGATGTGTTGAGCAGGGGAACACAGCACAACGAGTTCGAGTCTGGGAGATGTGTGTGATGCTGGGATGACAAGCGTTGTTAAAGGGATGGGGGATCTGGAAAAGCAGATGGGTGGACATGTCAGGAAACAGGAGATGAGTGGTGCTTGTGGGAGGGGGACTGGAACAATGATTATACAACAAGACATGCAGTCATCTGGACATATTCAAACATATACCGGAAGAGAGAGTGTGTGTGTGTGTGTGTGTGTGTGTGTGTGTGTGTGTGTGTGTGTGTGTGTGTGTGTGTGTGTGTGTGTGTGTGTGTGAGAGAGAATATACGTGCATACGTCAGTACGTGCGTGTATATTTCTTCATTACTTGTCTGCCTGCAGCAGAGTTGCGTGGGTGGCTGGGTGATAGGGGCCAACCATTAACCATTATCTCATAATGTTCTCGCATATTCATATTTGAATATGAAACCCTGTCATGTGCATTTATGGAAAAACCCACCCGCGTTAACCGTCATATTACAAAATGATTAGCTGTATCAGTATTCATGCTGGCCTTCATTAGTGTTTAATAGTAGGGGCAATCAGGCTGGTTTAATTTAGGAATTTAACATTTATCTGAACATAATACTTCATTAGGGCTTAATATTGTCTGTAAAACTGCAACTCAAGGTTTCAGTCTAATAATCGTAAATTGTAGATGGATGATCGCAAGCTTGGTACGCAACTCTGTTATTATTGTATTTAATTAAACAGCTCTGGTATTATTGTATTTAAACAGCTCTGGTATTATTGTATTTAAACAGCTTTGCTATTATTGTATTTAAACAGCTCTGGTATTATTGTATTTAAACAGCTCTGGTGTTATTGTATTTAAACAGCTCTGGTATTATTGTATTTAAACAGCTCTGGTGTTATTGTATTTAAACAGCTCTGGTATTATTGTATTTAAACAGCTCTGGTGTTATTGTATTTAAACAGCTCTGGTATTATTGTATTTAAACAGCTCTGGTGTTATTGTATTTAAACAGCTCTGGTGTTATTGTATTTAAACAGCTCTGGTGTTATTGTATTTAAACAGCTCTGGTATTATTGTATTTAAACAGCTCTGGTATTATTGTATTTAAACAGCTGTGTACTCTGCAGGGTCAGCACAGGACATTACTCCGTCAGTAATTCTGAATCATCGATGATCCATGAGGACATGAACCACACAATAATGAGCTGAATTAAGTCTTGATTGATGACTGTGGGAAACAAATAAAAAAACAGTCCCCTTTACTTTGGCATCCTCAAAGTGAGACCAGTGACTTTTTCGATGTACAGTGACTCAGATGTAGCATCAGTAACAGTTCTGACATGCAATTTAATAACACTTTTGGGAGTCATTTCCATTGATCTTCCATTTGTGTTTTCTCTCATTATTTGTGCTGTAATAGAGTCAAGTCAAATCTGTATTCAGTCATCACAGAGAAAAGTACTCCACAAAAATAATGAATTTTTGAGAAGTGCATTTGTAACAAGAGTGTAGAATCATAGTGATTGTGTGTGTGTGTGTGTGTGTGTGTGTGTGTGTGTGTGTGTGTGTGTGTGTGTGTGTGTGAGTGTGTGTGTGTGTGTGTGAGTGTGAGAGAGAACCCTCCTATAGGAGTCAGTAAAGCTCCACTACAGCAGGACATTGCTATTAGCAACAAAGGAAACACAAAAAGATGTAACATGCATTGCAGTTAGAATATAGTCATGTTGTTGTGACTGCCATGCAACGGCTTATGCATTTTGCTGGCAGAGTCTATGGTGTGCAACTGACTGTTTTTCTGATTCATTTCATCTCTGCCCAGATGGAAGGAAAGTGGAGTTTAGTTTATAATAGTCTAGTCTACAGCAATAAGAAGAAGAAGAATTTGGTGGTTGCTTATATTTGTCCTATTTCCCACCATTACAAGTGTGTATGAATAAGCAAGTGGAAATGTGTTTTTTGCATATCCCAATTCTCTGACACCCTCAGAGTAGGGTCATGGCCAGGGTCTGCCATTATCAATGGTAGTGATAATAATATATTGTGTCATTGCATTTGAATTTAATCCAGCAGGTGATAGGTTGTATTCCCTGTGGGGTTCAATATATTGTAGAATCTGTTGTGTAGATCAAATCAAATCAAACTTTATTTGCCACATGCGCCGAATACAAGTGTAGACTTTACAGTAAAATGCTTACTACAAGCCCTTAACCAACAGTGCAGTTCAAGAAGAAAATATTTACCAAGTAGGCTAAAATAAAAAGTAATAATAAAAAGTAACATAATAAGAATAACAATAATGAGGCTATATACAGGGCGCACCGGTACCGAGTCAGTGTGCAGGGGTACAGGCTAGTTGAGGTAGATTGTATTCCCCATGTGCTTCAGGGCATCTTAAATAGCCACTCTATACTGTGCAATACTAATTAGATTTCCCCTGGATATAGTGTATCACAGTGTATTTCCTTAAATGAACTATATGACAGGAGTGTGGTGTGTCCATTGTGTATTTAAGCGTGTGTGCTTGTGTGTGGATGTGTGACTGCTTGCGTGTGTTTGTGTGTGTCAGTGTGTGAGTTCACAATCAGGCAGCTGACCACTGCTTTCACCATCTGCTCAGATATCCAGTGCTAATATTCACCACTCTCCTCTCCTCTACCATTTTCCAGCTGAAGGCGATGGACAAAATGTTCCCATTGCCATCAACTCTCACATGCCCAACCCTCTGCCATTCACACCAACTTTGGTCAACGTTAAGGCTCGATAGGTGAAGAGATGACACTGATTCTGCTCTGTTTCAAAGATGGTTTTCTATAGGAGTTCATAGACTGTGGTGTTGTTTGCTTGGTATTATTACATTATAGTGATATTATAGTGCCTGACCTATGGAGTCAGATAAATACTTTAAATTCATAACACTAGTTGAGTCTCTGCTTATTTGTAGGAGGAGGTACTCTTTATTATGTGCAGATAGTACTCTTCGGTTCCAGCATTCACAGCTATTATTAGGTTTGTAACATTGATGCAGGGTTTATATTTCACCTCGATTCATCCTTAGCATCAGAATGGACATTCAGTTCAATAATTATCAAGTCTGACTGTATTGTCATTTGTCTCATATTTCAATTTTGCTTATGAGAATGTTAACCTTTTGCATTACTTGTTGGTCAGATTTCTTTAGATGGATCTTAACCAAGATGTGGGATGAAACCTGCTAGCTCTAGAGCACTGCTTCAGGTGAATGTCTGCCTAGCCCGAGAGCCATTTCACTGGGTCCCCTCTCCCCCTTCAATGGTCATGCTGCTCCCCCTATGGTCACCCCCCCCCCCACCCCCTTAACTGTCTTTACTCTGCCTCCAACACAATGGACATTTATTTATTCATCAATGCCACAGTTTTACAGTACCACAGTTTGAGCCAATCAGTTGTGTTGTGACAAGGTTGGTATACAGAAGATAGCTCTATTTTGTAAAAGACCAAGTCCATATTATGGCAAGAACAGCTCAAATAAGCAAAGAGAAATGACAGTCCATCATTACTTTAAGACATGAAGGTCAGTCAATATGGAACAAAAGTGCAGTCGCAAAAACCATCAAGAGCTATGATGAAAATGGCTCTCATGAGGACCGCCACAGGATGTCTTCGCTATTATTTTACAAAGTTGAAATTAGTAAAAACAAAGAAAGTCCAAACTTTGGACTGGTATAGTATATATTTGTATTTGTATTTTTTTATTTTTTTATTACCATTTGTATTATTTAATTAAATTTAGTCCTGCATGTTGGAGGCTATCCATGTTTCTGCACCATGCAATCACACCTGCAACCCTGTACCTGTGACTATTAAACACTGAATCTGAATCTCTAAATCTGAATCAAATCATGTATTCCTCTACTATGTGGCGTTACCTAGTCCACTATCACCAACAGCAGATTTAGAGCATGCCGTTCCAGTGCCGTCCATGGTGCTGAAATGCATGCAGTCTGTAGTGTGGTAGTTAGAGTGTGTGTGTCTGTGTGTACTTGTGTGTTAGAGATTGGCCCAAGCAGAAAACACGATAAATATGCTTTACACACACACACACACACACACACACACACACACACACACACACACACACACACACACACACACACACACGGTTCTTTGAGCAGCCTTGTAAACAAATACAAGTTCCAGTTGTGTTCTCTCTCTCTCTCTCCTCTCAGTTTAATTCAATTGAAGGGCTTTATTGGCATGGCAAACATATGGTAACATTGCCAAAACAAGTGAAGTAGATAATGAACGAAAGTGAAATAAACAATACAAATTAGCAGTAGACATTACACTCACAAAAGTTCCTAAAGAATAAAGACAATTCAAATATCATATTATGTGCAGATAGTTAAAGTACAAAATGGAAGGAGAATGAACATACATATAGGTTGTATTTACAATGGTGTTTGTTCTTCACTGGTTGCCCTTTTCTTGTGACAGTGTGATGTGCTGTGATGGCACACCATGATTATGAAAATTGGGTTTCTTTTCTAATTCTTTGTGGGTCTGTGTAATCTGAGGAAAATATGTGTCTCTAATATGGTCATACATGGGGTGGCAGGTAGCCTAGTGGTTAGAACGTTGGGCCAGTCACCGAAAGGCTGACGAGGTAAAAGCTGACAAGGTAAAAATCTGTCTTTCTGCCCCTGAACAAGGCAGTTAACCCACTGTTGCTAGGCCGTCATTGTAAATAAGAAGTTGTTCTTAACTGACTTGTCTAGTTAAATAAAATCAATACAAATTTGGCAGGAAGTTAGTAAGTGCAGCTCAGTTTCCACCTCATTTTGTGGGCAGTGTGCCTGTCTTCTCTTGGGAGCCAGGTCTGCCTATGGTGGCCTTTCTCAATAGCAAGGTCTGGGAGAGTGTCTTGCTCCTCTGGGCAGAGTGTCTATTGATCTGTTGCTTCTGTGTGAGATGTTGATGCTGCGGTTGAGGGTGATGTCCTTTAGGGTCCGGGCGAAGGTGGGCACTGCCGCCTTGTATAGGTGGACCTGGTCATAAAGGCTGTTCAAGTCCAGGATGGAGTGGTGGGCCAAGTAGACATTTGGTTGTGAGGCACAGTCACGGGAAATACTTGCTTTTACCCGCTGTATGGTAGCAGGGTGGAAGTCTTTTTGTGGTAGCAGGATGGAGATAACCACTTGTGCGTTGGGGAAAGTAGAATAAGCTTTTTCAGTCACTCCCTTGAGTGCTGTCTAAGCCAAAGGCAACAATTTGACATCTGTGTTTTTCCTTATTAACAATTAGATTAAGTTAATCATCTGATATGTTCCCAGGCAGAATAGAAACACGTCTCTCTGTCATATGCAGTGCCGTATGGGGTGCCTTGCTTTTTATCTTGTCATATAATGTACCAATCCTCTGAAATGATCACTCATTCACATAATTGTACTGAGTCGTCATGGTTCATGTGTTTCTGTATTTTGTGAACTGAATGAGGGCAATTGTTTCCTTTGGTCTTTATTTGATGGTTGCATAATAATGTAATAATTCATATTATTAATACTATTATGATCATGCTTAGCATTTAGTGGGCAGACAGGCAGGCCTACTGGTAGCAGTGAGATTAATCTCATCTTCGTAGTGTCGGTTAGAGAATAAATCCTGGGGTTAGATGGGCCATGATTTCTCATCTGCCACCCCCCTCCTCTTTCTCTCCCCCCAGTCTGTTTAGCTATCATTACCTCTAGTCTGGGTACCAGTCTTTTTAGCTATCATTACCTCTAGTCTGGGTACCAGTCTGTTTAGGTATCATTAACTCTAGCCTGCGTACCAGTCTGTTTAGCTATCATTACCTCTAGTCTGAGTACCAGTCGGTTTAGCTATCATTACCTCTAGTCTGGGTACCAGTCTGTTTAGGTATCATTAACTCTAGCCTGCGTACCAGTCTGTTTAGCTATCATTACCTCTAGTCTGGGTACCAGTCTGCTTAGCTATCATTACCTCTAGTCTGGGTGCCAGTCGGTTTAGCTATCATTACCTCTAGTCTGGGTGCCAGTCTGTTTAGCTATCATTACCTCTAGTCTGAGTACCAGTCGGTTTAGCTATCATTACCTCTAGTCTGAGTACCAGTCGGTTTAGCTATCATTCCACTCCTTGCCAGTCCTTGTCATGCTGAACAGACACAGAGTACAAGGAGTGGAATATTAGCTAAACAGATGGTACCCAGGCTAGAGGAATATTAGCTAAACAGATGGTACCCAGGCTAGAGGAATATTAGCTAAACAGATGGTACCCAGGCTAGAGGAATATTAGCTAAACAGATGGTACCCAGGCTAGAGGAATCTTAGCTAAACAGATGGTACCCAGGCTAGAGGAATCTTAGCTAAACAGATGGTACCCAGGCTAGAGGAATCTTAGCTAATCAGTTTAACATGAAGATGATAGTTTTATTTTTGCTTTATTGGGTTGAAATGAAATGATACCAGATTACTTTAGAAAAGATTGGCATTGACTGATCAGATCAAATGATGACATAAAGAGCCATTGGGTTGAACACTTTGCGAAGTTTAACAGTGAGAATCGCCGAATGATGAACTTACTAAATGACTAGAGTTGACTGTGTGATATTAGGTTGCTTCTTGTGTAAATATTTTAATGATTTGTATGTCCAGGCTAGTGGAATGATTGCTAAACAGACAGTACCCATGATAGAGGAATGTTAGCTAAATCAAATGGTACCCATGCTACATTACTTCATTCTCCATACCTTAACCTGTTAATCTGTTAAACTCCCATCTGCACTTTCTGCTTCTCTTCCCTATCGTCTGTCTGTCCGTCCGTCCGTCCGTCTGTCACTCAAATATAACCTTTAATCGCTTAATTTCACTCCTCCACCTGCTGCCGTTTGCTGCCTGTCTCTCTCATCTACCCTCCCATCTAGTTCTCTCTCTCTCTTGTTTGCCATTTCGTTATTCTATCATCCTTCTCTCTGTTTGAATGTTTTACTTATTTTATTTCTCACTGTTTTCTACTCTGACTCTATGCTCTTCTAACAAACTCTGCTCCCTGTCGCAGTCTCTCAACTATCTGTTGATCCTTTACTACCCACTGTCTGTCAATCATCTCCTTTTCTCTCTAGCTCCCACCAGTTCCTCTCCACCCCCTCACGGTGTTCTATTTTGCTCCTTGCACATCTCTTTCTCTCTCACCTCTCACACTCCATTGCTTCCCCATGGTGTCCCTCTCCCCATCACTGAGTTTCTGTTTCCCCCTCATCTGTCTTCTGAATTACCTGACTATCACTGACCACTCTTGCTAGAAAGAATAGTCAGGTACTGTATTATCAGGGGATTCCTACACATTACGAATGTAGACAGCTACTGCATATGCAAATACATATGCACAAATATACAAGTCCACAATAGATACACATTAACATCTAGTACATATGAAAAATGCTTCCTGCATTTCATTCACAACACCATCCAAACCACCTATTAACATATTCATGTTTTAGAGGATTTAAATCTCAGAGGACCGCCGTTACAAAAAGTATGAGTGCAATTGGTGACTTCCAAGCCATATTTCAGTAAAGGCTTTACAGGGTTGTCATCATTACTCATAAAACCAGAAATATTTTTTGGGGGAGGAAACTGAACATTTGAGAGAGAGAAAGATTGAAAGCCAGCGAATAGATTTAGGAACGGGTCATGCAGAGAAAATCCACTGTTAACCAACGAATTTGCATCTCAACAGGAGATTGCTCCAGGTAGGGAGTGTGTGTGCTGTGTGTCTCTGGCTGACACCAAGATGCCAGTTAGCTAGCTAAAGCCAGAGTACACACACTATCTGAAAGAGAAGCAAGAGAAAGAGAAAGAGAAGATTCAAGTTTTATGTACAGGATACACATGGTTTACACTCTCCAACGAAAGTCTTAATTGCAGGTTCCTTCTCGACAGTGCAACAACAATAATAAATAATACAAGATAAGAATACAAACATAAAGTAAATGGCTCAGTAGAATAGAATAAACATGTTAGTATAAGTATAATACCGGAAGGCACCATTTAAAATACAATATTTACAAGTGTATCAGGGAAGGGGGGATTGTCGAGAAAGAAGGAAAAGAAGGAAGAAAAGGAGGAGAAGAAGGATTGTAACGTAGAAGTCCGTCACTGGCCGCGGGCAGCATCTGGTTCTTTAACGCACGCACACATTCAGAGCTCCTCCCTGCTCCATTATCAGATAAGGTAACAATGTGGGTCGACACACAAGTTAACTTCTCTGTCCTAGTACATACATTTCACACTTATGTCAATGTTCATATTTATTATAAGCAATATGTATTTTACTTATCGATGTTATGGATGAGTGCGTTTGTTTGTTTGTTCTGTTCCTCTCTCTCTCTATCTCTGTAGCTTCCGGATATGCTGGATAAGGACCCGAGCTAAGGGAACGGGCTGACTTTGTAGTGTCTGTCCCAAATGGCTCATTAATGTAAATGGGCATATTGAAAGACACTGTCAGTAGTGATGTAATTTTGGAAATGTTATGTGGTGATATTGTTTAAAAAACGTGTTGCAATGTATATCCTTTAGTATGTTTAGTTAATGAAAAATGTAGGTTTGACTAGGTAATTGCTTCATTAATTAGGGTAAATTGTTCTGAGGGGAGGGGCTAGCCCTACAAAAGGAGCCTCTCTTTCAGTTCATAGAGAGGCATTTTGGATTGAGCTGTGGATGGGGTTGCATAGTTTTTTTTTGTGTTTTTTTTAGCTGGCACATAAGGTATATGTTTGATGGCAGTACTGTTTTTGTTCCGGAATCACTTTGTAAATAAACACCCTTGCACAGAATAACTTTTGCGGCTCCGCCATCTTTTTTATTTTGATAGAAGTTAGGTTTTCCAGTATAGCCTTCTGGCCTACTCTACGTGACAAGGATGAAGAGAAAGAGATGGACAGGGTATGAACTGAAACAATACCTGTTTTAATTGGGTAATGAGTAATGACAGGTTGCCGTGGTACTATATCTTGCCCAGTCGTCAGGCAGCGGTTGTGCCTTTTTGACGCAATGCTGCCATTCAACCAGATGTGCCATCCATGTTAGGGAGTTCTACGGTTCTACCTACATCTGTCTGCATACAAAGTCCTCGGCCTGCTGCCAGATTTCATTACTGAGTCATGTTTAAGTCGGGAAGAAAGATCTGAGCTGGAGAAGAATAGTGTCTGATGAGAAAGGTCCATGTCCGTTGGCTAGCCACCCAGCTCGCCTCGTATCGTCTGATTGGTAATCACGCTACGGCTCATCCAACCCCAAACCTCCCTTTTACACAGGTGACATTTTAATTGTCCTTCTGGCCCCTCCCATCCCCTCCCCTCCCTGGTGTATAATCAAAGCCAAGCATCTTTGGTTGGATAACCCTTATCACGCTGCACCCCATCAATAACACATTACATATTCAGACAACGACCAGTGAGTTGTGAGCTGTGAATGGAACTACAGCCACACAGAGACAGGAGGACAGAGGACAATAACAAGGAGCCAAAAGTGTCACTAAAATGTAGATCAGGAAGATCTGGCATGCGTATCGAGACAATCATCTCTATCTCGTATCTAACTGCCCTTTTCTGACATTGCAGTGCATGGACATATTCACTCTCCCACCCAGTAAAAGGAAGAGAGGTAGAGTGGGAAAGAGGAAGAGAGAGACAGACAGAGACAGACAGACAGTGACTGTGACCGGGTGAGAATCCTCCTCACTGAGCAGTGATCAGAAAGGAGAAAAAAAAGCCTCAGCAGACAAACAGCTCTTTACTCCTCCCCCTACATCTGCCTCTTTACATGCTCCGCCAGCTAACTGTGACTGATAAGAGGAGCAATTGATCCTGCTCCAAACAAAGAACATGCAGGGGAATGTAATGACTTAATAGGCGTGTGTGTGTGTGTGTGCACGCATGTATGCGTGCACGTGTTGGTGTGTGAGACAAAGTGTGCTTGTGTTAATCCCTGTGTGTGTGTTAGTTTTCTTTGTGTGAACATGTGTCTGTGTGTGACGGGTTCGCTGTCATTGAAGTATCCTTAGCAGAGTCTCTGGCTTCTTTCTGTGCAAGATGAAAGCAGCAGCTTCAGAGGGGGGGACATTTGGGTTATGAGAGGTGTTGTATCAAAGCAGTGTGTTTGTTGGTATGTGTGTGTGCATGTGTATGTTTGTGTGTGTGAGAGAGAGAGAGAGAGAGAGAGAGAGAGAGAGAGAGAGAGTTTGTATCAAAGCTGTGTCTTTGCACTGTGCTAGAGACGTGTGCTGATTGTAGTTAAAACACAAGTCCCCCTGCAAGTCATCTGAAAAGCAAAATAGAAATGCCCTCTGCATTATTCATGTCTTGTACAGTCTCTTAAGGCAGCCTCTCTCCTTATATATCTAGCTGTCTCAGTCCCACAGCAGGTCTGTTTTCACCAAGCTCAGTGGGGAAGTCACATCCTCAATGGCCAATCACCACATGTATTGGACTTGATTGACTGGAACAGAAATGGGAGAAACACTTTGGGGGATGTTGTGCTGAAAGGCCTCACCTGATTGGATAGTTTGACAGGAACTGAAACGTTCTCATACAGGGGAACAGGAAGTACCGTTGCCTCTGACAACACCAACACAATCCAGTGGGAGGCGAGACTTAGTGGATATTAAAGATATGAAAGACAAACACCATTCATTCTCAGCTAAATCCAGGAAGAAAAGGACTACACAGTCCACACACCTCCTGCTGTAGCTTCTACCGTCTCCCATAGACGTCTGCTGCTTACCTACTGATTCTAACACCATGGAGAATGGGTTATAAAAATATTCAAATATAATCTTGACAAGCATAACATTTAAATTAGGACGGGATGACGTTTCTGTGTGTGGCAGTCATTTTTTGATATCTTTATTTTTATTCTTACCTGGGGTGTTTTTCCTTATGTAACAGCAATAACACAAGGGTATTAGGGGCCTTAAAATGTGACTGGTTTGTTTCAAAGGGTAGCTGATAGCTGTGTCAAAGAAGGAGGGAGTGGAGATAGGCGAGGGAGGGAGTAAGTGTTGCTGCTTGTGGAGTAAAGACGTGTTTGTTGTTTATGTAAGGAAGGAAAAGGTCAGGTCCGAAATAAGTCCTGTCCTACTCCCTTTTGACTGAGAGTGTTAGCTAGTTGCTTGCCTGTGGCTGACAACAAAACAGACCCTCCTTCTCTCTTCCTACCAAATGAATGAACACACAAGAGGTATGACACTCATCTTTCACTCCGACGATGGTGGAGCTCATCTATGGATGGCCTTGACGATGTTCAATGAACTTTATTAGTATATCACTGCTGATGTTTAAAAGGTTCTTAATAATTTCCCTCCTTGAGGGACTGACTCAACGGTTAAAGGCCCAGTACAGTAAAAAAAACTTGATTTTCATGTGTTTTATATACAGTTGAAGTCGAAAGTTTACATACACTTAGGTTGGAGTCATTAAAGCTAGTTTTTCAACCACACCACAAACTATAGTTTTGGAAAGTCGGGTAGGACATCTACTTTGTGCATGACACAAGTCATTTTTCCAACAATTGTTTACAGACAGATTTTTTCTCTTATAATTCACTGTATCACAATTCCAGTGGGTCAGAAGTTTACATACACTAAGTTGACTGTGCCTTTAAACAGCTTGGAAAATTCCAGAAAATGATGTCATGGCTTTAGAAGCTTCTGATAGGCTAATTGACATAATTTGAGTCAATTGGAGGTGTACCTCTGGATGTATTTCAAGGCCTACCTTCAAACTCAGTGCCTCTTTGCTTGACATCATGGGAAAATCAAAAGAAATCAGCCAAGACATCAGACATTTTTTTTTAAACCTCCACAAGTCTGGTTCATCTTTAGGATCAATTTCCAAACTCCTGAAGGTACCACATTCATCTGTACAAACAATAGTACGCAAGTATAAACACCATGTGAACACGCAGCCGTCAGACCGCTCAGGAAGGAGACGCAATCTGTCTCCTAGAAATTAACATACTTTTGTGCGAAAAGTGCAAATCAATCCCAGAACAACAGCAAAGGACCTTGTGAAGATGCTGGAGGAAACCGGTACAAAAGTATCTATATCCACAGTAAAATGAGAACTATATCGACATAACCTGAAAGGCTGCTCAGCAAGGAAGAAGCCACTGCTCCAAAATCACCATAAAAAGACAGACTACAGTTTACAACTGCACATGGGGACAAAGATCATACTTTTTGGAGAAATGTTCTCTGGTCTGATTAAACAAAAATAGAACTGTTTGGGCATAATGACCATCGTTATGTTTGGAGGAAAAACGGGAGGCTTGCAAGCTAAAAAACACCATCCCAACTGTGTAGCATGGGGGTGGCAGCATCATGTTGTGGGGGTGCTTTGCTGCAGGAGGGACTGGTGCACTTCACAAAATAGATGGTATCATGAGGCAGGGTAATTATGTGGATAAATTGAAGCAACATCTCAAGACATCAGTCAGGAAGTTAAGCTTGGTCGTAAATGGGTCTTCCAAATGGACAAGCATACTTCCAAAGTTGTGGCAAAATGGCTTAAGGACAACAAAGTCAAGGTGTTGGAGTGGCCATCACAAAGCCCTGACCCCAATCCCATAGAAAAATTGTGGGCAGAACTGAAAAAGTATGTGCAAGCAAGGAGGCCTCCAAACCTGACTCAGTTACTCCAGCTCTGTCAGGAGGAATGTGCCAGAATTCACCAAACTTATTGTGGGAAGCTTGTGGAAGGCTACCCAAAACATTTGATCCAAGTTAAACAATTTAAAGGAAATGCTACTAAATACTAATTGAGTGTTTGTAAACTTCTGACCCACTGGGAATGTGATGAAAGAAATAAAAGCTGAAATAAATCATTATTATTCTGACATTTCACATTCTTAAAATAAACTGGTGATCCTAACTGACCTAAGACAGGGAATTTTTACTAGGATTAAATGTCAGGAATTGTGAAAAACTGGGTTTAAATGTATATGGCTAAGGTGTATGTAAACTTCCGCCTTTAACTGTATATTTACACACTATGAGGTTTTAATTAAACTGATAATAATGCCATTTTAGTGTAACAGCTGTTTGAAAAGGGTGACATTTCAGCCTGTTTTGGTATGATGGAGTTTTGGTCTGCCTGGAGACATCACCAGGTGGGGAATTAGTTCATAGATCTGTGTCACGACTTCCTCTGAAGTCAGTCCCTCTCCTTGTTCGGGAGACGTCCAGCGGTCGACGTCTCCGGTCTTCTAGCCATCGCCGATTCACCTTTAATTTTCCATTTGTTTGTCTTGTCTTCCCACACACCTAGTTTCAATTCCATCAATTACATGTTGTGTATTTAACCCTCTGTTCCCCACATGTCCTTGTCTGGTATTGTTGATTGTAAGTGCTTGTGCATGTTATGTCTGGGTTTTTTGTCCCATTGTTTATATGGGTTTTGTTCACGGTGATTTTTGTCATTAACTGCGCCGTTGTAACACAGTCTTTGCTCTCCTGCGCCTGACTTCTCTCCCGCCAGTACGTACGCCTTACTGAACTGACTCCAACTTATGGAGTCAGCAGGAGCAGGTACCCCGGATATAGGGGTGGAGAAGCGCGTCCGAGAGCACGCAGCAATGCTCCACCAAATTGGCACCGCCATGGACCGAGTTGTCCAGACAATGGACCGCTGGGAGAGACAGGGAGCGCCTCCACCAGCACAACCGGGGTCTCCACTACGTGCCCCCCCTTCTCCTGGTCCAGTGGGATTCATCTCTCCCTTCCCCAGGAATATGATGGGAAGGCTGAGAACTGCCAGGGGTTCCTGTTACAGCTGGACCTATACCTGGCAACCGTCCACCCAGCTCCTTCGGGCTGTGAGAGGGTGTCCGCCCTCGTCTCGTGCCTCACCAGGAAAACCCTGGAGTAGGCCAACACCATGTGGCGAGAGGGAGATTAGGCGTTGGACCAGTTTGAGGAGTTCACCCGCCGTGTGAAATTTTCCATTTGTTTTGCCTTGTCTTCCCACACACCTGGTTTCAATTCCATCAATTACATGTTGTGTATTTAACCCTCTGTTCCCCACATGTCCTTGTCCAGTATTGTTTATTGTAAGTGCTTGTGCACCTTATGTCTGGGGTTTTTGTCCCATTGTTTATATGGGTTTTGTTGACTGTGATTTTTATCATTAACTGCGCCATTGTAACAGAGTCTTTGCTCTCCTGCACCTGACTTCTCTCCCGCCAGTACGCACGCCTTACAATAAGAAACAGAGTTCCAAACCTCTCTGCCAATAGCATTTAGTTTTCCCCTGCCCACTCCTTCTTGCTTGAGAAATTGGTCTTTGCTAAGCATTTTAATTGAAAACAATCACACTTAATTGTTACCCAGAAATGTTTTGATATTGAGATAAAATAAGTAGATTGAACCTTTAAAGTGGAACTGACAGAAATATGAATTAAAAATATATATATTTTAAATATAAAACAATCTACTTCCAGTGAAGCCGCTTAACATCTACATCACTTTAGTCATCTAACAGATTCCCATCCAGAGCGGCACACAGAAGCAATCAGGGTCAACACCCTGCTCAAGGGCACGTCGACAGACCTCCCACAAGGTCAAAAACGTGGACCCAAACCAGCGACCCATCAGATACCGGCACAAGCTCCCAACCGCCAGGCCACCAGCCCTCCAAGATCCCCTCCACCACAGTTTCCCATGAGCTGCCGCTCAACCACCAGAGACACACCTTCCCACCTGAGAATTTTCTTATAATTCCATTCCACAACCCCAAGAGCCCATCCCACAAGCCCCTGTCCCCCAATGCACCAACATCCATCAAAATGAACAAAAGACAAAAAAGAGAAAGACAAAGGAAAACTTAAAAGAACAATGCAAAAAACTAAAGACATCAAGGAACACAAAAATCATAACAGCAAGGCCAACTGAATATGTTTGTGTGCATGTATGGCACTATTTACATGTGTGTGTCCGTGTATGCGCACATGTGTTCATTTGAATGAGAGTGTGTGTATATGCATGTGTATAAACACCTGCAGGCAAACAGGCTTTAGACAACACTGCCCCTCAGAGTCATTCAAACTTACTATTTGTTATGTTATATTGTGACTTCTATCCCCCGCCCAGCAACTCCATTCCCACTTGCCTCCAATTCCACATCCCAACCTTCAGCTTCCCTCAGCTCTACACCTATTCTGCTGGCCACCCTCTTCGGATTTCTATGCACCATATATCTTTGCTGTGATGTTTAACATACAGTTTGAATCTATCTAATTGGATAGAATCCACAGACTGAGTTGAAGATAAATACTTTTACTAAGAGTATTAGTATATTGGTAATTGATCGACCCTTTCTCTCCAGATCTTCCAACAATACTATTTATAGGGTAAATTTTAGATCAATAGCAACATGGAATCTTATTCAAATCTGTTCATATATACTCCTTGAAGAATATTACACTTTTCTTTTTACATTTTCTGACAAGCAAGCATTTAGATACTGTATGTTCATTTTCACATTTTCGTCAATTCTGCTTGGGAATGACTTAAGACATTTGTGAAAATTCTAAAGCGATATAGAGTGGGACAGCGGCCGTGCATTTGGACAATGAAGACAGGGGCCTGACATCATTCACTTTGAACTGGACTGTGTTTACAGGCAATAGAAACAGTGTGACTTTAGATCATTAGAACACATTTGCCGAAAGCCACAAAATACACCTGCATGGATTTAGGCAAATATGTAAAAACCACAGGAGTCCTCTTACATTTGGGAACTTCACAGTCCTATTGATCAAACAACATTGAAAAGGTAAACTCTCTTCCTCAGTTGCCTATGCACATCAGCAAGATCAACAACGAATGCTAGCCAGAGTGAGATGAGCTAAAATCTAACGAGGGAACATTAGATAAACCCTCTCAAACTTTTTCAGCTGGTTGGCCGTTAAAATTGCACTGATAAAGATGCTCATCCTTCTGCAGCTTGCCTGCCAATGCATGCTTGTCGCAACCCATGTTTTTACAAGTGAATGGGAAGTTGCCTGCCCGCCCATTTGATCGATGTCAAATATATTATATTATTATAATTATATTATGTATTTTCAGCTTGCTAAAAAAATTGCTAGCTACATAAATAGATATGCTAGCCCAGCGGTGTCAAACTCAATCAACGCACAGGCCATATTGAAAAAAACACAACAGATTTTGCGGGCCAGACATAGCCTATTTGATTTGACAAATCGTGTAACTGCGACCCAAACTGGCCATCGCTTTATTAGAAAAAATATGGCCTGATATAATGTCCATTTACAGTGCCTTGCGAAAGTATTCGGCCCCCTTGAACTTTGCGACCTTTTGCCACTGTCAAACATGGTGGCGGCAGCATCATGGTTTGGGCCTGCTTTTCTTCAGCAGGGACAGGGAAGATGGTTAAAATTGATGGGAAGATGGATGGAGCCAAATACAGGACCATTCTGGAAGAAAACCTGATGGAGTCTGCAAAAGACCTGAGACTGGGATGGAGATTTGTCTTCCAACAAGACAATGATCCAAAACATAAAGCAAAATATACAATGGAATGGTTAAAAAATAAACATATCCAGGTGTTAGAATGGCCAAGTCAAAGTCCAGACCTGAATCCAATCGAGAATCTGTGGAAAGAACTGAAAACTGCTGTTCACAAATGCTCTCCATCCAACCTCACTGAGCTCGAGCTGTTTTGCAAGGAGGAATGGGAAAAAATGTCTGTCTCTCGATGTGCAAAACTGATAGAGACATACCCCAAGCGACTTACAGCTGTAATCGCAGCAAAAGGTGGCGCTACAAAGTATTAACTTAAGGGGGCTGAATAATTTTGCACGCCCAATTTTTCATTTTTTGATTTGTTAAAAAAGTTTGAAATATCCAATAAATGTCGTTCCACTTCATGATTGTGTCCCACTTTTTGATTCTTCACAAAAAAATACAGTTTTATATCTTTATGTTTGAAGCCTGAAATGTGGCAAAAGGTCGCAAAGTTCAAGGGGGCCGAATACTTTCGCAAGGCACTGTATGTACATAGGATGCTGTATATAGCATTTTAACATATTAAAACAAAAGAGATACATAATGTTTGTCCAGCTTTTGCTGTTATGCTTGCAGATGTGCATAATATGCTGCGACCCTAATCAAAAAGTATCTAATAACTCCAAATAACAAAAATGTATCTATATGTTATTGTAACATTTAAACTTGTGCATGGTGTTTTGTTGCAGGTTTTGTTTTTTGGTTATTCATTTTCAAGCTTTAACAACCGAAGCAAGACTGTAACATTTTATTTGCCTTGCTAGGACTGTGGCATCTGTCTGTCTGTACACTTTCCCTCTGTTGTGTGCTGAAAATGGCACACAAAAAAGCAGCGCAATTGAAGTTGAATTCACCAATGGCAGTGCATCAGGCTGTAATTTTATGAAGTAGATGACTCAACTGTTAACTCACTTATACTTGCTTGTGTGTCCTATTTGGCCAACATTCCTTGTATTTGACACATGTGCTCTAGCCTATTAGCCACATTATGACTGACATATAATTATCCTTGCTAGTTTGATCGTATTGACATTCCCAGCCTTAGCTACAGTCGTCCGTTTTTGTAAAAATATTAAGTTATTGAAACTGAAACAGTTCCTTCCCGAATGGTTGGAGGCAGCAAACAATGTACCAGCCCATCTGTGATTTACAACCCGATAACAATATTTTTTGGACTTCCAAGAAATATATTGGTGAATAATATTAATCATGCATTGAACTGCATCCATCTATTCGGCCAGCAATGACCTACTGTACATCGTGGAATTTTGAGTCAAATATAACACTTTTTAATGATATGATATATTACGAGTGTCTGTTTGTTTCATATCTGCAAAGTAGTTAAAATGCTATCAGTTTCACTTTAAGCGATTTTTGCAACTTGCATAGTTCCTTTTCCCGCTTTCATACAGACTTCCTTTGTCATCTTCCAGACCTGCATTGTGCAACATTTGCCAATTTTTATTGAAAACAATCTTCAAGCTCTGTCAAATTGGTTGTTGATCATTGCTAGACAACTATTGTCAGGTCTTGCCAAGAAACTCCAGCGTAGATTTGGCCTTGTGTTTTAGGTTATTGTCCTGCTGAAAGGACTCCCAGTGACTGTTGGAATGCAGACTGAACCAGGTTTTCCTCTAGGATTTTGCCTGTGCTTTTGCAACGTTTCCAAGTCACACGGCAGTAGGCGTGAATGTTCCAAAATGCAATCCATTAGCGGGAAAACACTTTTCTCAAAAGTGAATGCAAATGCGATTATGCATGTAATGAATATTTATGGTAAAACTCTTCTAGGCTACATGAGGTGTGCGACTATGACTTGAAAAAGTCGCAAAAAAAGGCATGCGCTATTCCTTGCCTTACTGCACAAGCTGGGTATCATTCACACGTCATAGGCTAATATTGTCACCCATCATATTCTTCATTTAATGTTGTCTTTATATATACTAGATAATATATGTGTGAAATTAGTTCTGATTCGGAATGGACCATTATCATGCCCTTGCCTGGTCAGTTAACAAGTTTGGTAGGCTACTAATGACCTTCAGCAGCATCAGAGCTTGGAGAAGCCTAATTACCTGACTAAACGGTCATGTGGATTTTGACTGCCATCATGACTCATGACCGCCGGTGTGGCAGTAATACAGTCACCATAACAGCCCTAGGAGTGAATATTTTCTGAAGGCACTGGACTTATAATTCTTATTTCCTACATTCTGGCTTGACATGCAGTCTCTGTTGTTAACCCTTCCGCAATTATCTCCTATCACAGCCATTTATCTAGCCATCTCGCCCTGAGCGGTTTCCTTCCTCTCCGTTAACGGAGTTAGGAAGGACGCCTCTTATCTTTGTAGTGACTCGATCCTGACTAGTCTCCCAGTCCCTGCCACTGAAAAACATCCCCACAGCATGATGCTGCCACCACCATGCTTCACCATCTTGTTTCTGAGAGTCCTTTAGGTGCCTTTTGGCAAACTCCAAGAGGGCTGTCATATGCCTTTTACTGACGAGTGGCTTCCGTCTGGCCAATCTTCCATAAAGGCCTGATTGGTGGAGTGCTGGAGAGATGGTTGTCTTTCTGGAAGGTTCTCCATCTCCACAGAGGAACTCTGGAGCTCTGTCATGGTGACCATCAGGTTCTTGGTCACCTTCCTGACCAAGGCCCTTCTCCGCCGATTGCTCAGTTTGGCCGGGGGCCAGCTCTAGGAAGAGTCTTGGTGGTTCCAAACGTCTTCCATTTAAGAATGATGGAGGCTACTGTGTTCTTGGGGACCGTCAATGCTGCAGAAATGTGGAAAAAGGGAAGGGGTATGAATACTTTCCGAATGCACTGTAATTGTATGTCTGGGGTACAGAGATGGGGTAATCGTTCAAAAATCATGTTAAACACCATTATTGCACACAGAGTTAGTCCATGCAACTTTTTATCTGACTTGTTAAGGACATTTTTACTCTTGGAGTTATTTAGGTTTGCCATAACAAGCCATTTCAGATTTTCATGTTTTTTTTTTTTTCATTTTTTAAAATGTCTAAAAACATCATTCCACTTTGACATTACGGGGTATTGTGTGTAGGCCAGTGACACAAAATAAAAATTGAATATTTTTTTAAATTCATGCTGTAACATAACAAAATGAGGAAAAAGACAAGAGGTGTGACTACTTTCTGAAGGCACTTTACATGTTAGAAATGGAGAGTTCCTGTAGTTTGCGAAGTCTCCACCCTCGCAAAAGGAAACTCTCATGCATCCCGTTCAGTCCCGGCAGATTATTCGGTCTACACGCAGAATCTGCCCAGGGGAGAATACTTTATGATGTGCTGTGGTACAGTATGCCTCACTTTTGCAAAATAAAAGTCTGCACGGAAAAGTTTTACATGATCAATCCTACATGGTGAAAGCCATGTAAGTGGCCAGTAGAAGGACACTGGTGGTAGGCTATTTTTATTATTATTATTATTATTATTTATTTTTTACCAGTCAGTTAAGAACACATTCTTATTTTCAATGACGGCCTGGGAACAGTCGGTTAACTGCCTGTTCAGGGGCAGAACGACAGATTTGTACCTTGTCAGCTCGGGGGTTTGAACTCACAACCTTCCGGTTACTAGTCCAACGCTCTAACCACTAGGCTACCCTGCCGCCCCCGCTATACAACTATGATGACAAAAAGTCACAGTTTTTTACCACTTGTCCAAACACAACTTATTTTTACATCTCTAAGAATTGCACTAAATGCATCAGCAACAGGAATACTGTCTCTGAAATAGTAAGAGTAATGTTGATCTCATTATACACATACCGAGTATACATTACATATCTTCTTGGCAATTATAGAACTGAATAGAAGACCAAGAGAAGTATGTCTGGCTGAAGAGGTATTGAAAGATAATCAATTGTATAACATTCCTGTAGGGCATAAAGACAGCTTTGTCTTCCCAATGGACATACATTAGACTTTATTATCACCTTACAGATGGAATAAACACTTGAGCAAAATGAAAACATAACCTCATCACCACATCTGGCAGAATGGCATGAGTTTGTTTAGCAACCTTGATATAAATATCGTGTACTTGAATGCAAGGACAAAAACAGCTTGTTCTTGTCATGCTGTTTTCATACTTATGTAACACCCATTAACTCAAGGAGTTGAAATTATCCAATTATACAAAGACAAAATAATAGGGAAGTTAGTACATGGGGTGATATCCTGCACCCACTGTATACCAGTCTTACCTGACTTATTGAGAGACGGAGGGACTGAAAGACAGGTGGACAGGCAAACAGGCCGATAAACTGACAGAACGTTCCCGAGTGGTGCAGCTGTCTAAGGCACTGCATCTTAGTGCTAGAGGCTTCACTACAGACCCTGGTTCGATCCTGGGCTGTATTACAACCGGCAGAGATTAGGAGTTCCGTAGGGCGGCGCACAATTGTCCCAGCGTCGTCCTGGTTAGGGTTTGGCTGGGGTAGGCCGTCGTTGTAAATAAGAATTTGTTCATAACTGACTTGCCTAGCTAAATAAAGGTTACATAAAAAAGTACAACAATTCAGTCAATACAGTCATATCGCCAGGTGTTAACTCGCTCATCCACTTGTAATCAAAGTGCTGTTCCATTGCCACCTCAAGTGCAGATACAGATAGTACCACAGATACCATAGATAAGAAATCGAATCAAATTTGATTTGTCACATACACAGTTTACAGCAATTATAAAAAGTAGAGTGAAAAAAGCGAGTGCTTGTGTTAGCTTCCTCAACATTGCAGTACAATAATCAATAATAAATTGTCAAATAAAAAATAACAAGTAATAGAAGAGGTTGTATGTCTAGTAACACCTTCCCTGTGGGCTCATTCTGGCACAGTCAGGAACTCTTCTTATTACTCCCAGCAGATCATAATAACCTACAGTCAGGAACTCTTCTTATTACTCCCAGCAGATCATAGTAACCTACAGTCAGGAACTCTTCTTATTACTCCCAGCAGATCATAGTAACCTACAGTCAGGAATTCTTCTTATTACTCCCAGCAGATCATAGTAACCTACAGTCAGGAACTCTTCTTATTACTCCCAGCAGATCATAGTAACCTACAGTCAGGAATTCTTCTTATTGCTCCCAGCAGATCATAGTAACCTACAGTCAGGAATTCTTCTTATTACTCCCAGCAGATCATAGTAACCTACAGTCAGGAACTCTTCTTATTACTCCCAGCAGATCATAGTAACCTACAGTCAGGAATTCTTCTTATTGCTCCCAGCAGATCAAGTCAGCCCAAAGTGGTACGTTCTCCACCTAAATACCAGCCCTGTCAGAACACTGCAGAGGAAATGTCCAGATCCCCACCAAAACTCTGTGTGTGTGTGTGTATGTGTCTTGACGTTGCTGGTCTGGTAAAGGTCAAAGACGACTTTCTCTCCATATGAATCGCTTTGATATGTTTTCCTGTTTTGGCTTACGGTTGAGAGGTAAACCCAGGTGGACAGCTTGACCTTGCTGAGAAAGAGCAAGGCCTTTGGTTCTTTGCGTTTGCCAAAAATGTTTAAATTGTCTTTTAGGAGTGTGTTTCCCTCCAAAGATGAGAAGAGTCAAAACAATGCTTTAGGGTAGAGGTAGGCTGGAATGGTGAATAAAATGGGTACACTACTCAGACAGTGTATGTTGGTGGTTTTAGCAGGGTAATATATGAATTACTGATGATCTTTTTTAATGCTGTCACACAATAACTATTTCACTTATGAGAGAGCACGTTGCCTATTATCTCATGTTGTGGTGGTTGGTGGGGCAGCTAAACCACACAGTGACTACTGGCAATATGACAAGAACATACATTGAAGCAAGGTGCCCTTTACAGTTGTACAGGGATGGCCTTACACCAGGGTATCCCAAACTCAGCTCTGCAGAGTGGTACTTCCACAAAGTCATAAACTGATTTTAAACCAAACCCTAACCTTAACCACACTGTTAACCATAATGCCTAACCCTAACCTTAAATTAAGACCAAAAAGCACATGTTTGTTTTCATGCGTACATTTTTACGATATATTCAATTTTGACTTTGTAGCTGTACAATCTAGCGGAAGCAGTTCAGTTCTGCCTCCAGGACAAGACTCATGACAACAAACATCAACCTGCTGTTGTAAAATATCATCTGTAAAAGCTATCATGCTCCCTGCTGTTCTAATTGATTCTATAAGTCTACTCTAAATATTCACAAATTAATTAGTCATGTTGTGAGGGAAATTTCCCAATGGTGAAATATTGACAAAACATTACTCAGGTAAACATGTTTGGTAATGTTATAGAAATTGATTGTTTAGAGAAGATTGTTTTACAATAGGCTATTATTCTAATTATTATCCCTCATTATGCTCATCAAATCAATACAGATACACCAATGAACAGCATTGCATATAACATATGTGATAGCCAGTGCAGTTCCAGGTGAAAGAGCACCAGACCCGAGTCTATATATTCCTATATATACCTGTAGTTTTTCCCTCCCTACTCAGACTGAATGCATTTAAGATGATTGGCACATTAACTACACTGTAGGAATCTAACAATAATTTTTCCTCAGGACCTCTTTCCACCTATTCACCACTTTAATTTGTAATGACACGGTATATTCCTCCTCTTATAACAACTGTCCTCTGATGGAGAGAACAACTTGTGGCAAAAACGTGACTCTTCCCACCTGAATAAATGCACACTATCTAAAAATGACATTTGTGGAGTAGACTTCTTTACTGGCATAAATAACATGTCTGTTTTCCCTGGGCTGTCACTCACACAGCTTAGTGGTGGCAGAAGTTTGAGGAATTTACCTGTCAATTCAACTGGATGATTGTCTAATCCCACACAGCTAACCCTATGTTTTTGGGGTGAACCTCGGTGCACATTTGGCCATAGTTTTACAGAGCAGCTTGGCTTGGCCTTACAACACTAACAGGCATCGACATTCTAGGGGGAAGTGTGAATTTGGCTTTCCACGGTTTTGTGGCTCGCTGCTTTTGTAAATTGTATTTCAAAGCTTCTTAAACAGTACCTTGTCCTTCACCATGTTTCACCTCAGAGAACACTTTCTATTTGTCATCTCCAACAGTCAGGTCGAGGGAGAAAGAAGATACATTCTTCTGTCTGAAATAATCACTGTATATTCCACTTCATTCATGAAAGCAGCAAAAATAATTATCCTTACTGGAAACCTATTCAAGCATCGTTATAATCACAATGTTTTCTTTGGACGTTGCCATGGGTCTTTCCCTTCAAATATTAACTGCATATTCCCATTCATTAAAGCAGCAAAAACTTTCTTGTCAAATATGTATATGTGTATAATTTATGTATTGTTCAGAAGGCGCCGGGAGTTCCTTTACACTGTGCAAAATGCATGAGGAGCCCATTGAGGAGTTGCAGTGATGAGACAAGGTCGTAACTAGCAATTGGGGAGAAAATGGGGTAAAATAAAAATATATATAAATAATAAAAAAATACATGTCAGAATGTAAAATACATAATTTGATAACACGTTCAGAACTGCACAAAAAGATGACCTGTTGACCTCCGCTGACCATCTAGCTGAGCTTCCTGATCCTCATGACCGCAGCTGTCCGTCTGGAGGCTTCAAGAAGCAATCAAACAGACTTGATCTAGCTGATTTAGCTACTGATGTAGCCTATATTTCTTTTTAAATTACCTGTTGTTTATTTTGCTTAACAAGCACTTTGAGATTCTGTCTGCAATTAAAATAACAATATATATTTTTTACATTATTATTATAATTTGTATTATTAAGCATTTCTTCATCCCCACAGAGAGAGGAGGTTATTCACTGATGCAGATGATCTGGAACCCCAGGTCTACACTACAGTATTTACTTAGACTCTGCCCACCTAATCTCTCACCTGAACTCAAGTCCCTCCATCATGTCACCTTATAAACACACACACACACACACACACACACACACACACACACACACACACACACACACACACACACACACACACACACACACACACACACACACACACACACACACACACACACACACACAAACACAAACTATGCAGAAGACACATTTTGGTTTAATGCATTCACTTGTGCAACTTGGGCAGCAGGTAGCATAGTGGTTAGATCATTGGGCCAGTAACTGAAAGGTTGCTAGATCAAATCCCTGAGCTGACAAAGATATGTCATCTGTCGTTCTGCCTCTGAACAAGGCAGTTAACCCACTGTTCCTAGGCTGTCATTGTAAATAAGATTTTTTTCTTAACCGACATGCATAGTTAAATACAAAAAACTGATTACATTAGGTATCCTTTTTCAGGTCTGTATATTTATTTTCCTTACAAAAAATAAACATAAAGTCCCATGTGAAAAAAACTTGCTTTTGAAATGTGCATGAGTCAGACACGTAGTTTTTGAACACGTGGGACGTTTCACCACTTCCAGCTACATCTGGTCTCTCAACCAGGGACAAACCTTGTTCAGTTTCAGAACAAAACCAGCAGTGGGATCTAGGGTGCTATGTCGCAGGAATGAAACTTGCACCTGGAAAAAAGTATGCGAAAGCAAAGGCCAGGGTAACATAACCAAAGATACGGAAAATTGCGGGAAAGAGGGAGGCATTTTATTAAAATGAGTTATCATTAAAAATATTTTCACTGAAAACTATTCTATTGCATCTATTTGCAATTCATTTGGGTGTCATCAGCATAGCAGCGGAATGACACGACAGAGGGTGAGCATGTACAGGACACGCAGGATGGGTCAAAGAACAGATCCTTGTGGGACACCGCAGGTGACATTGTGGGTCCAGCACCAGGACCCACCTAGCGACACATACTCAGTCCTGTCTCAAAGGTAGGAGTGGAACCAGTTCAGAGCTGGTCCAGACAGTCCGATGGTGTCCCAGAGGTGTTCCAGGAAGATTGGGTGGTCACCAGTGTCAAACACTGTGATCAGGTCCAGGAGGATCAGAAGACAGGGAGAGCCTGCATCCGCCACCATCAGTAGGTCATTGGTGACCCTGAGTAGGGCCGTTTCAGTGCTGTGGGCAGGCTGGAAACTTGACTGGAACTTTTCAAATAGGTGGTTCTGATTTAGAGCTGTACAGCAACCACGTTTTGCAACACCTAGGAGAGAAAGGGGAGGTTGGATATTGGCCTGTAATTGGCCAAAACTTCTGGGTCCATCGTGGGCTTCTTCAGAATGGGGCTGATGACAGTGGTCTTAAATGCAGGTGGGACACTGTCAGATTGGAGGGGGTGGGTAGCAATCTTGGTTATCAGAGGACTGAGTGCAGGGGTGCATGATTTGAGCAGAGCTGTTGGAATAGGATCCATGGTACAGGAGGAGGTTTTCATTATGGAGATAGTTTTCTCAATACCTCCCTGGGTGAGGAGAGAGGCCGAAGTGGCATTGGTGGATGGTTGAGGGCGGGAGGAGTCAGAGTAGTAGAGCTGGAGATGAGAGTAGAACATCGACTGTGCCTCTTTCAGGGCCTTGGAATAGGCCCTTTAGTGCTCTTGAACGGCCAGTTTGTGGACATTGAGGCCTTAGTTTCTGAAACGTCGCTCCAGGATGCGTCCAGTGGATTTCATGTTTCTCAGTTCTGGAGTAAACCAGTGAGCTGAGCGAACGAATGTGATGTCCTGTACTTTTATGGGGGCGTGAAGGTCAAGCACACTGCTCAGGGCTACCCTGGGCTACCCTGAGCTACCCCTGGCTACCCTGGGGCGGCAGGGTAGCCTAGTGGTTAGAGCGTTGGTCTAGTAACCGGAAGGTTGCAAGTTCAAACCCCCGAGCTGACAAGGTACAAATCTGTCGTTCTGCCCCTGAACAGGCAGTTAACCCACTGTTCCTAGGCCGTCATTGAAAATAAGAATTTGTTCTTAACTGACTTGCCTAGTTAAATAAAGGTAAAATAAAAAAAATAAAAAGGGATTGGTTGTAAAACTCCACAGTTTCAGATGTCATCTGACAGGCTGGCTCTGGTCGAGGATTTTCCAGTTCCAGTGCTTGGGCTTGGTCAGAGGGGGTAGGAATTTCAAGTCTAGTGTGACAACCTTGTTGTCAGACACACCGAGGTAGTGTTGTTGATGGGGGCAGAGTCAGCAATGACCAGGTCAAGTATGTGCCCACGGGTGTGTGTGGGCATTAACAAGTTTGCTTCAGGTCAAGACAGTCAATCAAACTCAGAAACTCAGCAGGAGATTGACATGAGAGAGACTCAACTTGGATATTGAAATCTCATAGAATCACAATGTTGGTTGAGGTGGAGCAGAGTGATGTGAGCAGATCAGTGATTTTAGGGATAAAGAATGAGTTGGGCTTAGGAGGCCGATAAACAAGAAGCACAGTCATGAAGTATTGGGGTTTGGATTTTGTAGTGAAACATTCAAAAGAGCACGGTTCAGGCATTAGACAGAGGGGACAGTTTTATTTCCATTCAGCTTGAGGTAGTGCATTTGGAAAGTATTCAGACCCCTTGAAAAAAAACAGAAATACCTTATTGACATAAGTCTTCAGACTCTTTTCTATGAGACTCAAAAGGACATGATTTGGAAAGGCACACACCTGTCTATATAATGTCCCACAATCGACAGTGCATGTCAGAGCAAACACCAAGCCGCCAGGTCAAAGGAATTGTCCCGTAGAGCTCAGAGACAGGATTGTGTAGAGGCCAAACATTTCTGCCTTGAAGGTTGCCAAGAACACAGTGGCCTCAATTATTCTTAAATGGAAGAAATTTGGAATCACCAAGACTCTTTCTAGAGCTGGCCGCCCTGCCAAACTGAGAAATTGGGGGAGAAGGGCCTTTGTCAGGGAGGTGACCAAGAACCCGATGTTCACTGTGACAGAGCTCCAGAGTTCCTATGGGAGGACATTCCAGAAGGACAAAAATCTATGCAGCAATCCAGCAAAATATTATATGTAAGTTTTTATTTTTTAGAAATGTGCAAAAAAATCTAAGACCCTGTTATTGCTTTGTCATTATAGTATATGGTGTGTACATTGATGAGGGACAAAAACAATTGAATCCATTTCAAAATAAGAACGTAGCGTAACAAAATGTGAAATATCACATAAGTATTCAGATCCTTTATTCAGTACTTTGTTGAAGTACCTTTGGCAGCGATTACAGCTTTGAGTCTTCTTGGGTATGACGCTATAAGCTTGGTACACCTGTATTTGGGGAGTTTCTCCCATTCTTCTCTGCAGATCCTCTCAAGCTCTGTCAGGTTGGATGGGGAGCCTCCCTGCACAGCTATTTTCAGGTCTCTCCAGAGATATTCGATCGGGTTCAAGTCCGTGGCTGGGCCACTCAAAGACATATAGAGACTTGTCACCAAACCACTTCTACGTTTTGCTTGGCTGTGTGCTTAGGGTCATTGTCCTGTTGGAAGGTAAACCTTCGCCCCAATCTGAGGTCCTGAGCTCTATGGAGCATGTTTTCATCTAGGATCTCTATGAACTTTGCTCCGTTGATCTTTCTCTCTATCTGGACTATACTCCCAGTCCCTGCCGCTGAAGAACATCCCAACAGCATGATGCTGCCCCCACCATGCTTCACTGTAGGGATGGTGCCAGATTTCCTCCAGACGTGATGCTTGGCATTCAGGCCAAAGAGTTCAATCTTTGTTTCATCAGACCAGAGAATCTTGTTTCTCATGGTCTGAGAGTCCATAAGTTGCCTTCTGGAAAATCCCAAGCGGCAGTCATGTCTTTTACTGAGGAGTAGCTTCCGTCTGGCCACTCTACCATAAAGGCCTGATCGGTGGAGTGCTACAGAGATTGTTGTCTTTCTGGATGGTTCTTCCATCTCCACAGAGGAAGTCTGGAGCTCTGACAGAGGGACCATTGGGTTCTTGGTCACCTCTCTGACCAAGGCCCTTCTCCCCCGATTGCTCAGTTTGGCCAGGCGGACAGCTCTAGGAAGCGTCTTGGTGGTTCCAAACTTCTTCCATTTAAGAATGTTTTCTTGGGGACTTTCAATGCTGCATAATTGTTTTTGTACCCTTCCTCAGATCTGTGCCTTGACACAAACCTGTCTTGAAGCTCTGACAATTCCTTTGACCTCATGGCTTGGTTTTTGCTCTGACATACACTGTCAACTGTGGGACCTTAGTGTGTGCCTTTCCAAATCATGTACAATCAATTGAATTTACCACAGGTGGACTCCAATGAAGTTGTGGAATTGACACAGGATGCACCTGAACTCAATTTCGAGTCTCATAGCAAAGGATCTGAATACTTATGTAAATGTGATATTTAAAACAAAATCTAAAAACCTGTTTTCCATTGTCATTATTGGGTGTGTGGATTGATGGGGAAAAATCAATTCAATCAATTTTAGAATGAGGCTGTGACGTTTCAAAATGTGGAAAAAGTCAAGTGGTCTGAATAATTTCTGAATGCACTGTATGTGGTCGAGCAGCAGGAAGGAGTTATTTGTTACAGACTGGGCATTAAATAGTTCCATGCTGATAGGCAAGGGCATTGTAGATGAAATTTGAACTGCGTCAAGCCTCTAAAGAGTGTAGTGCTCTCATTTGGAGTGTACTCGAAACACTCTAGTTTGTTTAATAATGGACACTAACCCCTAGTTGTCCTCGCTGTCTGCATTTTTTTCTGTAGGATCCCATTTTGAATAAAGCAGTTCTTGAGCTCCTCACACAGGGTGGCTTTAATCCTTTCAAAACTTCTGAGGAATCCTTCTTTGTAGTGATAGGTTTGGATTTCTATGCGGCTGTATTGACCCTCTAGGAAGAATAAACTTGGTTTGAGCTTTCATAGTGTCCGTAGAGTTTTTACTCTGATAATTAGAACCTAACAATAGTGAATGTGGGTTCCTAACATTTCTGAATCTTTGTACAGCCTTTGGTCAGGAGATGGGAGAAGATGAGGTTGCGATGAGGATTCAGGACATAAGGCTCTATGAAGATTTGGGATGGTTTTTGAATCTAAACAATTAACTAGTTGATTGAAGAAGTTGTAAATTTTTTAAACTAATTTAACATTACATCTGTGTTCAATGCTTGATAAGCTATTAAAAAAATGGATAAAAACAATGCACATAAAAAACCCTTAAAACAAGTAATTAAGGATTCATTTGCTGGAGTAAACTACTAAGTCTGCCACTAGGCACCATAGCAACCATGTCTTTCATGTGTTCAACTGATCAAACCCAAACGCATGACTCCCTGGGTAAGCAAGAGGTATAAAACAAACACAGCACTGGATAAAAGGGAGATCTACTGTCTCGTATCAGAGGAACAAAGGAGAGGATTCTGACAGAGGTCTGTCTATCAGACGATGGACTTTTAAGGCCCTTCCTATCCAATAATGATACAGATGTAGGATCTAAATTTGATCACTCCTTTGTTGCTGAGAATTGTCATGTAAGGGGTTTTTGATTGACAAAAATTCACTAAAAGTCCACACTAACACACGGTTATATTAACAGTATTGCACTCATGTAGCCTAATTTTGGCCAGCTAATAGCCTAACCACCGACTAAGGAACATTATGGACTAAACATTTAAATCCTGTTGCTGCAGGATTATTTTACTGTTTCAATATAGTTTCAATTAAGATCCTACATCTGTATCTGGAATGCCCGTGTCACAGCTCCACTCCCTCCACTCCTTCTACCAGCCCCTATAGTACCTCCTCACCCACCCCACCTGTCTGTCCTTGTCTAGATGAGCAGCATGAATAAAACATGGAGGAAGACATTTCAGTCTGAAAGAAGTGGGTTTAGCTTTATGTATTAGCCAGGCTAATCCCTTTAAGAGCAAACATTAAAGCCGTGTTTCTTCACGCAGTGCCGTTCATGCCGTTGCTCAGAATTCAATGCATTGACATAATATGAATCAGAATGGCCTAGCACTGTTGTGTTAAGCCAAGGTTACACAGATCTGCAGGAATGGCTGCCTGTCTGTCTATCTGTCAGTCTCTTTTCTGGGACCGTTGTCATGATGCTAAGAGCGAGGGGGCTTTTTTATTACACACGTTTGCCTGTTAATTAGTGTTCGGAGGCACAGTCCGAGAGTGCAGCGTGGTGAATGCTTACTTGCTGTTTTATTTGTGTACTGATGATAAACTAAGCACTTGTAATTGCCAGCTTTGTCTGCATTCTCTCTGCAGGCTGTACTGAGCAAATTCAAGTGTTTGTCGATAC
The DNA here is from genome assembly GCF_002021735.2 of Oncorhynchus kisutch. NCBI lineage: Eukaryota > Metazoa > Chordata > Actinopteri > Salmoniformes > Salmonidae > Oncorhynchus > Oncorhynchus kisutch. The sequence continues at coordinate 18,944,964 of NC_034187.2, forward strand.
AGCCCAGGAGACATGTGGGACACTAGAGGGAATCCGGAAACACAAACACAGCCATCATTACGACATGACAGCTCCTCTTTCATAAGTACAACAGCGCAGAACTAGCAAGTATCCAATCTCTCATATTATCTCTCTGGAAACACAGTCATCACAGTACAGTTCAGTAGTCTATGTAAGAAAACCTTTCTTATATTAATATGATCTCTCAGTACACAGTCATCACACACAGAGTACAGCCATCATCTACCAGTTTGTACAGTCTACTGTATGTCTAACTCAAGCTGCATTGCATCCTGGTTGTAATCGTGGCCCTTCCATTCACTTTGCACTTAAGCAGCAGATGCTGTCTAACTCATTGTTACCTTTGAATACGAACAAAAGAAAAATCCTGAGATTTGAAGGTTCTTAGTTCTGAGGCTTCTAAATTCTGAAGTTCCAACAGAGAAAGTTGTCAGCAGAGGCCATTGGCGGCAGCAGGGAGCCAAATGACTTGACCGGGAAACTGCATTCCCCTCTTCTCTCACCTACTAGTTAAATGTGCTCACAACACACAGGGTTTAATGCAACCCATCAATCTCTTTTGTGCTGTGTTATTACAGTGCAGACAGGGCATGATGGAGCCGTCTCTGAGGTGAAACCAGGGCTTTTAATGCCATATTTAATGGAAAGCCAGAGGGCAGAACAGAGAGCGGTGGCATGGGAGTGGGACGGGAGTGGAGGTGAGTGGTGGAGGGAGGAGGAGGTGAGGGTCGGGGTGAGGAGAGGATGGAGCAGAGGGGAAGGAGCAACAGACACACACACAAACGGTCCACAGATGGAGTGTAATTATCGGACAGACCATGAATTTTCCGCTAGACACAGAGGGTCATGGAAGGCCAGGGACCCCCTGACCTGACCTGCAGGGACACTCCTCACCTCTCACACCATGGCTATGTGACCTGTTTTCTCTGTGCTATTAGTGATCACATTTACTCTGTTGTGTTTAGCGGTTGTGTTGGTTAGATTCTTGAATGCTGAGCTGATTTTACATCTAGAGCCATCAACGTAAAACTCTACAGTCCCATTCATGATCTGTCACAAATTAAATCAAAGTATTTGTTCCCTAATAAAAAAGCAATTCTGATATGCAAATATTAATAACCACATTTACCCAAATAATATATTTGATTCAATGATATTTCATTTTAGACATTTTGATTAGTGAAAGAAATGTAATGTTTAGTAGGTGCTGCTCTGTTTTCTCTCTGATGTATGTTGCCATGGTAACAGAAATGAGGAAAGTGATTCAGTGCATGCAGACTTGTGAATGTTTCAACTGACATTTCAAGTAGAACAAAACCAACTGAACTGGACAATAAAACAATTTGTCAACATATAAAATGGAGAAACGTTATCAATACCAGAATGTACAAACGGTTAGATTGTTTTGAAAATGAGACATAATAATTCTCCCAACAGAAATATGTAAAACATGTCTTGCCTTAGGAACAAAATTTGTTTTATATGAAATCTATTAACTGATCAAAGGGAGGGCATTTCTGACATAATGAACCACTGAATGGGAGGATATGTGAAAACAACAACATGTAATCTTGACTGAAATGTTTTATTTTCCTATCTAGAATAATGTCATTTTTGTCGCAGTTACAGTGTATCTCCTCTTACCAAACTGTTTGACCACTCTCTTGATTCCAAGGTTAAAAACACACACACACACACACACACACACACACACACACACACACACACACACACACACACACACACACACACACACACACACACACACACACACACACACACACACACACACACACACACAAAAGACATCCTGAAAAGTGTACAATCAGATAAGTACAGTTCCTGGGAAGCCAGAGAAATATTCACAAAAACAGTCACTGTTCCATCAGGAGTTGACCGAATTTGCTCTACTAAATTCATAGTTCATACAATAGGCCTACCTGTGTTAGTCGATAATATGGGAATGGAAATATTATTGGACAATTTTGGGGCTTATTGCTATTTATATGCCCAGGGCATATATATTGTCTATCTGGATTTAGCCTATCGGATAGGATTAAATGCATAGAAGCAGAATAAATAGAACGGGAGTCCCCATTCAAGTCTATGATTTGTCCGTTCTATTCATTCTACTTCTATGCATTTAATGCTCTCAGATAGGCAAAAACCAGATAGATAACTTTTGAAAAACTGGGGCCAGGTGATTTATGCTTTAGACGGGGATAGAGACTAATAGTTCAACCTTGAGCAATACTGATTCCCTGGCTTCAAGTTTGACCTGACCGCTCAGCTGTTAAACATAGGCCAATAAGACTCCACATGAGCATGGAAATGGTTACTTAAATGCTAGGCTACAAAGCACATTGCTAGATTACCCATAAAAATTGATATTGAACTCTCAGTTCTAATCTATGCTAAAATGACTATAATAACTGACTGCACTTATTGTGTATGAATGGATAGAGCCATCTTGACTGAGAAACCCACATCTCTGTTTGCAGCTGTGTGTTGTTGTGTGCCTGAATTGCTGGTTTTGGAGCAGAAAGAGAAGTGTGTTTTTTATTGATATTGATCCATAAGCAATTACAGGTCTGGTACCTTAGCATCTCCTGGATTTGCCTCAGGGAACTCTATGCGAGATGAGAAAGGATACAGGTAATGTGGTGTGCCCAGTCCTATATAATGCTTGTCTGGATACTGCTCAAACATTGCTTCCCAAACTTGCCTTTTGCTAATGAAAAAAGTTCAATAATGGAAGAGGTTGGTTTCACATTGAAGGACGATAACAACTTGAAAGCAATAGGAGTGGTACATGCACAGTAATTACACCCAGTGGTAGAGGCCATGAGTTTAGGGGACATTATCCAGATGCAATGGGATCATTACGTTCTTAGACTTGAAAGTCCTGCCACTTTGGGTTATTTATTTGGTTACTTGCCCCAGCCAAGACCAGACCAGATGGAATTCGGAATGAGTTTGACCTGTGATGATTCATTGGTCCTTTGAGAAGGGCTACAGGAAAATAAATGATTAGCTACTGATCAGAGATAAAAGCCTGTCAATTTGTAACGAGCATCTCATACCCCACATCTGTATAGCTAAAAAAATATATATATTTTCCTTAAGCCTCTGCCCCCTGGTCATTGGCTTTCTCCCTATGGTTGGTTTGAGTGGCCTTCCTGCTCTCTTTTAATAGAGAGTGAACAGGTTAAATCTATTTCCTTTTTTTTTGTAATGGATGACGTCATCTCACCAGGGGATTGATGTGTCACAGTTATACCTCTTCCACATGGAAATTCCTTTCAAAGGTCTATACTGTGGTTGTTATGGAAGCCTTTCTGATGGATTTCAGGGCAATGATATACAAATAAGCAGTTCACAAGCACTAATACACCTCAAACAATGACTGCTAATGAACACACCGACTCTATACTCCCTTTCCAGCTGCTCTGCTTTGTGATAGCAGTGGTAACACATCAATTATTTCTGCGAGTCACTGACCCAAGACCACAGTTGGTTGCAGTTGCTTAATAATGTGTTGTTTACAGTATCTTGCCAGTGGCAGTGTGTGATGTTTTGACATGCATTGGTTGGCTTTGGAATTGTTTTCAAAATTGCACAGCATTACTTTTAACAGGAAATGTTAGAACATTAGAACATTAGAATATTCATTTTTTAAAATATTGACCAAGGTTTTGGCAACAGAGAGGCATTATTAGCTAGTTTATTAACAGTTGACTATTACCTATTTAATAACTATGTCATGAGCTACATATGAATTTTATTGGCCAAAGTCACCTTGAGAAGATTGAGGATTGGTCATACTTATGAACAGATAAACACACAGGATTGACAAATGATTTAACTGAACGCTGTATAACACCCTTGTGTAGAGGTTCAGAGGGGGAGCAGCCGTTTTTAACTGTAGCTAGATTCTTACCTGGCTGTATACATGGGGTGGGCATCATTTCCGGAACGTTCCAACAGGAATGTCACGCCCTGACCTGAGATATCTGTTTTCTTGATATTTTGGTTAGGTCAGGTTGTGACTAGGGTGTGTAAGCTAGTTTTTGTATTGTCTAGGGGTTTTTGTATGTCTAGAGTTTTAGTAGGTCTAGGTGATTTGTATGTCTATGGTGGCCTGATATGGTTCCCAATCAGAGGCAGCTGTTTATCGTTGTCTCTGATTGGGGATCATATTTAGGTAGCCATTTCCCTTTGGTGTTTGTGGGATATTGTTCTATGTTTAGTTGCCTGTCTGCACTATTCGTATAGCGTCACGTTTCATTTTTTTGTTAGTTTGTTCAGTGTTCATTCTTTTAATAAATAAGAATGTATGCATACCACGCTGCACCTTGGTCCGAGCCTTATAACGAACGTGAGAAGGAATCTGTTCCAAAAACTTCATATATAACAAGGTTGCCAACAAACAACGCATAAAATGTTGTATAGCATCAGAGTAAGATACTGGGTAGGGAGTAGGTAATTTTGTCAAATTTTTTCACTCACCACATTTATTCTGAAAAATGTCTGTCCTCACCCAGGTAGCCTATGGACAAACATTGAGAATAAGCTACCTGGTGAGTTTATGCCTATTTGGCAGCTAGTTATCTAGGTGAATTGATCATGCTGTTGTATGCGTTTGTTGGCATCCTTGTTATTTACAACGTTTTTGGAACAAATTCCTGTTGTAACGTTTCACAAATTATTCCCACCACCCGTATACATGAATGAAAGCTTCACGGCAGACTGCAACCCCTTTTATAAGACATCCTGTGGTGTTTCCGTTTAGTTGGCATAGCTTGTTTGGCCCATTGTGTTCCACTGATTTCAAAACATGTAATGAAATGAAAGAGTAAGAATTGCATGGCAAGATCTTCGTCCAGAAAGTAGTCCATCACAACTTTTTCCCACTGACCTTTGTCGATAGCGCCTGATAAATTCAAGGCAGCAATGTTATTGAGAGCAGTAGCAATATATTTGCAGTCCTCCATGGCTAACATAGTATCTTTCGAAAAAACTACAGTAGAAAGGATTATTGAGGCATTATGAGCAGCTCATTTTATAGACACAAGATGCAGCACTGCAGACCAATCCAAACTCATCTCTCGGCATGTCCAGCCCACTCATTATCTTAGCCAATCATGACTAGCAGGAAGGTTTGCTGACTTTTTCTGTGGCTAAACGAACTAGGCTCGTAATTTAACAATTTTATTCCTATTTACAGATGACATCCACGTTTGATATTAAGGCACATGATAGTTCACATGTTCGAGAAGGCATTTTTGACAAAAAAAACACATTTTGATTTAACAAAAATGTACGATCAAAAGGCTCTCCTGTGAAGTCTTAACTTGCGACATACGCCTTGTTTCCTTAATCGGGTCACATTTAATGGAGGGACAACACTTTTGATAAGGCTTTCAAAATGGCCGCCAACATCAGTGTTTAGGGAAAGCAATGGATGCTGAACATTTGGAATTTGCTGTGAGGTGGGTGGAGAGGGCACAGTGGCCATGGTGGTGAGGTTCCCCATAGGGAGCCAGAGCCACCAGGTCACTCTGCTGCTCTCTCCACCCTCTAAATGGGGTGAAGGATGATGTGGTGAGTGGGGACTCCCTAACAACATGCCGCTTTGCCCAAAGCGATTTTCGTTGCAGGTTAGCAAAGCATTTTTGCTAACCCTAACCCTTTTCTTAACCTTAACCTTATTCTCTTAACCTGTTAGGAAAAAGTCCCCTTTGGTCGTAGCTGTATCGAAGTGGCGTGTGTTTAGGTTGTCCTGTGTCGATTGGCTGGCCGACCCGTGTCGATGCCGTGTCGATGCTAGCTCTCTCTGGCACTCATCAACTCTCTGTTCCTGCCAACACTGAAGGATTTCTAAAAGCTGTGACCTTATCAACAATAGAAAACACTGCTGTGCCCCTCTTACTAGCTAAATGAGACAAAACGATGGTAATGCCGTGGTGGGTGACTCACGGCTCAGAATAAGATAAGTAGTATTAATAATACAGTGTTGCTTAGCTGTGTGGTGTTTGTTTTGTCTATTTAAATAAGCCTCAAAGCAAGGCATTTTTGTACTTAGTGATAATACTAGCTAGTTTATCCCTTTACTTTGACTTATCTCTCTAAGTAAAACAGCTAGTTATATCTTGTCTTCAAGATGAGAAATGACTTGTCTGCTTCATAGGCCTTTCTTAGTTTGCTCCTTAGGGCCACCATCCTTTCTTTCCAGCGTATTTTCTGAATTGTTGTTATAGCTATGTTTGTATTCTGGCCTATCACAAAACGTGTTGTTGAAAGGAGACTTCTTTCATCCCTATGGGCTTCTTGCACAGACTCAAAACAAATTCCTCCCCTTCTGACATCATGAACTTTTCAGAGGAGAAAATGCGAAATTCAATTCCAACTTCCATTCAAAGGTCTGCTCAAAATTAATACACTGTAATCCAGATACATTATTTAATGGAATTAGTTCAGTAAATGTCCTCAATCTCAGTATTTAGGCTTTTTCAATGACTTCTTATGTCAGGGCAACTCTAAATACTGATCTAATTGTAACACATTAAAGTGATTGCCAACGTGCAGTGAATAGGTCTAAGAAAATATGCAGTCTTGCTTTATATATTCAGTTATAACTGATTATGGTGTCATGGTACTTTAGGATTCATTGCACTGCTATCTGAAAGGGAAAATATTGAATTGAATGAAAAATAGCATGCAACCAATTGCTTTATTGATCAGAAAAGTTTGGGTTCAAAAGCATTGGGGTTTACAAATCATGCTATATGTCGACAGTTAGATACTTTTCAAATTTCTAATATACGACTGACTGCATTGTTGGATAAACATGAAAGTACAAGTGGGTTTATAATGGGCTCTGTCGTAAGCATGTTCATCTTACAGTTCCTCTGAGAATTGATCCATTATCTCAATTGCGTTCCTCATGTCTTTGTGGTTCTGACTGCTCTGTGCTCCCACTAAAGACACACACTGTCCCTATAGTTCTGCATTTTTCAAAACTGGCCACTGTTTCTTATGAATTATAAAGAAAGTGCATTTGTTTTGCTGATAAATAATTTACATAATGAATTGTGCTTATTTTAACCATGGACCCTTGTGTTTACCATTTGCATAGTTCAGTGTGTTGAGTTAAAAACAACACTTAAGGCTAATGGGAAACATTGTTGTCTGAAAACAAAGAAATCAGGTCAGTGGCGGCCTGCTGCTTAGGGCTACAGTCGACTCATCTTCTTGTTGTCGAGATGTTTCGATTCCCTCTAATTACATTTGAACTTAAGGATGGCGAATGGGCCATTTTGCTTCGAGCTAGTCTCATGGAGAATTTCAAGCAAAGTCCCTTCTCTCCTCTGGAGCTGAGCCTGTAGTATTCATAATTCTGAAATGTTCTGTCGCCTTTGGAGTGTATCTGTTCACTGCCACTAACCCTCTGAAAGAAGAGGGCATCGCACAGCCCCTCTACTGACTCCCTGTATTTTAGTCTTAGTGTTGTTTAGTGGGCTGGTCTCTCTAAGGGTGGAAGATAAAACAACCGGCTTGCCCTCAGACTGTCAAGGAGCACAGCTTCTTGGCTTTAGCCAAGGCTTCTCAAAAGATAAAATGGCAGTTGTTGCTTCCCTGTCTGTTGCTGTATATGCAGACTCTAAAATAGGAGAGAAAGGAAAACATCAGAAACAATAAATGAAAGGGAACAGTTTAAAGAACACCGGACATTTTGTGAAAAATAGCTAAACAAATATGTTTCAAGTCACTGTGCCATGAAGTGTTGCCATTTTGGTTTTACTCTACCATAATGGGATTTAACCCCATTCTCATTTGGCCCCTCAGTAGAAATATAAAAATATATTCAAAATATATTAAATGCAGTTGGATATAGCTATTGAGGTCATGTTATTGGCTTGTCAATGTGGGGAATGATTATGGTGACAAAAACATTTTCTCTCCTTTGCATATGCACCACAACACAATGTTGCCCTCCCTCGCCTACCGCCTTCACAGTGAGAGAGAGAAATATGCAATATTATGGAGTTAATGGAGCGTTTAATCCCAATCTGTCTCCCAGCCATTTGGTTTGTGCAGTAGGCTGTGTGTGTCTATGCCTGCTGAGGTCCATACTGGCATATGTACTGGAAGGAAGGCAGGCAGGCAGATACACTGCTGTGGCACTGCTAGCCTGGCGCATGCTTTTCAGGGTGAGGATAAGTACCAGGAACAGCCTGAAACAGCCGGTACTGATGGTACATCTGAAACAAACCTTCACCGCTGGCTTTTCCGGTCGAGTGGTTTGGTGATGAATCCGTTGTGGTCAGACAGATATGATCTGGAGCAGAATTTCTGAATCTAAGTTCTGAAACCCTGAGAACCCAGCGTGATAATGACTGTAACCTGTTGGCCCATTAGCCACCACTGAGATGCACTGCCAATGCCACTGAGAAAGAGATGCAGCAGATATCAAGGCAGATCATTAATCTGATCATAGCATCATCATAAACGGGTGGTCTCTAAATATTAAAACAGAACTGTGTGGACACAACGAAGGGCATGGTTTAGTGAGTTTATTACCAGCCTCAAGTCATCTGACATATGGCCAATAGACAATAGGCTATATAACAAGAGCTTTGTCTGATCATCAACAGTAGTACCATATTGATTAACAAGAGAGGTCATTTGACGTATTGAAAACAATTCTAAGAACAGTTTTAAGATTTAACCATTTAGTATATTCTGGGCTGCCTCATCCTTCAAAGCATCTTCATGGTGATCTAGCAGTCAATATAATTCACCATGTTGACATTGTTATGTGCACCAGTAACAGCTGTTGTAACAGCTTCCAGTTATACCATTATAATGTGGCCAAATAATTCAGAGAATTTCATTAAAACCAGAGATCGGACACTCCACTCAGGGTGTTTAATGCAATGATATTTCCACTGTGCCGTGTCTATCTTAGGGCTTTGGCACACAGGCACTGAACTGTTCCGCAAATCCCCTTTTCTACTTCTAAGCCAAAGCCAGTCGATAGGCTTCCCTGTGCGATCAGCCCCTCATCTCTCAGATTATTCTCCTCGCTGAATTAACTGTCCACTGTTAATTCAGATGCTCTGGACATCTGGCCTCCCACATACACACACACACACACACACACACACACATTCTATTTGTAGGAGGCTTCTCTACTACAGAGACCTTCCCTAGCCCCTTAACTGGGTGCAATTAAACAATGCTTTGAACAGCTTAAACGGACCCACATCATGTGCAGCGCTGCAGACTCGTTTACAGGGAGTTTTTTCAAGGCCAGGCTGGAGAGACTGAACCAAGTGGAGTGTAAGGTGCCAGGTCAAAGTTCAAGCAGAGTGCAGAAGGCACAGACACTCAAGGCTGTCCCCCTTTGTTCTGATCTGCTCTACCAGCCTGGTGGGCTGTGCTAGGGCTGAGAGTGCAATGCCAGAGTCAGGGTTCGTCAAAGCAGATTCTCCTAAAGGTTAGAACCTCACAGGGCTGTGTCATGGCCATGGCATGCAGGGAGTGGGAGTAGGAGTTGCGTGCAGTCAGGCAGAGAGCAAGATGGCTCAGTATGGACTATAATGTCAGAGGTTAGCATCATCACTGTTCCTATCACCCTCTCCAGCTGGACCCTTGAATACACTGAGCTCTCCTCTCCCACACAAACCATGAATACACACACACACACACACACACACACACACACACACACACACACACACACACACACACGCACATGCACGCACGCACGCACGCACACTCACACACACACACACGCACGCACGCGCGCACGCACACTCACACACACAAACCCTTGTTGTGTTTCAGGTGTGGCATTAACAGCTAGCTCAGCCGTTATCTAGGTGTTTGGCTCCTATGATGTCGCTCCATTTATAGAACAGTTTCAGTTTATTTTACTTTATATGCCTCTGACAATAACCAGGCTCCCTAATCAATAAAGATGGGCAGATACTGTGTGGCTTTGAATATTAAATGAAGCTCAAAACTTAATTATTTTGTCACATCCTTATCAGTTTCAGCTGTCCTGGTCATTGTCTCCACCCCATCCAGGTGTCACTTGTTTTCCCTTGTGCATTTATCCCTGTGTTTCTTGTCTCTCTGTGCCAGTTCATCTTGTACATTTCCAAGTCAACCAGCGGTTTCCCATTCTCCTGCTTTTTGCATTCTCCTTTTCTAGTCCGGTTTTAGCCCTTGCCTGTTTTCTGGACTTTGTACCCGCCTGCCTGACCATTCTGCCTGTCTTGACCATGAGCCTGTCTGCCACTCTGTACCTCCTGGACTCTGATCTGGTTTTGACCCTGTTGCCTGTCCACTACCATTCTCTTGCCTACCCCTTTGGATTAATAAACATTGTAAGACTCCAACCATCTGCCTCCTGTGTCTGCATTTGGGCCTCGCCTTGTGCCTTGATAGTACAAACTGACCATGACAGACTAGCTCCGCCACACTGTCTCCCTGCAGGGAGCCACTATTGGGAGACATCAGGAGTTTCTACAGGGCCTTTTGGAAGGGCTCAGGTCCTTGACGGAACGCCACGACCATGGGTTAAAAGCTATTAAGGAGCAACTTAGGGAATTAGCTCAGACTGTTTGCCACCTCTGAAAAATCCCAATCATCCAGTAATTTGTTTCCTATCTGTGGTGAGTTGGTACAGCCTATCCCGACTCCCCGTGAACCCCGCTTACCTCCTTTAGAGCGACATTCGATATTCGGGGAATCCTGGTGCCTGCCGGGGTTCTCTTTTTCAGTGCTCGCTTATTTTTGAGCTACAGCCATATTAGTTTTCTTCAGACCGATCAAAGATAGCGTATATAACTACGCTAATGTCGGCGAAGGGTGCCCTCCTGGGCTACGGCAGTTTGGGAATAACAATCTGCCATTTGCGGGAATTTGGAGGAATTCATGGCAGAGGTGAGAAGTTTTTGAGTCACCGGTATCCGGGAAAAAGGCAGCCAGCAAACTGCTTAACTTATGTCAAAACTCCCATAGTGCGGTGGACTTTCATAAGTTGGCAGCCGAGAGTGCCTAGAAACCGGAGTCTCTTTTCAAGACTTTTTTGCGCGGATAATCTGGATGAGCTAGCTGCTCAGGAACTGCCGGTGGACCTCGACTCCCTTATCGCCTTAACCATTAAAATTGATGGACGTCTAAGGGAACACAAGTGAGAGGAGGTCTGGTCTCGGGCACACTTGTGCACCCGATATGGCGAGTTCACCTCCTATGGAAGTATCTGAAGGCAGCTCTTCTGAGAGGAGTCAAAGCCACCCGAGCTCTCTCGTGAATCTACAATGGGTGAGTTGGATACTCCTGAGCCTATGCAGTTGGGAAGAACTAGGCTATCAGTTTGGGAGCACTCACGGATGATGAATAATAACTGTTGTCTGTACTGTGGAGGGGCAGGTCATTTTATAGCTACCTGCCCTATTAGGAAACCCTTGTCTCTAGTAGGTACTAGTACTATGGTGAGTCAGACTGGGAGTTCCCTAATTCCCATCACCTGCACACCCCTTTTTGCTATTGTGCTGTGGGGAGACCAGTCTAAGTCTCTCCGAGTGCTCATTGACTCTGGGGCTAATGAAAATCTTCTAGATGCCACGATAGCTTCAGAGCTTGGTATTCCCACTCAGACTCTCTCTGTGACCATGGACGTTAGGGCACTAGACGGCCGCTCTATAGACGAAGTCATCCATAGTACTGTGCCCGTTCAATTACGGGTTTCTGGTAACTACAGTGAGATAATACAGTTCTTCCTCATTACCTCTCCCAATGTTACGGTTGTTTTGGGATTTTCCTGGCTTCAAAGGGACAATCTGATGATTGATTGGACCATAAGCTCCATCCTGGGTTGGAGCCCATTTTGCCATTCCCACTGCCTTCAAAGCAGCACAGCCTTCCTCAAGTCATCTTCCTCAGGATGTTAGCAAGACTGTGGATGTCTCTGCTATCCCCATAGAATACCGTGACCTCCTGGAAGTGTTCAGTAAGGCACATGCTACTTCCCTTCCCCTGCACCATCCTTATGATTGTGCCATTGATCTTCTCCCAAGGCACCGTTCAAATGGTTTCCAGCTGTTGACAAAGCCTTTGTGGACCTGAAGAATCAGTTCACAACAGCACCCATCCTCATCCATCTGGACCCCTCGGGTCAATTTGTGGTGGAAGTGGATGCTTCCGATGTTGGAGTGGGGGCAATCCTGTCCCAGCAATCTGCCCAGGATCAGAAGCTTCATCCCTGTGCCTTCCTTTCCCATCGTCTCAATCCTGCTGAGAGGAACTACGATGTTGTCAACCGAGAACTCCTGGCAGTGAAGATGGCGAAGGAAGAGTAGAGGCACTGGCTGGAAGAAGCAGAATAGTCTGGACCGACCATAAAAAACAGGAATATCTCCATACAGCCATGCGCCTCAACTCCAGGGAGGTCCGGTGGGCCCTCCTGTTCACCAGATTTAACTTCACCATCTCCTACCGCCCAGGGTCAAAGAATGTGAAGCCTGACTCCCTCTCCCACCTATACAGTTCCTCTGCCACACCCTCGACCTCTGAAACCATTCTACCTACCTCATGCCTTGCTGCCACTGTGGATTGGGGTATTGAGAACCTGGTCCGTGAGGCACAATGCTCCCAGCCTGGACCTGAAAGGGGCCCGGCTAACCGGCTGTTTGTCCCTAATCCAGTCCAGTCCCAGGTCATGGAATGGGCTCCTTCCTCCAGGCTGATCTGTCACCCAGGGTCCTGTCGTACACTAGCCTTCCTTTGACAACGTTTCTGGTGGCCCACAATGGTCCCTGATGTCTCTGCCTTCATCACTGCATGCACTGTGTGCGCTCAAAACAAGACATCACAGGAAGCTCCTTCTGGCCTCCTGCAGCCACTACCGGTTCCTCATCGTCCTTGGTCTCATATATCTCTAGACTTTGTCACTGGGCTCCCTCCGTCTGATGGCAACACTGTCATTCTGACTGTAGTCGACCGGTTCGCAAGGTGTCGCTGGAGGGACCGGACTGGAGGGCGTCGCTGGAGGGAGGAGACGCAGAGACAGCCTGGTGCGTGGGGCTGCCACAGGGCCCACCTACAGGAGGCCTGGTCCCAATAGGAGGCACAGGATGAACCGGGCTGTGGGGGAGCACTGGAGCTCTGGTGCTTGACACTTGCACCTCTCCACTTGGCTGAATGCCCAAGCGCAGGCATAGGATGAACTGAACAGTCCCAGTGCACCGGAGACACAGTGCGCAGAGCCAGCGCAGGATACCCTGGGCCGAAACGGCGCACCGGAGACCAAGTGAGCTGAGCTGCCACAATCTGCCCTGGCTGGATGCCCACACTCGCGTGGCACTTGCGGAGGGCTGGCATATAGCACATCGGGCTATGAGCACGCGCTGGAGACACTGTGCGCTTTACCGCATAACATGGTTCCTGACCAGTACCACGCTGCTTCCAGTAAGAACGGGGAGTTGGCTCAGGTCTATAGCCTGACTCTGCCAATCTCCCCATGTGCCCCCAAATTGTTTTGGGAGGGGCTGCCTCTCTTGCCTGCTTCGCTGACTTGCCTCATATCGCCGCCTCTCATCTTTAGCTGCCTCCAGTTCCTCTTTCAGACGGCAATATTCCCCAGCATGTCTCCAGGGTCCCTTTCCATCCAGTATCTCCTCCCATGTCCAGGAGTCCTGAACCCTCTGCTCCTCCATACCACACTGCTTGGTCCTTTGGGAGGGTTGGGTAGTTTTGTAACGGTCGTCTGATGAAGAAGGATCGGACTGAAGCGCGGCGTGGTAAGTGTTCATGATTTTTATTAACACTGAACACCAGAACAAAGTGAGAAACGAAACTGAAACAGTCCTGTCAGGTGCAGAACACTAAACAGAAAACAACTACCCACAAAACACAGGTGGGAAAAGCTACTTATAAGTATGGTTCCCAATCAGAGACAACGATAGACAGCTGTCCCTGATTGAGAACCACACCCGTTCAAAACAAAGAAATACAAAACATAGAAAATTAACATAGAATGCCCACCCAAATCACACCGTGACAGGCAAGCGGTACCGGAGCGCCAAGTCCAGGACCAAAAGGCTCCTTAACAGCTTCTACCGCAAAGCCATAAGGCTGCTGAACAATTCATCAAATGGCCACCGGACTATTACATTGACCCCCCCTCCATTTGTTTTGTACACTCGCTTTTTATTATCTATGCATAGTCACTTTACCCTTACCTACATGTACAAATGACCTCTAACCTGTACCCCCGCACACTAACTCAATACCGGTACCCCCTGTATATAGCCTCATTATTGTTATGTTATTGTGTTACTTTTTACTTTAGTTTATTTGGTAAATATTTTCTTAACTCTTCTTGAACTGAACTGTTGGTTAAGGGCTTGTAAGTAAGCATTTCACTGTAAGGTCTACACTTGTTGTATTCAGCGCATGTGACAAATCAAGTTTGATTTGATTCAAACAGTGGGAGGCCAGTTCCTGGAACTCCAATATTTTCTGACCGATACACTACATTCAGACACCAAAGGTGCTATCTATATTGATTCCAGGTAGAACCATTTGAATTCCATGTAGAAGAACCCTATTGAGTTCCATGTTGAACCCTTTACAGAGGGATCTACATGGAACCCAAAATAGTTTTACCTGGAACCAAAAAGGCTTTTCCTATGGGGACAGCCAAGGAACACCTTTTTAGAACCCATTCTTTTCTAAGAGTGTATGGTTGTATAGCTTCTATTTACATGGATCGAACTCTTATTTGTCCACTTCCTCCCTCAGCTCCCTGTTAATGCCTATTTCATGGTAAGTTAGCAGCCTGCATTTTCCATTCGTGACAGAGGGCTCAGAGGGCCGGTTAAGATGCCTTCCAGTCTCAACAGGGGCTTGACAAAAAGGCCAACAATATGTCAGGAAGTTATTGCTTACTTCACTCATATTTAATAACATTTTTTACAAAATAAAGGAGTGTGTAGTTCCAGTAGTTAGCTTCAACTCTACCTGGCAAAAAAGTATTTAACTACTGAAAACAGTACCTAGATTTGTTCAACTACCACCAAGCTCCTGCAATATGTATTACCAGTTGATCTACTCCTCAATACTGAAGAATAGTGCCAGCTAGCTGTCTCAATGCAATTCCAGAGCCCAGGCCATGCAGTGCTAAACCAGGGAGTGGCTATCTACAAATAGCCTATCAGTTGAGAGACAGCTGTCAGTTACCCAGTCATTGTGGCGAGGGGCTTGATGTGACACTGGCAGGGTTGGGGAGTAATGGATCCGTAATCCGTTACATGTAAGGATTTCAAAAATCTGATTACAGATGCTTTTGAAAAACAACATGATTGCTTTTAAATTCAGAAAGGATGATTGAGAAAACAAAATCTCTGTTTTCTCAATGACATTCAAGTCAGCATTGAAAAAAGAAGCAGGTTAAAGTTTATTCCACCTGAGCGCGTCTGACCACAAGTCAGAGACAACTATGATGACACACCAAATATGTTTGATGGATCGTGGGAAAGGAGCAGGAATAGGCTTTTGTAGCCTACAGTCCAAGCTATGTCTTCCAAAGGTGCGACTGCTGTCGGAATCCAAAGATTATCCAACTTGAATAAAACTTGAAGGTAAGGATGACAGCAGGCGGTGTAGTCTACGGTGATACGGATATCACTTATTATTGATATCTAAACTCAGCAAAAAAGAAAGGTCCTCTAACTGGGGGGGGGGGGTCAAAAGTAACAGTGTGGCCACCAGCAGCATTAAGTACTGCAGTGCATCTCCTCCTCGTGTACTGCACCAGATTTGCCAGTTCTTGCTACGAAACGTTACGCCACTCTTCCACCAAGGAACCTGCAGGTTACCGGACATTTCTGGGGGGAATGGCCCTAGTCCTTACCCTCCGATCCAATAGGTCCCAGACGTGCTCAATGGGATTGAGATCCGGGATTCGCTGGCCATGGCAGAACACTGACATTCCTGTCTTGCAGGAAATCACGCACAGAACGAGCAGTATGGCTGATGGCATGGATATGCTGGAGGGTCATGTCAGGATGAGCCTGCAGGAAGGGTACCACATAAGGGAGGAGGATATCTTCCCTGTAACGCAGTGTTAAGATTGCCTGCAATGACAACAAGCTCAGTCCGATGATGCTGTGACACATCGCCCCAGACCATGACGAACCCTCCACCTCCAAATCGATCCCGCTTCAGAGTACAGGCCTCGGTGTAACACTCATTCTTTTGACAATAAAAGCGAAACCGATCATCACCCCTGGTGGGACAAAACCGCAAATCGTCAGTGAAGAGCACTTTTTGCAAGTCCTGTCTGGTCCAATGACGATGGGTTTGTGCCCATAGGCGACGTTGTTGCCAGTGATGTCTGGTGAGGACCTGCCTTACAACAGGCCTACAAGCCCTTAGTCCAGCTTCTCTCAGCCTATTGCCGACAGTTTGAGCACTGATGGAGGGATTGTGTGTTCCTGGTGTAACTCCGGCAGATGTTGTTGCCATCCTGTACCTGTCCCGCAGGTGTGATGTTCGGATGTACCGATCCTGTGCAGGTGTTGTTACACGTGGTCTGCCACTGCGAGGATGATCAGCTGTTTTTCCTGTCTGCCTGTAGCGTTGTCTTAAGCATCTCACAGTACAGATATGGTAATTTATTGCCCTGGCCACATCTGCAGTCCTCAAACCCATTACAATGAAGATCTGTGAAGTTATTTAGATTTTTACAAATTATCTTCGAAAGACAGGGTCCTGAAAAAGGGACGTTTGTTTTTTTGCTGAGTTTACATTGCGCGTTGACGTGAATCACACCTCTGCTCTCTAATTTAGCTATTTGCGCCTTACGGATTGTGATTGTTGTGGATGGCTGTTCACAAATCTAAATGTGTATTTGAACCCAATAATGGTTGAATTCAAGAAGTTTAAGCTGCCTTTCAATCAATGTTTTGAAAACAGTGGCTGGCAAATAAAAATGTGCTCTTGCAACAGTTCAAATCAAATTTTATTTGTCACATACACATGGTTAGCAGATGTTAATGCGAGTGTAGCGAAATGCTTGTGCTTCTAGTTCCGACAATGGAGTAATAACCAAAGAGTAATCTAACCTAACAATTTCACAACAATTACCTTATACACAACTCATCAGTGAAGAGTAAAGGGATGAAGAATATGTACATAAAGATATTTGAATGAGTGATGGTACAGAACGGCATTGGCAAGATGCAGTAGATGGTATCGAGTACAGTATATACATATGAGATGAGTAATGTAGGGTATGTAAACATTATATTAAGTGGCAAGTGATACATTTTTTACATCCATTTTTACATTATTAAAGTGGCTGGAGTTGAGTCAGTATGTTGGCAGCAGCCACTCAATGTTAGTGATGACTGTTTAACAGTCTGATGGCCTTGAGATAGAAGCTGTTTTTCAGACTCTCGGTCACTGCTTTGATGCACCTGTACTGACCTCGCCTTCTGGATGATAGCAGGGTGAACAGGCAGTGGCATGGGTGGTTGTTGTCCTTGATGATTTTTATGGCCTTCCTGTGATATCGGGTTGTATAGGTGTCCTGGGGGTTAGGTAGTTTGCCCCCGGTGATGCGTTGTGCAGACCTCACTACCCTCTGGAGAGCCTTACGGTTGTGGGCGGAGCAGTTGCCGTACCAGGCAGTGATACAGCCCGACAGGATGCTCTCGATTGTGCATCTGTTAAAGTTTGTCAGTGCTTTTGGTGACAAGCCAAACTTCTTCAGCCTCCTGAGGTTGAAGAGGCGCTGCTGCGCCTTCTTCACCACGCTGTCTGTGTGGGTGGACCAATTCAGTTTGTCCGTGATGTGTACGCCGAGGAACTTAAAACTATCTACCCTCTCCACTACTGTCCCGTCGATGTGAATAGGGGGTTGCTCCCTCTGCTGTTTCCTGAAGTCCAAAATCATCTCCTTTGTTTTGTTGACATTGAGTGCGAAGTTATTTTCTTGGCACCACACTCCGAGGGCCCTCACCTCCTCCCTGTAGGCCGTTTCGTCGTTGTTGGTAATCAAGTCTACCACTGTAGTGTCATCTGCAAACTTGATGATTGAGTTGGAGGCGTGCATGGCCACACAGTCGTGGGTGAACAGGGAGTACAGGAGAGGGCTCAGAACACACCCTTGTGGGGCCCCAGTGTTGAGGATCAGCGGGGTGGAGATGTTGTTACCTACCCTCACCACCTGGGGAGGGCCCGTCAGGAAGTCCAGTACCCAGTTGCACAGGGCGGGGTCGAGACCCAGGGTCTAGATGCTGAGCTGTAGTCTTCTACACCTGCATTGCTTGCTGTTTTGGGTTTTAGGCTGGGTTTCCGTACAGCACTTTGAGATATCAGCTGATGTACGAAGGGCTATATAAATAAATTTGATTTGATTTGATTTAGTCGATGAACAGCATTTTCACATTAAAATGCATATCAATTTATACATTTTTTGACATGCATTGTTTTGGATTTTCTGTTCAAATAAACCTACCATTAAAATTATAGACTGATCATTTCTTTGTCAGTGGGCAAACGTACAAAATCAGCAGGGGATCACTTTTTTCCCTCACTGTAGCCCTTGGTTCACCCCAGATTCGACTGCCCTTGACCAGCACAAAAACATCTTGTGGCGTACTGCATTAGCATCTAATAGCCCCCGCGAAATGCAACTTTTCAGGAACCAATATACACAGTGAGTTAGTAAATTTGCATCCTGTAGGCACTAATTTAAAAAAGTCAATGGAGAATAAGAGCACCTCCTCCCAGTTGCCCACTGCGCTGAGGCTAGGAAACATTGTCACCATCGGTAAATCTATGATAATCGATCATTTCAACAAGCATTCTACGGCTGGCCATGCTTTCCACCTGGCTACCCCAGCCCCGGCCAACAGCTCTGCACCCCCCGCAGCAACTTGCCCAAGCCATCTACGCCTCTCCTTCACCCAAATCCAGACAGTTTATGTTCTGAAAGAGATGCAAAATCTGGATCCCTACAAATCAGCTGGGCTAGACAATCTGGACCCTCTCTTTCTAAAATATCAGCCGAAATTGTTGCAACCCCTATTACTTGCCTGCTCAACCTCTCTTTCGTATCGTCTGAGATCCTCAAAGATTGGAAAGACACTAGACCCAAACTGTTATAGACCTATATCCATCCTGCCCTGCCTTACTAAAATCTTTGAAAGCCAGGTTAACAAACAGATCACCGACCATTTTGAATCCCACATTACCTTCAATATGCAATCTGGTTTCCGAGCTGGTCATGGGTGCACCTCAGCCACACTCAAGGTCTAAACGATATCATAACCGCCATCAATAACATACAGTACTGTGCAGGTGTCTTCATCGACCTGGCCAAGGCTTTCGACTCTGTCAATCACCGCATTCCTATCGGCAGACTCAATAGCCTTGGTTTCTCAAATGACTGCCTCGCCAGGCTCACCAACTACTTCTCAGATAGAGTTCAGTGTGTTGTCTGGACCTTTGGCAGTGTCTATCGAGGTGCCACACGGTTCAATTCTCAGGCTGACGCTTTTCTCTGTATAACGCTTTTCTCTGCTGCTGGTGATTTTCTGATCCACCTCTACGCAGATGACACCATTCTGTATACATCTGGCCCTTCTTTGGACACCGTGTTAACAAACCTCCAAACGAGCTTCAATGACATTAAACACTCCTTCTGTGGCCTCCAACTGCTTTTAAACGCTCGTAAAACTAAATGCATGCTCTTCAACCGATCGCTGCATGCACCTGCCCGCGTGTCCAGCATCAGTGCTCTGCACGGTTCTGACTTAGAATATGTGGACAACTACAAAAGGTGTCTGGCTAGACTGGAAACTCTCCTTCCAGACTCACATTAAGCATCTCCAATCCAAAATTAAATTTAGAATCGGCTTCCTATTTCGCAACAAAGCCTCCTTCACTCATGCTGCCAAACATACCCTCGTAAAACTGACTATCCTACCGATTCTTGACTTTACCGATGTAATTTACAAAATAGCCCCCAACACTCTACTCAGCAAACTGGATGTAGTCTATCACAGGGCCATCTGTTTTTTCACCAAAGCCCCATATACTACCCACCACTGAAACCTGTATGCTGTAGTTGGATTGGCCCTCGCTACATAGTCGTCGTCAAACCCACAGGCTCCAGGTCATCTATAAGTCTCTGCTAGGTAAATCCCCGCCTTATCTCAGCTCACTGGTCACCATAGCAACCCCCACCTGTAGCACGTGCTCCAGCAGGTATATTTCACTTGTCATCCCCAAAGCCAACACCTCCTTTGGCTGCCTTTCCTTCCAGTTCTCTGCTGCCAATGACTGGAACGAATTGCAAAAATCACTGAAGCTAGAGACTTATATCTCCTTCTATAACTTTATTAAGTATTAGCTGTCAGAACAGCTTACCGATCACTGTACCGGTACACAGCCCAACTGTAAATAGCACACCCAACTACCTCATCCCATATTATTTATTTTTTTGTTGCTCTATTTGCACCCCAGCATCTCTACTTGCACATCATCATCTGCACATCTTTCACTCCAGTGTTAATGCTAAATTGTAATGATTTCGCCTCTATGGCCCATTTTATTGCCTTACCTCCCTAATCTTACTACATTTGCACACACTGTGCATATATTTTTCTATCGTTATTGACTGTACTTTTGTTTATCCCATGTGTAACTGTGTTGTTGTTTTTGTCACACTGCTTTGCTTTACCTTGGTCAGGTCGCATTTGTAAATGAGAACTTGTTCTCAACTGATCTCCTGGTTAAATAAATGTTAAATAAAATAAAAAATAAAATAAATGTTATACTAGGGAACTTGTGTTTCCATAGCTAGGGCTGACAATGAGGACTTCTGAAGTGCAGAATCAAAAATCTCTGCATTATCAAAACAGTTGCTTTGTGAAAAGGTGTTAAAGTTCACAGTTAGCCATTGTTTTGTAAATGCCAGCTGAAAAGCACCAGTGGCTTGGCTTTGGCGCCAAGTAAGAGCAGGTCCACCGGATCTATGGACTGGGCTCATGGCCCAGTGAGAAACTTGTGCCGGCCCGCGTAGATGGAAACAGTAAAGTCTGAGCCTTTTGGCTGAAAACTATGGGGTAAATCCTGTATGGAAATGCACCAAATGAAGCTGCGGAAACAGACAGACTCTCTTCAGTCAACTACCTATTATATTCTTGTCTCAGTTAGACTAAGGGCTAGATACATGTCACGCCCTGGCCTTAGTATTCTGTGTTTTCGTTATTATTTTGGTTAGACCAGGGTGTAACATGGGGATTTATGTGGTTTGTTTTGTCTGGGGTGGTTTGTAGTTATGGGATTGTGGTTAGAGTAGTACTCTAGGTAAGTCTATGGTTGACTAGAGTGGTTCTCAATCAGAGGCAGGTGTTTATCGTTGTCCCTGATTGGGAACCATATTTAGGCAGCCATATTCTTTAGGTCTCTTGTGGGTGATTGTTCCGGTCTTTGTGTTTGTGGCACCAGATAGGACTGTTTTGGTTTTTTCACGCTTCTTGTTTTGTAGATTATTGTATTTTCATCTTTATTAAAGATGTACAAAACTAACCAAGCTGCATTTTGGTCCACCTCTCTTTCACCAGAAGAAAACTGTTACAATACAATCAGATCTGTTTTAGTCAACATGCACATAGCGATTGTTTGATGGTGTTGTTAGAGCTGTCAAATCCACAAGTGCCTCCCGGTATTATACCTAAAGCGGACATTGCCATTAGCTGCACAGAGTGCTATTAAAATAAATCCCATACTGCCTTTTTTACAAGTTCGAACACTGGAATGCGAGATGTAATCTACACCTCATTTAGGATGATTATTCAATTTGAGCGTAGTTATTTCTATATAGGCTACACTTTCTCATTTTGAACTTTTAACAGGAGTGGGACAGGTGTGGATTGTAACAAATGATTGCAAGAGCAGGTTCTCACTGATATGACATGATGGCTCCAATGCTGTTCCACCTCTGACACTGGCAAAACATCCGCTTTGCAGGTGTCTGCTATCGCAGGTTAATGCTTGATCTTATTGGATCTAAGCCTAAAAAATCTGTCATATTAGAAAAGAAATGCATTGAAATAAAGAGATAATATACTTACTATTTCTGGTTCTGTATGCCTCAGTTGGTAAAGCATGGCGTTAGCAATTCCAGGGTTGTGGGTTTGATTCCCGGGGTCACCCATACTTAAAATGTAAGCGTCTGCTAAATGGAATTTATTATTTATTGGTGGGGGTGAACTTTCTCTCAGGAGTTAAAATAACATTTAATTTACTGTGGGGTCAAACGCTGCCTTTAGGGCATACCAAAGGTAATAACTCTGGATTGGCACGGAATCCCTGTAATATCAGTCAGTCCCTGGCATGTGTGTGTGTGTGTCTTGACGGCCTGTCTATCTGTCTGTCTGTGTGAGGGTTTAACTAAAAGACAGCCTATTTGACATTTGTCGCTATATGCTAATGACGTGTGGTTGGCAGATCCTCCCCTAGAGAGTCAAGGTACATGTTTCACATATTTGCTATTCCTCTCCCTTGTGAACAGGTAGAATACTACACTCGGGTAATGTTCCCAGGGTTGGGAGATGAGTTACATGCTTTTCTAGACAGGACGGCTGCTCTGGATGAGGCTGTTTGACCACACATGCCCATGCACGCGCACACACACGTAATCTTCAGATTAAATAACCTACTTTAGGTTCCTCTGTGAGAGAGAGGATGCTGTGATGCGTGAAGTGAACAGTGAATGTTTTATTTCTTCCCTTTGAGAACAAACACACGTCATTTTACTACCACTGTTATTACTGTGATTACTTATGCCTGGAGAGGAGGGGTATGTGGAATACAGATGCATCTACCTACCTGCAGGGGAAGAATAATCACCAGAGGAATTTGAGAGGAAGCTATAATGTCTTAGTTCAATTTCCATGTGTACAGTGGCTTGCGAAAGTATTTACCCCCTTGGCATTTTTCCTATTTTGTTGCCTTACAACCTGGAATTAAAATAGATTTTTTGGGGGTTTGTGTAATTTGATTTACACGACATGCCTACCACTTTGGAGATGCAAATTTTTTTTTTTGTGAAATAAGACAAAAAAACAGAACTTGAGCGTGCATAACTATTGACCCCCCCCCCCCCCCCCCAAAGTCAATACTTTGTAGAGCCACCTTTTGCAGCAATTAGAGCTGCAAGTCTCTTGGGATATGTCTCTTTTAGCCTGGCACATCTAGCCACTGGGATCTTTACCCATTCTTCAAGGCAAAACTGCTCCAGCTCCTTCTTGTTGGATGGGTTCCACTGGTGTACAGCAATCTTTAAGTCATACCACAGATTCTCAATTGGATTGAGTTCTGGGCTTTGACTAGGCCATTCCAAGACATTGAAATGTTTCCCCTTAATTAAACCACTTGAGTGTTGCTTTAGCAGTGTGCTTAGGGTCATTGTCCTGCTGGAAGATTAACCTCTGTCCCAGTCTCAAATCTCTCGAAGACTGAAACAGGTTTCCCTCAAGAATTTCCCTGTATTTAGCGCCATCCAACATTCCTTCAATTCTGACCAGAAAAAAAAACGTCCCCACAGCATGATGCTGCCACCACCACATGATTCGAAATGTAACTGACCCATGTATCACCCATGCGATGACCTTTGATACAAATAACTCATCAGGCTCATCCAGGTGACAGCATACATGTGAATCCGAAAGAATAGAGCTTTTAATATTTAAAAGCATATTTGTTTTTGGCTGAGACCAGTGGCGACCCATTACTCACAGCAGAGCCCAACCTGTTTTAAGAACTACATTTTTATAATAATAATAATAATATATATCTAAATATATATATTTTGGGCTTGACGGTTTTTCTTTTTCCTTGAGTAAGGCAGCTCCAAAATGCAGGTGTTTCAGCCTAGCTCAGTGCTTTTGTGGAGGTGGGGCAAGCCAGCAGAAAATATGGAGCATTTCACTGTGATTGGCTCAGTGTTCTGTCACTCATGGGGACTTCACATCACTGCCAAGTGTAAGCTGAGACTTTGAAAATGTTTGCCCTTCGGCTGCTGCAATAGAAATGCCCATCCAAGAAGGTTCAAGGTCATTGGCCACAGATAAAATTATGTCAAATCACATTTGTACAGTAGCTTTGATTGGACTGATCATGTCAGCATCATACTTTCAAAATCTTAGCTGGCAGTCATCATCATGAATCAAGTCGACAATCTACTGGCAAATCGTTTATAATCCTTGTCATATGAAGAGAAATGATAGATAAAACTTATCGGTGCTCATTGGCAATTGGACATAAACATTACACAACAAGTTGGAAATCGCAAATTCAACGAGTGGTTTGGAAGGAATCAGTGACAGTGGCTGTGTGGTCCCAAATCTGATAAACATTCAACATTGGCCATGCTGTCATAAAGCATGATTTGTACCACGCCCAAGACAATTGTCCACTCAGGGGACCGCCGAGCCACCTTCCTGTTCAAGTGAGAAACAGCATAAACAATGTGAGTCCAAAAATGTATTGTATGATGCTTCATAAATTAAGTAATATGCCAGGGAGATATGTATACTGTAGCTAAGAAAGTAATACTAAGTGTATGTTGTGAATTAAGATGTTAGTAGCCCATGTGCCACCCTAATAATTTGGTCTATTTAACCCTCTTCATTTCATCGACTGTTCTACTGCAGCCTATACCCATCTTCTTAGGGATAGCCCCCTTATTTATTTATTTTTGCCTGAAATGACATACCTGTAGCTCAGGCCCTGAAGCAAGGATATGCATATTCTTGGTACCATTTGAAGGGCAACACGTTGAAGTTTGTGGAAATGTGAATTGAATGTAGGAGAATATAACACAATAGATCTTGTAGAAGAAAATACAAAGGAAACACATTTGTTTTTCTACCATCACCTTTGAAATGCAACAGAAAGGTCCGACGTCTAGCCATCACTCTGGTTGGAATTCCGATTGTGCCCCCAAGATGGCAGGAGTGTATGTGCAAAGTTTCAGATGGATAACTTGAAGTATGAGCAAACTACATGACATTTAGAGTGAAGTCACCCAGGTACGATTTGGTACACATCGTGAAGGAGACATTTGCATTCACGTTACTTTTTTTTGTAAGAAAAGCGTCAACTCTGTATACTTGGACATTGATTTAGCTTTTCCAGTATTAGTAGCCATATTGTAAGTTCGACATTCGCAAAACAACCAGTTTCATTAACTTCATAACTCTCCATATTCTTATAATTTTTGTCCAAAAGGAAAAGTCTTGCTGTCGCACAAGGTTAGCAGCTACATATTGTGACAGATATGGAGTTTCCAGCTATTCCTGTAAAGCCCAGCTCATTGGCTATCTAAATAGCTTTGTATAACTGTATGCAGTTGAAGTCGGAAGTTTACATACACCTTAGCCAAATACATTTAAACTCAGTTTTTCACAATTCTTGACATTTAATCCTAGTAAAAATGACTTGTCTTAGGTCAGTTACTTTATTTTAAGAATTTGAAATGGCAGAATAATAGTAGAGCAAATTATTTATTTCAGCTTTTATTTCTTTCATCACATTTCCAGTGGGTCAGAAGTTTACATACACTCAATTAGTATTTGGTAGCATTGCCTTAAATTGTTTAACTTGGGTCAAACTTTTCGGGTAGCCTTCCACAAACTTCCTACAATAAGTTGGGCGAATTTTGACTCATTCCTCCTGATAGAGCTAGTGAAACTGAGTCAGTTTTGGAGGCCTCCATGCTCGCACACACTTTTTCAGTTCTGCCCACAAATGTTCTATAGGATTGAGGTCAGGGCTTTGTGATGGCCACAAAGGTCCTTTGCTGATGTTCTGGGATTGATTTGCACTTTTCGCACTCCAAATTACGTTAATCTCTAGGAGACAGAACGCGTCTCGCTCTTGAGCTGTTTGATGGATGTGTGGTACCATGGTGTTTACACTTGTGTACCATTGTTTGCACAGATGAACGTGGTACCTTAAGGCGTTTGGAAATTGCTCCCAAGGATGAACCAGACTTGTGGAGGCCTTAAATTTTCTTTCTGAGGTCTTGGCTGATTTCATTTGATTTTCCCATGATGTCAAGCAAGGAGGCATTGAGTTTGAAGGTAGGCCTTGAAATACATCCACAGGTACACCTTCAATTGGCACAAATTATGTCAATTAGTCTATCAGAAGCTTCTAAAGACATTACATAATTTTCTGGAATTTTCCAAGCTGTTTAAAGGCACAGTCGACTTAGTGTATGTAAACTTCTGACCCACTGGAATTGTGATACAGTAAATCCTCAAGATCTTTCCAAGGTGGCATAGCAGTTCAGACGTCTTTTGTCCTCGTCTTGTCGTGTCCTGTGTATATATATATATATATATTTACAACTTTTTCACATACATTTTATTTTTATTTTCCATCAACTCATCTTCAAAAAACTCTCCTGCAACCCGCCTCACCAATGTATATTTATAAAAAAGTATTATTTACCTCAGATCTGTAATCCTCCAAGAAGCTAGCCAGAAACTCCAAGAAGCTAGCCTGAAACTAGCCAGAAGCTAATCCAGAAGCTAGTTCAGAAGCTAGTTCGCTCCTTTACTGGCAAATCGTTAGTATTCAGCTAACCACGGTTTGTGGTCATCAGCTATCCTTTAGCTCAAATCTATCGCCAGTTCTGTACGGCGCAGCGCGGCTCGGAACGGAACATACCGGACCAATTTTTCTCTCCATGTCCCTGGATTTCGACTGCTCTCTGGACATTCATACCCGGATCTCACAGCTAGCTAGCTGCTATCCGTGTGACTATCGGCCTTCGTCGATTCCGGAGCAAACATCAATTATTCCGGAGTTAGCAAGCTCCGTCAATCACTCCTGAGTTCCATCAATCACACCTGGGCTGCAGTCACCTATCCGGACCCGTTTTACTGCCTTCGCGGAGCCCCACCGGGCCTTCACAACTGGACTGCCGACGTTATCTACCCGAAGGAGTTATTCGGCTGGCTCCTCCGTCGCGACGTTACCTGAACGCCCATCTGCGGCCTGCTAACCGTTAGCTGTCTTACCGGCTGCTATCTGAATAGACAATCTGACAATTTTTTATATTTTTTATTATTATTATTATGTTTTCTTCTTGGGCCTCTATAACTATATCTATTGTTTTTATTTTTGTTGTTGTTGTGTGATTTGGATTAATCCCCTCTACCACACGGAACCCCACTAATCTACTGACGGAACGCAAGTGGTGGCTAACAACAGACCTCCATCCTATGCTAGCTTGCTACCGATGCCCTGGCTAGCTGTCTAAATCACCAACCAACCTCTCCACTCACCGGACCCTTTTGATCACTCGACTAAGCATGCCTCTCCTTAATGTCAATATGTCTTGTCCATTGCTGTTCTGGTTAGTGTTTATTGGCTTATTTCACTGTAGAGCCTCTAGTCCTGCTCACTATACCTTATCCAACCTATTAGTTCCACCACCCACACATGCAATGACATCTCCTGGTTTCAACGATGTTTCTAGAGACAATATCTCTCTCTTCATCACTCAATACCTAGGTTTACCTCCACTGTATTCACATCCTACCATACATTTGTCTGTACATTATACCTTGATGCTATTTTATCGCCCCCAGAAACCTTCTTTTACTCTATGTTCCAGACGTTCTAGACGACCAATTCTCATAGCTTTTAGCCGTACCCTTATTCTACTCCTCCTATGTTCCTCTGGCGATGTAGAGGTGAATCCAGGCCCTGCAGTGCCTAGCTCCACTCCTATTCCCCAGGCGCTCTCTTTTGACGACTTCTGTAACCGTAATAGCCTTGGTTTCATGCATGTTAACATTAGAAGCCTCCTCCCTAAGTTTGTTCTATTCACTGCTTTAGCACACTCTGCCAACCCGGATGTTCTAGCTGTGTCTGAATCCTGGCTTAGGAAGACCACCAAAAATTCAGACATTTTAATTCCAAACGACAACATTTTCAGACAAGATAGAACTGCCAAAGGGGGCGGTGTTGCAATCTACTGCAAAGATAGCCTGCAGAGTTCTGTCCTACTATCCAGGTCTGTACCCAAACAATTTGAACTTCTACTTTTAAAAATCCACCTCTCTAAAAACAAGTCTCTCACCGTTGCCGCCTGCTATAGACCACCCTCTGCCCCCAGCTGTGCTCTGGACACCATATGTGAACTGATTGCCCCCCATCTATCTTCAGAGTTTGTGCTGCTAGGTGACCTAAACTGGAACATGCTTAACACCCCAGCCATCCTACAATCTAAACTTGATGCCCTCAATCTCACACAAATTATCAATGAACCTACCAGGTACCTCCCCAAAGCCTTAAACACGGGCACCCTCATAGATATCATCCTAACCAACTTCTCCTCTAAATACACCTCTGCTGTCTTCAACCAAGATCTCAGCGATCACTGCCTCATTGCCTAAATCCGTAATGGGTCAGCGGTCATAACGACCTCCACTCATCACTGTAAAACGCTCCCTGAAACACTTCTGCGAGCAGGCCTTTCTAATCGACCTGGCCGGGGTATCCTGGAAGGATATTGATCTCATCCCGTCAGTAGAGGATGCCTGGATATTTTTTTTAAATGCCTTCCTAACCATCTTAAATAAACATGCCCCATTCAAGAAATTTAGAACCAGGAACAGATATAGCCCTTGGTTCTCCCCAGACCTGACTGCCCTTAACCAACACAAAAACATCCTATGGCGTTCTGCATTAGCATCGAACAGCCCCCGTGATATGCAGCTGTTCAGGGAAGCTAGAAACCATTATACACAGGCAGTTAGAAAAGCCAAGGCTAGCTTTTTCAAGCAGAAATTTGCTTCCTGCAACACTAACTCAAAAAAGTTCTGGGACACTGTAAAGTCCATGGAGAATAAGAACACCTCCTCCCAGCTGCCCACTGCACTGAAGATAGGAAACACTGTCACCACTGATAAATCCACCATAATTGAGAATTTCAATAAGCATTTTTCTACGGCTGGCCATGCTTTCCACCTGGCTACTCCTACCCCGGACAACAGCACTGCACCCCCAACAGCAACTCGCCCAAGCCTTCCCCATTTATCCTTCTCCCAAATCCATTCAGCTGATGTTCTGAAAGAGCTGCAAAATCTGGACCCCTACAAATCAGCCGGGCTAGACAATCTGGACCCTTTCTTTCTAAAATTATCTGCCGAAATTGTTGCCACCCCTATTACTAGCCTGTTCAGCCTCTCTTTCGTGTCGTCTGAGATTCCCAAAGATTGGAAAGCAGCTGCAGTCATCCCCCTCTTCAAAGGGGGGGACACTCTTGACCCAAACTGCTACAGACCTATATCTATCCTACCGTGCCTTTCTAAGGTCTTCGAAAGCCAAGTCAACAAACAGATTACCGACCATTTCGAATCTCACCATACCTTCTCTGCTATGCAATCTGGTTTCAGAGCTGGTCATGGGTGCACCTCAGCCACGCTCAAGGTCCTAAACGATATCTTAACCGCCATCGATAAGAAACATTACTGTGCAGCCGTATTCATTGATCTGGCCAAGGCTTTCGACTCTGTCAATCACCATATCCTCATCGGCAGACTCGACAGCCTTGGTTTCTCAAATGATTGCCTCGCCTGGTTCACCAACTACTTCTCTGATAGAGTTCAGTGTGTCAAATCGGAGGGTCTGCTTTCCGGACCTCTGGCAGTCTCTATGGGGGTGCCACAGGGTTCAATTCTTGGACCGACTCTCTTCCCTGTATACATCAATGAGGTCGCTCTTGCTGCTGGTGAGTCCCTGATCCACCTCTACGCAGACGACACCATTCTGTATACTTCCGGCCCTTCTTTGGACACTGTGTTAACAACCCTCCAGGCAAGCTTCAATGCCATACAACTCTCCTTCCGTGGCCTCCAATTGCTCTTAAATACAAGTAAAACTAAATGCATGCTCTTCAACCGATCGCTACCTGCACCTACCCGCCTGTCCAACATCACTACTCTGGACGGCTCTGACTTAGAATACGTGGACAACTACAAATACTTAGGTGTCTGGTTAGACCGTAAACTCTCCTTCCAGACCCATATCAAACATCTCCAATCCAAAGTTAAATCTAGAATTGGCTTCCTATTTCACATCAAAGCATCCTTCACTCATGCTGCCAAACATACCCTTGTAAAACTGACCATCCTACCAATCCTCGACTTTGGCGATGTCATTTACAAAATAGCCTCCAATACCCTACTCAACAAATTGGATGCAGTCTATCACAGTGCAATCCGTTTTATCACCAAAGCCCCATATACTACCCACCATTGTGACCTGTACGCTCTCATTGGCTGGCCCTCGCTTCATACTCGTCGCCAAACCCACTGGCTCCATGTCATCTACAAGACCCTGCTAGGTAAAGTCCCCCCTTATCTCAGCTCGCTGGTCACCATAGCATCTCCCACCTGTAGCACACGCTCCAGCAGGTATATCTCTCTAGTCACCCCCAAAACCAATTCTTTCTTTGGCCGCCTCTCCTTCCAGTTCTCTGCTGCCAATGACTGGAACGAACTACAAAAATCTCTGAAACTGGAAACACTTATCTCCCTCACTAGCTTTAAGCACCAACTGTCAGAGCAGCTCACAGATTACTGCACCTGTACATAGCCCACCTATAATTTAGCCCAAACAACTACCTCTTTCCCAAATGTATTTAATTTTAATTTATTTATTTATTTTGCTCCTTTGCACCCCATTATTTTTATTTCTACTTTGCACTTTCTTCCATTGCAAAACTACCATTCCAGTATTTTACTTGCTATATTGTATTTACTTTGCCATCATGGCCTTTTTTGCCTTTACCTCCCTTCTCACCTCATTTGCTCACATTGTATATAGACTTGTTTATACTGCATTATTGACTGTATGTTTGTTTTTACTCCATGTGTAACTCTGTGTCGTTTTATCTGTCGAACTGCTTTGCTTTATCTTGGCCAGGTCGCAATTGTAAATGAGAACTTGTTCTCAACTTGCCTACCTGGTTAAATAAAGGTAAAATAAATAAATAAATTATGAGTGAAATAATCTGTCTGTAAACAATTGTTGGAAAAATGACTTGTGTCATGCACAAAGTAGATGTCCTAAACGACTTGCCAAAACTATAGTTTGTTAACAAGAAATTTGTGGAGTTGTTGAAAAACAAGTTTTAAAGACTCCAATCTAAGTGTATGCAAACTCCTAAATTCAACTGTATGTACTGACATTTGTTTTTTCTCTAAAATATGCAATCTTGACACAATGCGCTGCTTGATTTACAACTGTCCCGTTGATGGAATGCCTATCCCTAAGAAAAAAATGAATATTGTAAGAGCTTTCCCTATCTGCTTATATGCCCCCTTTATTTATCCTACGGTTCTGTCTTGGTGTACAGGGAGAATACTGTAATAACACCCCATGTTCTGAATTCTGTCGATGTAGTGCTAAAAAAATTGTTACAGTTAGGCAAAAAAGTATTTAGTCAGCCACCAATTGTGCAAGTTCTCACACTTAAAAAGATGAGAGAGGCCTGTATTTTTCATCATAGGTACACTTAAACTATGACAGACAAAATGAGAAAAAAAATCTATTTGCAAATTATGGTGGAAAATAAGTATTTGGTGAATAAAAGTTTCTCAATACTTTATATACCCTTTGTTGGCAATGACAGAGGTCAAACGTTTTCTGTAAGTCTTAACACACTGTTGCTGGTATTTTGGCCCATTCCTCCATGCAGATCTCCTCTAGAGCGGTGATGTTTTGGTGCTGTTGCTGGGCAGCACAGACTTTCAACTCCCTCCAAAGATTTTCTATGAGGTTGAGATCTGGAGACTGGCTAGGCCACTCCAGGACCTTGAAATGCTTCTTACGAAGCCACTCATTCGTTGCCCGGGCGGTGTGTTTGGGATCATTGTCATGCTGAAAGACCCAGCCACAGTTCATCTTCAATGCCCTTGCTGATGGAAGGAGGTTTTCACTCAAAATCTCACGATACATGGCCCCATTCATTCTTTCCTTTTCACGGATCAGTCGTCCTGGTCTCTTTGCAGAAAAACAGCCCCAAAGCATGATGTTTCCACCCCCATGCTTCACAGTAGGTATGGTGTTCTTTGGATGCAACTCAGCATTCTTTGTCCTCCAAACACGACAAGTTGAGTTTTTACCAAAAAGTTATATTTTGCTTTCATCTGACCATATGACATTCTCCCAATCTTCTTCTGGATCATCCAAATGCTCACTAGCAAACTTCAGACGGGCCTGGACATGTACTGGCTTAAGCAGGGGGACACGTCTGGCACTGCAGGATTTGAGTCCCTGGCGGCTTAGTGTGTTACTGATGGTAGGCTTTGTTACTTTGGTCCCAGCTCTCTGCAGGTCATTCACTAGGTCACCCCGTATGGTTCTGGGATTTTTGCTCACCGTTCTTGTGATCATTTTGACCCCACGGGGTGAGATCTTGCATGGAGCCCCAGATTGAGGGAGATTATCAGTGGTCTTGTATGTCTTCCATTTCCTAATTATTGCTCCCACAGTTGATTTCTTCAAACCAAGCTGCTTACCTATTGCAGATTCAGTCTTCCCAGCCTGGTGCAGGTCTACAATTTTGTTTCTGGTGTCCTTTGACAGCTCTTTGGTCTTGGCCATAGTGAAGTTTGGAGTGTGACTGTTTGAGGTTGTGGACTGGTGTCTTTTATACTGATAACAAGTTCAAACAGGTGCCATTAATACAGGTAACGAGTGGAGGACATAGGAGCCTCTTAAAACCTGTTAAGCCTACCCCCTACTTTTTCGAACATTCTGTTAAAAATCGCGCAACATTTCAGCATCCTGCTACTCATGCCAGGAATATAGTATATGCATATGATTAGTATGTATGGATAGAAAACACTCTGACGTTTCTAAAACTGGTTAAATCACGGCTGTGACTATAACAGAGCGTGTGTTTCATCGAAAAGCGCAAGAAAATCTGGTCACTGAAAACTGAAAAAAGTATCAATGCGCCACTTGCATGTATTGTTGAATGGAAACTAAATTAAATGGGGCTGAGATTGCAATTCCTACAGCTTCCACACGATGTTTCCAGTCTCGTCATTTGCCGTGCCTTTGTTTCTTGGTCAAACGTAGTAGAGAGAACACTTTCCATCCGGTCTCCGACAGGAAGTTTTGGAAGAGAGATTTCGGAAGATGATTTGAAATCGTGGAGCTATTGAATACACATCGCCCCGTGATCAATTTGATAGATTATTAACGTTTACTGATACCTAAAGTTGGATTACAAAAGTATTTCGAAGTGTTTTGTAAACGTTTATCGTCAACTTTTTTAATTAAAAAAAATTACGTAGCGTTTTCAAACTGTGTTTTTTTCTGAATCACACAGTTTCCATAGATGGCTATTTTGGTATATTTGGACCGATTTAATCGAAAAAAGACCCAATAGTGATGTTTAAGGGACATATAGGAGTGCCAACAAAGAAGCTTGTCAAAGGTAATGAAAGTTTTATATTTTATTTCTGCTATTTGTGTAGCGCCGGCTACGCTAATTCTTTTGTTTACGTCGCATTCAGGTATTTTGGGGTGTTGCATGCTATCAGATAATAGCTTCTTATGCTTTCGCCGAAAAGCATTTTAATAATCTGACTTGTTGGCTAGATTCACAACGAGTGTAGCTTTAATTCAGTACCCTGCATGTGTGTTTTAATGAACGTTTGAGGTTTAACGAGTGCTATTTGCATTTAGCGTAGCGCATTTGCATTTGCTGATGGCTAGATGAGACAGTTGCGTCTCAGGTGGGCTGAAGAGGATTTATTAAAGGTCTGTGAGAGGCAAAAATCTTGCTTGTTTGTAGGTGACCAAATACGTATTTTCCACCATAATTTGCAAATAAATTCATTAAAAATCCTACAATGTGATTGTCTGGATTTTTTTCTAATTTTGTCTGTCATAGTTGAAGTGTATCTATGTTGAAAATTACAGGTCTCGTCTTTTTAAGTGGGAGAACTTGCACAATTGGTGGCTGACTAAATACTTTTTTGCCCCACTGTATACTGACTAACGTTACATCCATCCTAGCTCGCTCATTATTTTCTATATTAAAATTACGGATTGCCTCTTATCTGCTTGACGTCCCCTTATGCCATAGTTTGTACATCTCAATTGTCATTAGAAACCACATTTGTTTAAGCAAGTCAGCCATATCAGCTATGTTTTTTTAAAGGCAGTAAATGAGGCTGAATGAACTGTCTCGCTGCCAGACAAGGCTCTGCTGATAGCCAGGTGTATCAGTGGTAAGGTGTTGGGACTGCTGTTGGGACAGCTTTATGTAGACCCTAACAGTTTGTGGGCACCGGTTTGCCACTGTTATAGTGCAATTAATGCATTGTTTAGTGTTGTGTAGTGGCTTTTCTGGCAGGAATTCCACTTAAATGTACATGCTAAAATTGCCACTAGCTGTGACTACCTATGTATCATTGCCCACAAAAGCCATAATGTTTTCATCTGTATAGTCAACAGCATCCTGCCTAGCCAAGGGCTGACAGTTTTTGTACAGAAACAGCAGGTGAAGCCAAATGATTCCCTCCATTAGAAAACATCCTCCATTAACTCATACCTCTCCACCTATTACAGCATTTACCTTCAGAATGAATAAATCAAGAAAAACTCATTAGAACTGCTCGCTAGTTGGAAAATAACTATTATTACATAATTAAAGCAAAATACAAAATTATCATTGTTGAGCTAGCTCGCTGCTTGATGCTTTGCTTGCTGATGCACTCATTTGTTGTCAGGCCGGCTAGCACTTTGCTACTGATGGTTCAGAAACAGTGAAATGTATATAATTGCTGACAACAGGCGTTTATTTTTTTCCTCTCAATGCTCTGCTTTGCCTCATCTTTTAATTAAGTTATACACAGGGTTGTGGAGTAACGGATTACATATAATCCGTTACATGTAAAGGATTTTAAAAAAACAGTAACTATAATCCATTATGTTACCAGTAAAATATTGTAATCAGATTACAGATGCATTTGAAAAACTAGATAATTACTTTTAAATTCAGAAAGGATGCTTGCGGGAAAAATTTTATATTGACACTGTTTTCTCAATGACATTCAAATCAGCATTGAAAAAAGGCGCAAGTCTAAGGTGGTCCAACCTGAGCGAGTCTGACCACAAGTCCGAGACCAGTATGATGACACACCAAATGTGTTTGATGGATTGCGGAAAAAGAACATGAATAGGCTTTTGTAGGCTACAGTCCAAGCTATGTCTTCCAATGGTGTGACTGCTGTCGGCATCCAAAGATTATCCAACTTGAATAAATGCTTGGAGGTAAGGATGACATCAGTGGTGTAGTCTGCGGCAATACGGATACCATATATTATTGTTATTTACACTGCTGCTTTCTCACTTAGCTATTTGCGCCTTGTGGATTGTGGTTGTTGTAGATGGCTGTTCACAAATCTAAATGTGTATTTGAACCAGATAACAGTCAAATTCAAGAAGTTTATGCTGCCTGTCAATCATTGTTTTTTTAAACTAGTGGACAGCCAGTGAAAAACGAGCTCTACATAGTGCGGATTCCTGCCTATGGAATAAAAGTGGGGCTTTTATTGCTCAATCTAATTCATGCTGATAAAACATTTATTCATCCATAGGCCTAATGGACACATGCTCAAACTCACACACTTTTGATTGACTTAAATGGGCAATCTGTAAACATATAATTTAATCATGTTTTTATATGTAGTAGAAAGCAATGGGTTAGAAGAAACATAACCAACCAATAAAGTAACATTTAAAGTCCATATATGGCCAGCTATGTAAAGTTTAACATTGATTTATCCTGAAATAGATGTCGTTCAATTGGTAACACACATTTATGTCTTCTTCTAATGCCTCTTAACGGGAAAGTAATCTATAAGTAACAATGTAATCAGATTACATTACTGAGTTCGGGTAATTCAAAAGTTATTTTACTGATTTTAATTTTGGATAGGTAACTTGTAACTGTAACAGATTACATTTAGAAGGTAACCTAACCAACCCTGGATATACACAGCAGCTGCCCAGCCCTGAGTAAGAATTCTCAGTAAACACACCGGGCTCCATATGCTGCGGTGACAAGCGATAATTCCACACCTCTGGAGG
Source organism: Oncorhynchus kisutch (assembly GCF_002021735.2). NCBI lineage: Eukaryota > Metazoa > Chordata > Actinopteri > Salmoniformes > Salmonidae > Oncorhynchus > Oncorhynchus kisutch. The sequence continues at coordinate 18,981,210 of NC_034187.2, forward strand.
ATGTGAGGGTTTATCCTGGCATAATAGCTTTGAGGCATTCAAAAAATAAATAAAGAGCAAACTCCTGCCGTCAAACTTTTAAAGGTCAGCAGTCAGAAGTGTATAGATCAGTGCCTGGGCAAACATTGTTGTTTAATTAATGGGGCTTATCTCTATTGGTTTTGCTCTGTGAGTCTGAGTCCAGCCCCCACTGATGCGGCCGCTGCCATTATAAACAGTTTTTATCAGATGGCTTTAATTGGTGAATATCGAGTGCATGACTGGACTTGAATCGAAGAAGGCAAGGGGTGGTAAGAGGGGAACCTCCCAACCCTGCACAGGGAAATGCCAACAAACATATAATCCTTAAAAAGGCTCCCCTGAATTTACAGTACAGCATGGGCTACAGTAATTTGAGTTCCACTGTTATTGCTCTGTGATAGATCAGAATCAATTCCACATAAAACCTGCCTCTATCAACAATGACAAATCAAATTATCATTATTTCAAATAGTATGACATTTTTAAGTATCTTTTGTGCTGCAAAACTGACAGAGATAAAAAAGGAATATCAGTGAGTTGCAGACTGTTTGTCAGTCAGACCAGCCTGCCACTTGGCACTTCCTGGACCCCTCCCTCTGTGACCCGCCTGCCTGCTGTTTCTTTCTCTTCACCTGGTGCGACTGATGCCTGAATGCTTTTGAGTTTAGCCAGACAGAGGGGTCCATTCACAGAATCCCCGTTTATACCTGTTGGTAACATGCGTCCTTCGCGCTGATCTTGTCCTGATCGTGTGCATTTACACTTACAGGATCCGATCAAAATCAGATGACAATGAGTCTGGGTAAACTCTGAATCATCAACAACTGAAAATGTGGACAAATTCCAGAATGTGGACATAACCCGGACACAGGAAACATGTTCCCACCATGTATAAACAGGATTAGAGACATAATCTCCTCTGCCTTTTAGTTGATGTCCGTCCTACTGCCTGTAGGCGATCCAGGGTAGCTTCCTACATGGGTAATTGGCAGGGGGTTGGCTGAAGTGCTGAGGTCTCCTGGAGCTGATGTCCTGACCAGGCATGAGCTGTCAGGCAGACCATGCTGGTGGATCACAGTGTGGCACAGTCACCTCAGACATTTTCTAAACATCACAGCTCACTAAAATGCTTGCAAATGAAGGTTAAAACTCTCTGTTTTTGTTTGACCACAAACAAATTATACCATTGTCCCCAAAAAATTGATTACATATTTGCGAATTATTCTATTTTAATATGACCTCTCCAAAACTTCTCCATCCATGTTACTGTGTTTTTACATTGATTTGTTTACTCAGGTCTGTCAGGAGTAGTAGTCAGTTAATCAGGATGCATGTCCGTCTCTGGACTCAGACAACACTTTACAAAGAGGTGAAATACTTTACCCTCTTCATAATGACAGAAATTCTACCACATCAGAATGGATGAATTAATTAATTATCAATATGTTTTATAATTTCATCTCTTTTATTAGTCTGCCAGTTTGCTGAGAAATATTTGGTATTTGGTGAATTATCTGTGTTTAGCATTCTAAGCTTTGAACTTCATGCCAAGACTGAGATGGAATGCCTGGTAGTAGTCAAATCAGATCAAATCACATTTTATTAGTCACATGCACCGAATACAACTTCCAGTGAAATGCTTACTTACCAACAATGCAGTTTTAAAAAATACAGATAAAAGTAACAAGTAATTAAAGAGCAGCAGTGAAGTAAAAATAGCGAGACTATATACAGTTGAAGTCTGAAGTTTACATACACTTAGGTTGGAGTCAATAAAACTCATTTTTCAACCACCACACATTTCTTGTTAACAAACTATAGTTTGGTAAGTCGGTTAGGACACCTACTTTATAAGTCATTTTTCCAACAATTGTTTACAGACAGATTATTTCACTTACAATTCACTGTATCACAATTCCAGTGGGTCAGAAGTTTACATACGCTAATTTGACTGTGCCTTTAAACAGCTTGGAAAAATCCAGAAAATTATATCATGACTTCAGAAGCTTCTGATAGGCTAATTGACATAATTTGTGTCAATTGGAGGTGTACCTGTGGATGTATTTCAAGGCCTACCTTCAAACTCAGTGCCTCTTTGATTGACATCATGGGAAAATCAAAAGAAATCCGCCAAGACCTCAGAAAGAAAATTGAAGGCCTCCACAAGTCTGGTTCATCCTTGGGAGCAATTTCCAAACGCCTGAATGTACCACGTTCATCTGTACAAACAATAGTACACAAGTATAAACACCAGGGGACCACGCAGCCGTCATACTGCTCAGGAAGAAGACGCATTCTGTCTCCTAGAGATGAAAGTTCTTTGCTGCGAAAAGTGCAAATCAATCCCAGAACAACAGCAAAGGACCTTGTGAAGATGCTGAAGGAAACAGGTGCAAAAGTATAAATATCCACAGTAAAACGAGTCCTATATCGACATAACCTGAAAGGCAGCTCAGCAAGGAAGAAGCCACAACTCCAAAACCCGCCATAAAAAAATCCAGACTATGGTTTGCAACTGCACATCTGGACAAAGATCATACTTTTTTGGAGAAATGTCCTCTGGTCTTATGAAACAAAAATAGAACTGTTTGGCCATAATGACAATCGTTATGTTTGGAGGAAAAAGGGGGAGGCTTGCAAGCCAAAGAACACCATTCCAACCATGAAGCACACGGGTGGCAGCACCATGTTGTGGAGGTGCTTTGCTGCAGCAGGGACTGGTGCACTTCACAAACTAGATTGCGTCATGAGGGAGGAAAAGTATGTGGATATATTGAAACAACATCTCAAGACATCAGTCAGGAAGTGAATGCTTGGTCACAAATGGATCTTTCAAATGGACAATTATCCCAAGCATACTTCCAAAGCTGTGGCAAATGGCTTAAGGACAAGAAAGTCAAGGTATTGGAGTGGCCATCACAATGCCCTGAGCTCAATTCTACAGAAAATGTGTGGGCCGAACTGAAAAAGCGTGTGCGAGCAAGGAGGCCTCCAAACCTGACTCAGTTACACCAGCTCTGTCAGGAGGAATGGGCCAAAATTCACCCAGCTTAATGTGGGAAGCTTGTGGAAAGCTACCCGAAACGTTTGACCCAAGTTAAACAATTTAAAGGCAATTCTACCAAATATTAATTGAGTGTATGTAAACTTCTGACCCACTGGGAATGTGATGAAAGATAAATAATTCTCTCTACTATTATTCTGACATTTCACATTCTTAAAATAACATGGTGATCCTAACTGTGTCACGCCCTGGCCATAGAGAGGCTTTTATTCTCTATTTTGGTTTGGTCAGGGTGTGAAATAGAAAGAAATAGAAAACATAGAAATAAGGAAACTAGAATGCCCACCCTAGTCACACCCTGGCCTAACCAAAATAGGAATAAAAGCCTCTCTATGGCCAGGGCGTGACACTTGCTGTCGAATGCCGAGCAGTTGCCATACCAGGCAGTGATGCAACCAATCCTCTCGATGGTGCAGCTGTAGAACCTTTTGAGGATCTGAGGACCCATGCCAAATCTTTTCAGTCTCCTGAGGGGGAATAGGTTTTGTTGTGCCCTCTTCACAACTGTATTGGTGTGCTTGGACCATGTTCATTTGTTGGTGATGTGGACACCAAGGACCTTGAAGCTCTCAACCTGCTCCACCGCAGCCCCGTCGATGAGAATGAGGGCATGCTCGGTCGTCTTTTTCCTGTTGTCCACAATCATCTCCTTTATGACGTTGAGGGAGAGATTGTTGTACTGTGTGTGTGTGTGTGTGTGCGCGTGTGTGTGTGTATGGGTATGTGTATATACCTTTTATTTCACCCCCATTTCGTGGAGTGTTATTTTTTTCACTGCGACCGGTGATCAGAGTTTTCCCACCGATTTGTTTTACCACTTCATCATTGGGTGTGTTTTTTTGCGTGCATCCCTTTGTGAGTGTTTGTAAGTGTCTCTGTCATACATAATGCCAACGCCAGGCACATTCTCTCTCTCACACACACACACACACACACACTCTCTTAAATAGCCATGACCAGCCGGCCTCCACCCAGTACCGTGCACTGAACTTAGTCAATAGCCGGGCTAGCACCCGGTTACTCAACCCTGTACCTTAGAGGCTGGTGCCCTATATACGTAGACATGGAATCAATGGTCACTTTAATAAAGGAACACTGGTCACATACTGTTTTATTCATTTCATATGTATATACTGTATTCTAGTCAATGCCAACCTATTCAACTTTTAGTGCAAATATAGTATTCGATCCTACATTTGAACCCACAAATGCTGATGCTCCAGATACTCAATTAGTCTAAAGTAGGCCAGTTTTATTGCTTATTTAATCAGGACCACAGTTTTCAGCTGTGCTAACATAATTGCAAAAGGGCTTTCTAATGATCAATTAGCCTTTTAAAATAATTAATTTGGATTAGCTAACACAACATGTCATTGGAACACAGGGGTGATGGTTGCTGATAATGGGCCTCTGTAAGCCTATGTAGATATTCCACCAATAAATCTTCAATTTTCAGCTACAACAGTCATTTGCAACATTAACAATGTCTACACTGTATTTCTGATCAATTTGATGTTATTTTAATGGACTATTTTTGTGCTTTTCTTTCAAAAACAAGGACGTTTCTAAGTGACCCCAAAATTTGAACGAGAGTGTATTTTTATACTCCGGAGTCTGACATCGCTCATCCTAATATTTATATATTTCTTAATTCCATTCTTTTAGTTTGAGATTTGTGTGTATTGTTGTGAATTGTTAGATATTACTGCACTGCTGGAGCTAGGAACACAATCATTTAGCTACACCCGCAATAACATCTGCTAAATATGTGTATGCGACCAATAAATGTTATTTGATTTGCAAGCATTTGACATTTGACATTTGCACACTGTTGGACTCAACCCTTTGTGAGGTCAGATGCAGAATAAAATGCCCTGAGGAACAACCAACCGTCAGAAGATGTCAAGTCATGTCTGCCTGCTTTCAGTGACTCGTTCTGTGGACTTGGGAAATCAGATATACATGATTTTATGATATATATATATATATATATATATGTGTGTTTACACTCTGAGTGTACAAAACATTAGGAACACCTTCCTAATATTGAGTTGCACCCCCCTTTGTCCTCAGAACAGTTATTGACACACTCAAACCAGTCTTCCTGGCACCTACTACCATACCCCATTCAAAGGTACTTCAATCTTTTGTCTTTCCCATTCACCCTCTGAATGGCACACATACACAATCTAGGTACGTCTCAATTGTCTCAAGGCTTAAAAACCCTTCTTTTACCTGTCTCCTCCCCTTCATCTACACTAATTGAAGTGGATTTAACAGGTGTCATCAATAAGGGATCTTCTTTCACCTGGATTCACATGGTCAGTCTGTCATGGAGAGCAGGTGTTCTTAATGTTTTATATACTCAGTGTATATATTCATCGAACAAAAAAGCCTCACAAGACCTTGCATGGATGCCAGGGACGGCTGGTACTGTCAGCCTTCATTTGTGCTGCAATATCCTCATACAGCGGCTTCACATGAATAAAAAATGACATTTCAATTTACCTTTGTTGTTGTGTTCCAGCTCTTGCATAAAGATTATTTTTCTCATTTGGAGGAAAATGAAGAGATGTGACTAAAAAAAGTGAAAGAATCCACAATAAATCCCCCTTTCGTTTCTGGAATAAGAATAAAATGTTAATGTAGGCAGAAGAGGAACAATGCATTATCTGTTTTCCATTTCACAGAGAGAGAAGGTGTTTGAGATTGGCTGCACTGCACGCTACAAGAACACTTTAAGAAGAGGGTGTGCTTGAACTTCAATAACACACAAACTTAAACTATGACTTCATAGGACTACTGGTTTGTATCTTTCCATCACCAGGCACCAGAATGTGTTTAATCTTGGACACTGAGTCTCCAACAACCGGATGTCACGGTTTTCAGGGGAAATGGGAAGAGAGCCTGTGACGCAAGGCAACTTCCACTTTTGGACATTAGCAAGGCAACACTCCACCTTAACTCCTCCTCCACATTTACTGGATGGTTGAACAGTGCAGAAGAGAACCTCCCCAGATCGTTTTTTTTCTTCTCGTCAAGACCAGTATGTAGGGGATCTACTTTCAGATTTATATTTTACTCCTGCTATGCCTGGTTAGCAGCCTCCAAACAAATGAAAAACATATATTTTTTTATCAAGGAAATCAACCCCCTGGATCAAATTCCTTTCTTAGGAGTTGGTGCAATCTAGCAAACTGAATTCAAGCCCAATGCACAGACTGGACAGCTGCCTTCCACAAAACAAACCAAAGCACATCCGAGCGCAGACAAAATTACCTGCAATAGTTAGAGCTTTTAAAAGAAGCTCATTAATCATCATAATACAGTGGGATGGTGGTGTTATTACTTGTGGCTATGCAGCCAGCGATTCTCTATATCCCATAAACAACAAAGCCAAGCCAACAAATAGATATAGAGTGCGCTGCACACAAGTATGAATTTACACAATGCATAATTCTTTTCAAATTATTTTTGGTTCACCTTGCTCAATGACACATGCCATTCGCCAGAGAGAATAACATTGAGTTGATTTCTATAGTTGTCAGCACTATCCCCAAACACATCTCATAATCAGAGGAGGCTGCCACAGGTTTGATTGGTGCATCATAATCCATATTCAGCAACGATTAGTTATTGTCATTGATGCTGTGCATCACTTGCATTAGTGTAGGTCATACAAGTGTATATCTGTGTACGCTCATAGAAAAAAGGGCTCCAAAAGTGTTCTTCGACTGTCCACATAGGAGAACCATAAAAAAAAACATTTTTGTTTTCCGGTTTTACATGGAACCCAAAAAGGGCTCTACCTGGAACCAAAAGGATTGTACTTGGAACGAAAAATGGTTCTTCAAAGGGTTCTCCTATGGGGACAGCTGAAGAACCCTTTTAGGTTCTAGATAGCACCTTTTTTTAAGAGTGTTATTTTGGTAGCAGATATCATATACAGTACACTGAACAAAATATAAACGCAACATGCAACAATTTTACTGAAGAGTTTACTGAATTGGAGTTCAGTCAATTGAAATAAAATAATTATGGATTTCACATAACTGGGAATACAGATATGCAGTGGTGTAAAGTACTTAAGTAAAAATACTTTAATGTACTACTAGTTGTTTGAGGTATCTGTACTAGAGCTGTGACGGTCATTACATTTTGTCAGCCGGTGATTGTCAAGGAAATAACTGCCGGTTTTACGGTAAATTACAGTCAATTACATAAACACATGTTGCATCTCATGGCAAACACGCATAGCCTACAAGCCACTGACGCAGACCTTTGGAACATTACATCATCACAATAAATCCATAATTTATTTTAGACAGGTCTAAAGAAACATGATAGGAAGAAAATGTAGTCTAACTTATTTCAGAAGAACAGAATAGCATACTTGTTCTTATGTTAGGTCGTTAATTTAGCAGACAAGGTTTGCTTAGAATTCCATGGCATTATTTTATAGTATGAAGAATACATTTGAACATAGCTGAAAAAAATAGAAAGGATATTTTGTCCAAGCAATTTAAGGGAGTGTGCACATGCGGATATTCTGTGTTAAGCGGTTAACAAAGAAACAGGTATTTATGTATCTTTAGTTGAGATACAAATTTTGGGCTATATGTTTGATTTTTAATACATTCTAAGGCTGCATGATGTGACTCTAATAATGATTTGGGAAAAATGGCATGAAAGGCATGAGCTCTGCTTTGTTGTTTTTTTGCACAGGCTGTACACACTTCATCAGTCTCTTGTTCACAATTTGACAATCACTTGATAATGCCTCAAATGTCCTGGCTGTATCCCCTTTGTGTGACCATAAAGAAATCCATGCCTTTTGCGGTCAGTGGCCGTTGTGCTCTTGGGCTGAATATAATTATAATTCCCTTATAACTCCCCGCTGCATGCCAGAGCACCTCTCACTCACATGGCTCTCAGTCACATGATCAGATCTTTCTCACAGGCTTCAAGTGAAGACAGACACATTGCGGACACAATTGCGCGCATCCTTATACAATCCTGTTGCGCATATTGATGATATTGGAAGAACTGTCCACATTTACTTTTCATCAGCCAACAAGATAAGTAGGCTTAACGAACAGCAAAAGCACTAGCCTATGTCAATCTACGATCCCCCAGAGTACAACTGTTGACCTATTCTATTCTGTGTGAGAAATAAATATTTCAAACCTAGTTCAGGACAGTTGTGGGATGCGATAGATCCCAAATTAATACAACCACTTGCATCAAAAAACATGTTTTAAGCAATGAGCCTGATGCAACAGATGAGAACGTTTAGCTTTAAATGTTGATAAACTATTAGGCTATCACATTGTAAGCGCAGCAATGTGCACACGGCAGTAGACTATAAGTGCGAATTATCCATCAGCAGTCAAACACAAATGTGATTATGCATGTAAAGCCTTTATTATAAAGGTGCATTTTTTTATGGTGAAAATGATCTTCCCCAAACTTGAAACTCAGGTGGTGCATATATATGCAAGTTAGGCTCTACACCCATTGTAATGCAGATTAATGCGCTTCATTTAAAGATTTTTTTGGCCACTTTAGAATTTAGAATGCGCCGACTTCAGAATGCGCTGTTTGCCTTAAGCTGGGCATCATTCACAAGTGATAATATATAATTCACAAGTGGTAGGCTAATATTGCCACCCATCACACTATTCTTGATTTAACCTTGTCTTTACATATACTAAATAATATATGTGTGAAATTTGTTTTGATTTAGAATGGACAATTATCATACAACTGTCTCAAAGCAGGGCCAGAGGAAAAAAATACATGTAATCTATACACGTAAATAGTGAATGGAGGACATTTTTCCTGTGGTTAATTTTCATGCAAGCCAGGTAGGCTATATTCCTGTTTTAAAGAGAACCGATGTGCTTAATATTAGGAAGGTTGAGAAAAAATATATAGTACGCATAGCCTATAGAATGCTGATGGGATCCTCCTATATTTATTAGAGGCCATCACTCTCTTTTCTCACTCAATTCCATGGCGAAACATGAGCTCATGAAGTGTTTGATTAGATTTTCAATACATTTGCATTGATGTCAGTGTGATTAGAGGGACAATAGTGTGCGGAGTACCAGGCAGTTAGCACGTTTGGTAGGCTACTAATGACCATCATCAACATCAGAGCTTGCAGAAGCCTAATTACCGTGACTAAATGGTCACATGGAATTTGAATGCCATCATGAGTTGTGACAGCCCTAATCTGTACTTTACTCTACCATTGATATTTTTGACAGATTATAGTTTTACTCTACTACATTCATACAGAAAATAATATAATAATAATATACTTTTTCCTTGACCCCCAAAAGTACTTGTTATATTTTGAATGCTTAGCAGGACAGGAAAATGGTCCAATTCACACACTTATCAAGAGAACATCCCTGGTCATTCCAACAGCCTCTTTGTTTGTAAATGATGTCTGAGTGTTGGAGTGTGCCCCTGGCTAGCTGTACATTTAGGAAACAAGAAAATCATGCTGTCTGGTTTGCTTAATATAAGGAATTTGAAATGATGTATTCTTTTACACATAAGTAAAAGAATACATCATTTTTTTTGACACATAAGTATATTTTATCAATTACATATACTTTTGATACTTCAGTATATTCAATACCAAATACTTTTTGACATTTACTCAAGTAGTATTTTACTGGTTGACTTTTACTTAAGTCAGTTTTTATTAAAGTATCTTTACTTTTAATCAAGTATGACAATTGGGTACTTTTTCCACCACTGCAGATATGCATTTGTTGGTCACAGATACCTTAAAAAAATGTAGGGGCGTGGATCAGAAAACCGGTCAGTGTCTGGTGTGACAACCATTTGCCTCATGCAGCGCAACACATCTCCTTCACATAGAGTTGATCAGGCTGTTAATTGTGGCCTGTGGAATGTTGTCCCACTCCTCTTCAATGGCTGTGGGAAGTTGATGGATATTGACAGGAACTGGAAATCGCTGTTGTACACGTCAATCCAGAGCATCCCAAAAACATGCTCAATGGGTGACATGTCTGGTGATTATGCAGGCCATGGAAGAACTGGGACATTTTCAGGAATTGTGTACAGATCCTTGCAACATGGGGCCGTGCATATTCATGCTGAAAAATTAGGTGATGGCGGTGGATGAATGGCACGACATTGGGCTTCAGGATTTCGTCGCAGTATCTCTGACAATTCAAATTGCTATTGATAAATGCAATTGTTTTCGTTGTCTGTAGCTTATGCTTGCCTATACCATTGCCCCAGTATCACCATGGGGCACACGTTGAAATCAACAAACCGCTTGCACACACGACACCCGGTCCAGGCGCAGATGACATCCTTGATGGCCATCGAATGTGAGCATTTGCCAACTGAAGTTGGTTACAACGACGAACTACAGTCAGGTCAAGACCCTGGTGAGGACGACGAGCACGCAGTTGTGCTTCACTAAGATGGTTTCTGACAGTTTGTGCAGAAATTCTTCGTTGTGCAAACCCAGTTTCATCAGCTGTCCGAGTGGCCGATCTCAGACAATCCCGCTGGTGATAAAGCTGGGTGTGGAGGTCCGGGGCTGGCGTGGTTACACGTGGTCTTCAGTTGTGAGGCTGATTGGATGTTCTGCCAAATTCTCTAAAATAACTTTGAGAAATATGTTTGAGAAATTAAATTAAATTCTCTGGCAACAGCTCTGGTGGACATTCCTGCAGTCAGCACACTCCCTCAAAACGTGAGACATCTGTGGCATTGTGTTGTGTGTCAAAATTGCACATTTTAGAATGGCCTTTTATTGTCGCAAGCACAAGGTGCACCTGTGTAATGATCATGCTGTTTAACCAAGTTCTTGATATACCACACCTGTCAGGTGGATCTTGGCAAATGAGAAATGCTCACTAACAGGGATGTAAACAAATTTGTGCACATCATTTGAGAGAAATAAGGTTTTTGTGCATATGGAACATTTCTGGGATCTTTTATTTCAGGTCATGAAACATGGGACCAACACTTTCTGAGAAGAGGCGTGAATGTGGATAATATCAGTGTTGCCATTATTAAGAACAATTTAGGGATTATTTGTATGTGAATTGGATACAAGATGCCTGGTGTAGCTTTCGTTAAACACTTCATTTGAAGACTATCTTCTGTACTTTATAACACATTCATAAGATATACACCTCACATTCAAAAGCAGTATATAATCATTTGTTACTCATCTTTCATATATACAGCCCTGTAGACCTCAATGTAGACAGAGAGGACTTTGATGGAAATTTAACACAAGGTGTAGGATGCATCTTTCCTCATAACACCTATCTTTGTACATGGCTCTGAGTCTCTCACTGAGAAATGCTGGACTACAGAGTCATCATCATCAATGGGGATCTATTCTGAGAGATGTTGTCGGGGGAAACTCTGGTGTGTTGACGTGCCATTGGGAGCAGAGAGCAGAGGCGTTGTTTAATGCTGCATCCACCTCTCACACTCCGCTCCTTCCTGCCTTTTCCCTGATGTATGCACTTAATCAGCCATGCTAAATTAAGCAGGCCGTCTAAACAATCACTCAACAGCCTGTGTGTGACTCTCAGGGTTTAATTTAAAACTTCAAAAACTCAGATACAATTAAGGTGGTTAGGTCCCATCTGGTGCCTTTTCACACTTTGATGGATCTGGGGATGATAGCGAATAATGCAAGGTACAGGGGGGCCTCGCATGTGAGCATGTACACACACACAGCATGTACACACACACAGCATGTACACACACAAATGCACACGCACACCAGAGGGAAGTACAGAAACTTTCACATTGTCTTCTGTAGATTAACACCTACACGACTGTGGCATTTCCTCACAGTACAGTTCCCAGTATCACATAAAGGAATTACATTTACTGGCTTGATGTGAAGTGAACAAGGTGTCCCAGGTGTTGTCAGAATGACTCACTGTTTCTGAAGGTCCCTTTGCCCTCAAGGAGTTTGTTTTACTACAGCGAAGGACTTGTTTTTGTTAAAGGGAAAGTTCGGGAAATTGGCAATGAAGCCCTGAACTCGTGGATACCATGTTTATGTCACTGTGTACAGTATGAAGGAAGTTGGAGGTAGTTTTGTGAGTTGAAGCTGAACGCAGAGACATAAAAATTATATCCGAGTTCATCTAACTCTGGGGAAGAAAATAAAGGGCTTCATTGGCAAAATACATAATTATCCCTTTAAACTTATGTTGAACATAACCAGCACATTTTAGAGAAGGTCAGACTTTTCAGTTACACCTAATGCTGTTATTAGAGGTCTAAGAAATTCCCTCCATATCAAGGTCCAATCAAGATATATTTCTTTCATTGTGAAAATTACATCAAGAATCAAAGTGTAAGTAGTATATTCACAGTGGAACAGTACATGCTGTCTCAATCAACAACACCCCTGCCAAGCGATAACATTCATTACTAACCCATCAAAGAAGATACAGCACTTTTTTGTGCCTTTTGGCACTTATTTAAACCAAATTTGAAATACATATTTTATTGTTAATCTTCAGCATATTTTTGCACTTAGAACAATGCCATTCACATTTCCAATTATTTTTTTATATTGGGTATGAGATATGAAATGTAAGAAATCTATCCAAGAGCTCAAAGAAAACTGAAGGTAGGTAAAGATTTTCTCCAGTACTTGCCTTTATTTTAGCCAATACTTTTTCGAATGCAGACAGACATGTTTAGAAATAACAATATCTCCTCATGGTCCACATTTCTCAAGTTTTCCACAGTTTTCCTGGCTGCTGGGGAGTTTTATTGAGGAATGCATAATGTGAAGACCATTGCCACTCAGTTTTAAGACTATATTGAGGCAAGGGGCTCGCCCAAACAGTGAATGATGCACCATAATGTATTCTGCCCATCTGAAGCGGGAAAAAAAATATTTTACCTACTAGCCCACTGCAGTGACAAAAATAAATAAGCACATTTACAATGCTCTGTCAATGTGAATATGGCATACATAGTATGCCTGCCTGTCTGCTGTGTGAACATTTAACCGAGTGCTGTTTAACATTAGGCTTGGACCTCCTCTGTCTAGGAACACATGGAGCTTTGAAGTTAAGGGCCAGAATTAACCATTTTTCATGGGAGTTTCAGCAGATTTCCACACTGAAGGACATAGTGAGAGGAGATGAAGGCCCACAGTTCTGAAGCCACTTATACTGTAGGTACAGCAGTGGAAGGGAAAGGTGAGTCTACCCTGTGTTATAAGAGTATGGAATAAATATATACGTGAGATGTCTGGAGTGCCTAGAGAAAGAAGCAGGTGAGCCTTTTCTCAAGGCAGGTGAGCCTTGAGAAAAGGTGTATGTGTACAGTACCAGTCAAAAGTTTGGACACACCTACTCATTCAAGGGTTTTTCTTTATTTTTTACTATTTTCTACATTGTAGAATAATAGTGAAGACATCAAAACTATGAAATAACACACATGGAATCATGTAGTAACCAAAAATGTGTTAAACAAATATATTTTATATTTGCGAATCTTCAAAGTAGCCACCCTTTGCCTTGATGACAGCTTTTCACACGCTAGGCATTCTCTCAACCAGCCTCATGAGGTAGTCACTTGGAATGCATTTAAATTAGCAGGTGTGCCATGTTAAAAGTTAATTTTTAGAATTTATTTCCTTCTTAATGTATTTGAGTCAGTCAGTTGTGCTGTGACAAGGTAGGGGTGGTATAGAGAAAATAGCCCTATTTGGTAAAATACCAAGTCCATATTATGGCAAGAACATCTCAAATAAGCAAAGAGAAACGACAGTCCATCATTACTTTAAGACATGAAGGTCAGTCAATGTGAAAAATTTCAAGTGCAGTCGCAAAAACCATTAAGCGCTATGATGAAACTGGCTCTCATGAGAACTGCCACAGGAAAGCAAGACCCAGAGTTACCTCTGCTGCAGAGGATAAGTTAATTGTCCTCAGAAATTGCAGCCCAAATAAATGCTTCACAGAGTTCAAAAAACAGACACATCTCAACATCAACTGTTCAGAGGAGACTGCGGGAATCAGAACTTCAAAAGGACACCAGCTTGGGCCAACAAAAACACGAGCAACGGACATTAGATTGGTGGAAATCTGTCCTTTGATCTGATGAGTCCAACTTTGAGATTTTTGGTTCCAACCGCCGTGTCTGGAGTGGTGCCAGAGACATCAACATCAACAAAACATCCACCAACATCAACAAAACACCAAATTACGGAATTTGTTGCTGAATAATCTTGTCTCATCCCTCCAGAATAGTTCAAGACACTTGTAGAATCTATGCCAAGGTGCATTAACGCTGGTCTGGCTAGTGGTGTTTCAATGCCCTATTAAGCCATTTTATGTTGGTATTTCCTTTATTTTGGCAGTTACCTGTAGTTGAGACCACCACTTTTATGCCCATTGTAAGACATTGAAAAATCCATTAAATTGTAATTTCCTTTCCTACTGGCTGATTGGCTATTGTGCATTCCATGAAATTGTCATAGCTGTTTTCAAAATGTCATACATTATCAGTTCATTTCCTCATCCCTGTCTTGTGGGTACATGTGCTAGTTTTAAATCAGGGCCTTACCAGTTATATGCACAGTGTGATTCTTATTATTTTGTTTTAATTGGGTCCTTGGAATGGTACCAGTTCCTAACAGCTACGGGGATCAAAAACACATCAGTCACTTTCTTGTATTCATTTACACACAAACACAGGTATGATGTCTAACCTACTGTATAACGTTTTCTTATACAAGCTCTGTTCAGGTCTTTTGTGGCCTGCATCCATCTTGTTTAAAGGCTTCTAATTCTCCTCTCATTTCATTTAGCTTCATGAGAGTGATCCTTTAAGACAGGGTTGGAACAGCAGTAATAAGAATTGGTTGTCTGACTTGAACCAAGGGAGTCTAGACAACTTGGTCCAGGGAAATAACTCATGCATGATACACCTCCACACCACTAAGACCATGATTAAGAAAACATGATTTAATTTGGAGTGTAATTATACCACCAGTCTGCAAAAGAAAAATGTGATTTCCCTTAAAATAATTTAATATAGTTTGAAATTTGAAAAAGGTCTCACTGTGTTTTGATATTAATCGAGATGCATTCCGGAAGAGCGAGGCATCCTACTGAGAATACATATTTAATAACTTGAAGAAACAGAGGGTTATATACACTACATTCCCAAAAGTATGTGGACACCTGCTTGTTGAACATCTCACTGCAAAATCATGGGCATTAATATTGACTTGGTCCCCCCTTTGCTGCTATAACTGCATCCACTCCTCTGGGAAGGCTTTCCACTAGATGTTGGAACATTGCTGCATGGACTTGCTTCCATTCAGCCACAAGAGCATTAGTAATTTCGGGCACTGACGATGTTGGGCGATTAAGCCTGGATCTCAGTCGGAGATGTAATTCATCCCAAAGGTGTTCAATGGGGTTGAGGCCAGGGCTCTGTACAGTTCTTCTACACCGATCTCGACAAACCATTTCTGTATCGACCTCGCTTTGTGCACAGGGGCATTGTCATGCTGAAACAGGAAAGGGCCTTCCCCCAAACTGTTGCCACAAGGTTGGAAGCAAAGAATCATCTAAAATGTCATTGTATACTGTAGCGTTAGCATTTTCCTTCACTGGAACTAAGGGGCCTAGCCCAAACCATGAAAAACAGCCCCCAGACCCTTATTCCTCCTCCACCAAACCTTACAGTTGGCACTATGCATTGGGGCATGTAGTGTTCTCCTGGCATCTGCAAAATCCAGATTCATCCGTCGGACTGCCAGATGGTGAAGCGTGAAACATATTCTCATCACTCCAGAGAATGTTGTCCACTGCTCCAGAGTCCAATGGCGGCGAGCTTTACACCACTCCACCCGATGCATGGTACTGAGCATTGTGATCTTAGACTTGTGTGTGGCTGCTCGGCCATGAAAACCCATTTCATGAAGCTTTCTGACAAACAGTTATTGTGCTGACGTCGCTTCCAGAGGCAGTTTGGAACTCGGTAGTGAGTGTTACAACTGAAGACAGACAATTTTCAGCTGACCCTTTCTATGAGCTTGTGTGGCCTAACACTCTGCGTCTGAGCCGTTGTAGCTCCTAGACATTTCCATTTGACAAACTGACTTGTTGGAATGGTGCCATCCTATGATGTTGAAAGTCTCTGAGCTCTTTAGTAAGGTCATTCTACTGCCAATGTTTTTTTTGTGGAGATTGCATGGCTGTATACTTTATTTTATACACTTGTCAGCAACGGGTGTGGCTGAAATAGTCAAATCCATTAATTTGAAGGGGTGTCCACATACTTTCTTATATATAGTGTATGTAGCCAAGTGGTAAAAGCACATAGCTGTATTCATTTAAATCCACTAGATGGCAGTGTCCCTTTAATAGAACAGTAAATAATGTGTGCAAAGTGTTATGGGATTGAGCCAGCACAGTGTGTAAGAGTGAGATCAAGCAATTAACTTTTAGAGCTGTTGTAATCATCTGCAATGTATAAGAGTTTGTTTTGTAATATTTATGCCAGATGGTCATGTTAATACTTTCAGATTGACATGAGGATGTTAGCTTCTTGCTAGCTGAATACTAGTGCTCTCGGAACCACATTGTTGAGTTAATAACATTATTTGAAGGGTTTGTAATTATTCTATTCATGCAGGCGTCCGTGTTTAGTATTTTGTTTCATTTTCAAAATGTAAACATATTTATATTGTTGAAATGTAATTTCCCTCAGTGCTGTAAGGGTGAGATGAGGATCTACTGTTCCCTGTGGGGTTAGGGTATCACCTGGTCAGTGTGTTTCTAAGTATTCATGCTGTGTTTTATGACTTAATGCAAGAAGTCATTTTGTTTATTGTGATCTTGTACTCAGACATTTGATATGTTAGAAAGTCTATTCTAACTGTGAACATTGTGGTCTTTGTATTTTCTGTTTTATTTTATAGAAAGCAGAGCCACTACCATTTATGCATTTAACTTTTAACTTATTGTAAAGATTGTTTTATGCACTTTACTAACAGGCTTATTTCACTTGATGGTGATTCAGACTGAACTTTACTTTATGGTGACTTCACCTTGCAGTGATTTTCCTTCTACATTACCCTATTTGAAATGTAAGCTTTGACAGAATAAACAACCTCAAATTAGTTTTGCATCCTGTACTGGGTTTGATTTCACCAGGCTACATATAGGCTGATAACAAGAATGTGATTGTGTCACAAACTGCAGAAAGGAAAGAATAGCAAGCAGTTATTCAAGTAGTAGATACACACAAGTCACGCCCCACTGCAAGTATACTCTGTAAAGATGTTGATTATGTAGAATTAACATACATACATAATCCCAGGGACATATTGACTATTATTGATGGACCCTTTTTTCCTTAAATCTTTTTTTAAGCATGCTGACATCCAAAATGGATTCATTATGTACTAGTCACACACTTCACTCAGAGCAATTCATTGGTCCACAAAACTGGGCCAAGTATTGTAAGGCACTCTGAGCTGTTCACATCAGAGGCTACCTCACTGAGCTGAAACAGAAGACCTGCCACTGCTGTCAGCCTGTCCCTTGGTGCCACACTGGGCCAAAACGACAAGGGTCTCTGCACGGTCCACAATCTTGACTCCATTTAACCAAACATAACAATTATCTTGCACTTCACTTTTGTTCTGCTTTTTGTGGTTGACAGTCAGGTCAGGAAACGTATGGTTTTATGAACAGTAGTTGTCTACCAGCCATTATATTGTATCTACCTCCTGTCTCTTACTAAATAAATGTAACTTTACATTTGCATAAACAATCCACCTCGCTCTCTTTCGTCCCATAACTCTACTTTTATTATTTTAAACAAACATGTTCTCTTATCACCGTGACCTAGATGAGGTACTGGTGGTTGCAGCTGAAGTCAGTCAAATACATCTACATTTTCACAGAACTAAATGGAGTTCAGTTCAAAGCTTTTCTCACAATGGGATTCACAATGTGGAAATAGGTATGGGGGGAGGAGATTGAGGGATGGAGCTCTTATAGCTAAACTCTCTTGTTTTATTTGCATATGTAATCCTCGTGGATCTTTGATATCGCTTGCCTGGAGTTTCAAGTGAGTAATTGAGCAGGGATTATTGGGCCATGCAGGTAAACTGCTTGGAGTTCAGTCAAACCATACGACAGATGTGTTGAGTGATAAACATTTATCAGCTCTGTATAGGACAAAACTCTCCTGTTGTAGGTGGAATGCTTGCTGGTGTTTTAAAAATAAAATAAAGTAAAAATTTTAGGTATCTCTATGAGCCTTTGTTTATGAGCTTTACGGTGCAAAAGAAAATATAGATCTTTAGTAAGTGAAATTGTTGAGACACAATGCTTCCCAGTGGAGTGTGAATTCACTGAGACAAATCAAATGTATTGGTCACATAAACATATTTAGCAGATGTTATTGCAGGTGTAACTAAATGCTTGTGTTCCAAGCTCCAACAGTGCAGTAGTATCTAACAATTCACAACAATACACACAAATCTAAAACTAAAATAATGAAATTAAGTGTCACGCCCTGGCCTTGGTATTCTGTGTTTTCGTTGTTGTTTTGGTTAGGCCAGGGTGTGACATGGGGATTTATGTGGTTTGTTTTGTCTGGGGTTGTTTGTAGTTATGGGATTGTGGTTAGAGTAGTACTCTAGGTAAGTCTATGGTTGCCTAGAGTGGTTCTCAGTCAGAGGCAGGTGTTTATCATTGTCTCTGATTGGGAACCATATTTAGGCAGCGATATTCTTTAGGTCTCTTGTGGGTGATTGTTCCTGTCTTTGTGTTTGTGGCACCAGATAGGACTGTTTCGGTTTTTTCACGCTTCTTGTTTTGTAGATTGTTGTATTTTCATCTTTATTAAAGATGTACAAAACTAACCAAGCTGCATTTTGGTCCGCCTCTCTTTCACCAGAAGAAAACCGTTACAGATTCAGCCACCAACCAAGGACCAAGCAGCGTGGTAAACAGAGGCAGCAGCAACAGCAGCAGCAGGAGAAGCGACAGGTGCAGCAGGAGCAACAGTAGCAGCAACAAAAGCAGCAGCAGGAGAAGCAACAGAGGCAGCAGCAGTGGGAGAGGCTGCACTATTTGGAGAAATGGGAGGAGATCCTTGACGGGAAAGGACCCTGGGCAGAGCCAGGGGAATATTGCCGCCACAAAGCCGAGCTGGAGGCAGCAAAAGCAGAGAGGCGGCATTATGAGTAGCTAGCACGGCAGAGCGGCTGGAAGCCCAAGAGGCAGCCCCAAACATTTCTTGGGAGGGGGCACAGGAAGAGTGTGGCAGAGTCAGGAGTCAGACCTGAGCCAACTCCCCCTGTTTACCGTAAGGAGCCATGGATGGAATTGGAGCTGTCGGTGAAGCTGAGTCTGAGAGTGTTGAGGATGTATTGGACAGAGTAGAGAGAAAGCTGTTGGTTTGGCATAGTATGCACGGCATTCGCCCTGAGGAGCGTGTTAGCTGTCCGATGCCACCTATGTCAGTTCCTCGTACTCAGCCTGAAACGTGTGTGTTCTGGGGGATTTGATGCCGGCTATACACACCAGGTCTCCAGTACACCTTCACAACCCGGTGTGTCCTGTTCCTTGCACTCACCCGGAGGTGCGTGTCCCTGGCCCGGTACCACCAGTGCCGGCTCCCCGCACCAGGCTGTTTCTCTGTCCCATCAATACAGGTGCTACCGCCTGTTCGGCGCTATCAGAGCTTCCGCCCCTCAGTCCAGAGGCGCCAGAGCCCCTCGGTCCAGAGGCGCCAGAGCCCCTCGGTCCAGAGGCGCCAGAGCCCCTCGGTCCAGAGGCGCCAGAGCCCCTCGGTCCAGAGCCCCTCGGTCCAGAGGCGCCAGAGCCCCTCGGTCCAGAGGCGCCAGAGCCCCTCGGTCCAGAGGCGCCAGAGCCCCTCGGTCCAGAGGCGCCAGAGCCCCTCGGTCCAGAGGCGCCAGAGCCCCTCGGTCCAGAGGCGCCAGAGCCCCTCGGTCCAGAGGCGCCAGAGCCCCTCAGTCCAGAAGCGCCGGAGTCTTTCGCCTGTCCAGCGCTGCCAGAGCCTTCCTCCTCTACAGCGCTGCCGGAGTCTCCCGCCTCTCCAGCGCCGCCTGAGCCACCCGTCTGCCCAGCGCCGCCAGTCAGCCAGGATCAGCCAGTGCCGCCGGTCAGCCAGGATCCTCCATTCAGCCATGATCCGCCGGTCAGCCAGAACTGCGAGTCAGCCAGGATCTGCCAGAGCCGCCAGTCTGCCAGGATCCGCCAGGCTGCCAGGATCCGCCAGTCTGCCAGAACTGCCAGTCAGCCAGGATCTGCCAGAACTGCCAGTCAGCCAGGATCTGCCAGAACCGCCAGTCAGCCAGGATCTGTCAGAACCGCCAGACAGCCAGGATCTGTCAGAACCGCCAGACAGCCAGGATCTGTCAGAACCGCCAGCCAGCCAGGATCTGTCAGAACCGCCAGCCAGCCAGGATCTGCCAGATCCATCAACCTGCCTGAGCTACCCCTCGGTCCCGAGCTACCCCTCGGTCCCGAGCTACCCCTCGGTCCCGAGCTACCCCTCGGTCCTGAACTTCCTCAGTCGGGAGGCACCCCTCAGTCCAGGTGGGACCTTTGTTGGGGTTAGTAGGCCTGCGTCGGCGGCGAGGGTCGCGAAGGAGGTGGACAGAGACTATGTTGGAATGGGGTCCAGCGCCAGAGCCACTACCATGGACAGACGCCCACCCAGACCCTCCCCTATGGATTTAGGTGGCGGCCGGGAGTTTGCTCCTTTGGGGGGGGGGGGGGTACTGTCACGCCCTGGCCTTGGTATTCTGTGTTTTCGTTGTTGTTTTGGTTAGGCCAGGGTGTGACATGGGGATTTATGTGGTTTGTTTTGTCTGGAGTTGTTTGTAGTTATGGGATTGTGGTTAGAGTAGTACTCTAGGTAAGTCTATGGTTGCCTAGAGTGGTTCTCAATCAGAGGCAGGTGTTTATCGTTGTCTCTGATTGGGAACCATATTTAGGCAGCCATATTCTTTAGGTTACACTAAGAAAGAAATATTAGGATGACCAAAGGCGGATTGGCATTGACTAAAATACATTAGAATACAGTCTATACATATGAAATGATTATTGCAGTATGTAAACATTATTAAAGTGACTAGTGTTCCATTATTATGTATATAGGGCAGCAGCCTTTACGGTGCAGGGTTGAGTAATTGGGTGGTAGCAGGCTAGAGATGGCCTTGAGATAGAAGCTGTTTTTCCAGTTTCTCGGTCCCAGCTTTGATGCACCTGTACTGACCTCACCTTCTGGATGATAGCAGGGTGAACCTGGCTGTGGCTCGGGTGGTTGATGTCCTTGATGATCTTCTTGGCCTTTCTGTGACATTGGGTGCTGTAGATGTCCTGGAAGGAAGGCAGTGTGACCCCGGTAATTTGGAGAGCTCTGGAAAGCTCTGTGGTTGCGGATGGTGCAGTTGCTGTACTAGGTGGTGATACAGCCCAACAGGATGGTCTCAATTGTGCATCTGTAAAAGTTTGTGAGGGTCTTAGGGGCCAAGTTGAATTTCTTCTGCCTCCTGAGTTTGAAGAGGCACTGTTGCGCATTCTTCACAACACTGTCTGTGTGGGTGGATCATTTCAGATTTTCAGTGATGTGTACGCTAAGAATCTTGAAGCTTTTCACCTCCTCCACTGCTGTCCCATTGATGTGAATAGGGGTGTGCTGCCTCTGCTGTCTCCTGAAGTCCACGATCACTTTGTTTTGTTGATGTTGAGGGAGAAGTTATTTTCCTGGCACCACTCCGCCAGGACCCTCACCTCCTCCCTTTGTGGGTAATCAGGCCTACTACTTTTGTGTCGTCTGCAAACTTGACCATGGAGTTGGACGCATGCGTGGCCATGCAGGCATGGGTGAACAAGGAGTACAGGAGGGGGCTGAGCACATATCCTTGTGGGGGCCCTGTGTTGAAGATCAGCGTAGTGGAAGTGTTGTTTCCTACCTTCACCACCTGGGGGCGGGGTTCAGACAGGGCGGGGTTCAGACCCAGGGCCTCGAGCTTAATGATGAGCTTGGAGGGCACTATGGTGTTAAAGGCTGAACTATAGTCAATGAACAGCATTCTTACATAGGTATTCCTCTTGTCCAAATGGGGTAAGGCAGTGTGCAGTGAGATTGTGTCATCTGTGGATCTATTGGGGCGGTATGCAAATTGAAGTGGGTCTAGGGTGTCAGGTATAGGTGGAGGTGATGATCCTTAACTAGCCTCTCAAAGCACTTCATGATGACAGAAGTGAGTGCTACAAGGCGATAGTCTTCTAGTTCAGTTACCTTTGCTTTCGTGGGTACAGGAACAATGGTGGACATCTTGAAGCAAGTGGGGACAGCAGACTAGGATAGGGAGAGATTGAATATGTCAGTAAACATTCACATTTATAGTGAGCTAATAACGGTCTGCTAATTAAATGTTGAGACATCTAGTGTATTTTTGGTATCAAACAGTTTGACAAATACATTAAGAGTACATTTAAGTGAACCAAAGTTGCTCATTGATGAAAACCAGTCTGTTGTCAATACAAACAGGAAATTGTACTCTTAAACCATAACTTTCTGATTCGACCAGATAGAGAATTTCAGAAAAGTGTTGAATACATATTATTTTTCAGAAAGTATTATGCCAACAAATGAATGAATGTTAAACAAGGCCCTATTTCAGGGGGAAATAAACAGCTGTTTATCCCATGAGTATCATTAGTTTACAATGTATACAGTGCCCAATAGCCTTTCTACTGCTATTTTTGACTAATGAGAGAAAATCTGCACATCCTGTTATGATTTGTATGTTATTCAATTTACCATCCTGGAGCTGGCACAAGACAGTACTGCTAATCCTTAGTAAAGCCATGTCAAATCAGAAGGACAATATACACACAAACATGTATTTACAGTACTGTTATTAATTGGTGTGTTCAGGGTGGATAAAGTGCTTTATCCATCAGGGGAATGCTCCCTACATATTAACTGGAATGTTAACAGCAGAAAGCAAAACAGTGAAAAATAGGCTTAAGAACCGAGATAGGTAACTGGTTGGATAGATGCCACCAGGGTACCACCAGGGTCCAGTCAGAGAGCAAGCAGACGAAAGAGACAGTGCCAAAGCTCAAATATTTATTTAGGGCTGGCGGTTGGACATGGTAAAGGTTGGTGTGTGGTTTTGCAACAAAGGAGAGACAACATGAGCAGGTTGCATAACGTAAAAGGTGTTAAGTTTTAGCTTCAAATGTAATGTTATGTGCACAAGGAAAGAGTCAAGAGGTGAAATCAACTTTCTTGATCAAGTCCATCTCAGTCAGCAGTGTGCTGGTTTGCTCTGAGGGCTTTTGTACACATAGCTTGTGACACAAACATGTAAACAGTAAACACAAATAAATTGTGTGCATTTATGCAGAAATATTTGCACATTTAGCAAACACAAACAAATTAGTGGGATTTTGTCAATGTTTAGTGTCCTAGCAAACCAATGCTGAGGGGAGTGAATGGTTGTTAAACTATCTTTATCTTGTGTAGTGGTGTGGTGGGTATTCTCTCCAGACAGTGGTAGTGGGCTTGATAGTAGATGTTTCAATAAGGATTTTCTCATCTTCTTGTAGCCATTGTAAAGTCAACAAGTACTGACATATCATGCAACTTACTTTGACTATTCTATCGATTGTGTTTGTATGTCTAACCGTCAGAGCCCCATACCATTCCTGGAAGAAGAACATTATGATGCCTTCAATGACTGAGCTGTAAATTCTGCACTTAATGGGCCATTGAACTAAACACTATACAAATGCTGCTAAATGTTAAGGGTGTGAGTGTATAGAGCACAGCATGATGTGACATAAAGTAACCTGCAGTTGGAGGCAGGCAACTTGGCATTTGGCTTGACAGCAGGACTACCGGAATAATATTGTTTCTGGAGTTTAGTTTCTATGAAGTGTGTGTGAGTGTGTGTTTCTATCTGCCTGTGTATCTATCTGCCTGTGTATCTATCTGTCTGTGTATCTATCTGTCTGTGTTTCTCTCTTGTGTGCTTCTCTCTCGTCTGTGTTTCTTTCTTGTCTGTGTGTGTGAGTGCATGTGCAATCATGCATGTGTGAGGTTCTTTGCATGCATACATTAGGCTGTGAACAGATCAGTCATGTGGGGCCCATCCATTGGCAGCAATAGCTGGTCCCATCTCTTATCCCATAGCTGTTCCATTCCTGTGTAATTTTTATTTTAATTTTAATTTTTTACCTTTATTTAACTAGGCAAGTCAGTTAAGAACAAAGGAACAGTAGGTTAACTGCCTGTTCAGGGGCAGAACGACAGATTTGTACATTGTCAGCTCGGGGGTTTGAACTTGCAACCTTCCGGTTACTAGTCCAACACTCTAACCACCATTCAATTAAATGTGCCAATAAGGAAGACTGAGTATGTAGACAGTCTAATACTGTATATTGCTTATGATACTTTGTTCATATACAAAAAATATATAACTTGAAAATCTCTTCTTGTACGGTCTAACAATGTTTTTACTGTTAAATGGACCCAGCTTTCCCAACCATTGAGAGGCTCCGCTCAGCACATTATTATATTTATCTCTCACTGTAAACAGTTTAGAGCGCTACCCTGCCGCCCAATGTAGGGCCAGACACAACTGTCCTTTGCAATAGCTTTCCTATGTAAAGTCGCTTAATGTCATGCAATATGTGTCTGACTGTGCTAGTAAAGGTGCTGTTTACACACTACCTGAACAATAAGTGGCCTTTCTCAAAACTTGACCTATCACTATTTTCAGAAATGTTATTATAGTCTTGCTTCTCATCTGTATCTACTGACTCACAGTGTGAATGTAGGATTCTGTATCTATTTTGTAACATTCAATGAGAAAGTCTTGCAAACTTACCACTTTCAAATAAGTTAGCAAGTACATTTTGTCCATGGGAAGTAAATACATATTTGAGTGATGGGAACCATTAAATAACCATTTTCATGTCTACTTGATTTAAAAAAATGTCAGGGGCATCTAATTCATGCACACAGTTATCAACTAACAAGATTTTACCTTGTATTCACATTTGGCAAATATGTTATTTCAAATTACATATTGATGGTTCACCAATTACTTTGCAGACAGAGTTCAGTGCGTCAAATCGGAGGGCATGCTGTCTGGTCCTCTGGCAGTCTCTATGGGGTGCCACAGGGTTCAATTCTCGGGCCGACTCTTTTCTCTGTGTATATCAATGATGTTGCTCTTGCTGCGGGC